>NW_020799097.1:23087889-23179199 GCF_003259725.1 Athene cunicularia | reverse complement strand
GGAAGGGAAGGGAAGGGAAGGGAAGGGAAGGGAAGGGAAGGGAAGGGAAGGGAAGGGAAGGGAAGGGAAGGGAAGGGAAGGGAAGGGAAGGGAAGGGAAGGGAAGGGAAGGGAAGGGAAGGGAAGGGAAGGGAAGGGAAGGGAAGGGAAGGGAAGGGAAGGGAAGGGAAGGGAAGGGAAGGGAAGGGAAGGGAAGGGAAGGGAAGGGAAGGGAAGGGAAGGGAAGGGAAGGGAAGGGAAGGGAAGGGAAGGGAAGGGAAGGGAAGGGAAGGGAAGGGAAGGGAAGGGAAGGGAAGGGAAGGGAAGGGAAGGGAAGGGAAGGGAAGGGAAGGGAAGGGAAGGGAAGGGAAGGGAAGGGAAGGGAAGGGAAGGGAAGGGAAGGGAAGGGAAGGGAAGGGAAGGGAAGGGAAGGGAAGGGAAGGGAAGGGAAGGGAAGGGAAGGGAAGGGAAGGGAAGGGAAGGGAAGGGAAGGGAAGGGAAGGGAAGGGAAGGGAAGGGAAGGGAAGGGAAGGGAAGGGAAGGGAAGGGAAGGGAAGGGAAGGGAAGGGAAGGGAAGGGAAGGGAAGGGAAGGGAAGGGAAGGGAAGGGAAGGGAAGGGAAGGGAAGGGAAGGGAAGGGAAGGGAAGGGAAGGGAAGGGAAGGGAAGGGAAGGGAAGGGAAGGGAAGGGAAGGGAAGGGAAGGGAAGGGAAGGGAAGGGAAGGGAAGGGAAGGGAAGGGAAGGGAAGGGAAGGGAAGGGAAGGGAAGGGAAGGGAAGGGAAGGGAAGGGAAGGGAAGGGAAGGGAAGGGAAGGGAAGGGAAGGGAAGGGAAGGGAAGGGAAGGGAAGGGAAGGGAAGGGAAGGGAAGGGAAGGGAAGGGAAGGGAAGGGAAGGGAAGGGAAGGGAAGGGAAGGGAAGGGAAGGGAAGGGAAGGGAAGGGAAGGGAAGGGAAGGGAAGGGAAGGGAAGGGAAGGGAAGGGAAGGGAAGGGAAGGGAAGGGAAGGGAAGGGAAGGGAAGGGAAGGGAAGGGAAGGGAAGGGAAGGGAAGGGAAGGGAAGGGAAGGGAAATTTCCTTTGAAAAGCTATTTCCCAGAGACTAACAGAAGCCAAAATTCAGTTTGTTTAGTCCACATCTATATTTTCAGATATTGTCAGTAAAAAGAAGGGTGGGTTTTTTGCCATGCTGTCTGCAAAGTTCTCTGTGTTCTCATAAATTCAGGCAAACTTTTTCCCACAGCAAAGTGAAATTTTCTAAGTTAAAACAAGCTCTAGTTTACAGTGAATCCTGTCTTAATGGTATTTTAGCTCCATTTTCTTTTTATGTCTCATTCAGTAAGAAAATATCTATGCCATATTTCTTTTGAGATATTTTTCAACACGTTTTTTCTTCCCTATCCTTCTATGTTCAAGAGAGAGAGAGAGAGGAATAAACCACAACTATATTTAACCATACTGTTCCTTCCTTGCCATTTGAACTTACTCTCATCCCAAATATTTTAACAAACACAAGAGTGATCATCCTGGCTAATTCTATATTAATGTTACACATTACTCTCAACACCACAACTGTGTTCATTGTTAAATGTAAAAAACTGTTTAAATTAGCTTGTCATCACTACTGTTTACACACTTCTACATGAGTGACTAGTTTTCATAGGGACGATGAAAATATCTATATCTAAAAAGCTGTATGTTTTGTGTTCAATGATCATCTTTCTAATGAGATTCCTTAAATTCAGGAAATTTATATTCTCAGTGTGAGGTAAGATGCATCTCTATAGTATTTAAATAGTTTGCAGTAAAAGTTTATTTCTGATAAAATAAGAACTAATGTAAATATATATATATATTCAAATGTATATATAAATGTGTAAATACTGTGTGTTTTTTAAAATTTGTGTGTTTGAGAGAGGGAAAAGAAAGAAAAGAGAATGAACATTAGTGGCAACCTACAGTTTACACAATCACTTAAATACTGCAAACAATGAAAAGTTAACAGCTGGCTGGAGGACACAAGTGGAATTTAGGAAATCCAGACATCACTCTCAGTTTTGTCAGTGACTCATCACGTGACCTTCAATGTCCCAAGTGGACAGCAATCTATTAAGTTTGAAAAGTTGTCCTTGACATTTGTGTGCCACTGCATTCCTATCTTCAAAATAAAAATAATTATACTTCACAAAATAATGTTGAGAATACCTTGCTATTCATAGGTGAAATGTGAATCTTTTCATATTTAGTTGCTGCTTCATTGTCATTCTCCTTACTTTGTAAAAAGTAAAATGGTCTTTTCAGCTGAGTGCGTTAGAACCAGATCCATTAACTTGCAGTGAAAGAATTGCCTGGCTCAGTTTTTGTCCATTCTAAAACAATTTTATCTTTACATGAATGTTTTTTCTCTTTCTGAACTGTTCTAGAGTAGAATCTAATTCTCTCTTCCTCCACTGAATGTCTTAAAACTCCAGAGCCATACCTCCATTAGTGGTCTAACCAAATCTGATTTCTTTGTGTACATGGTGCACAGCTCCTTCAAAGAGAGTGGAGTCTCTATCTGAGCCTGTGTACACAGAGGACCTCAAGTAGTGCTTGTTGAAGGCACTATTAGACTGTAATGTCCCTTACCAAGCTCCCCTTGGGCCTCCCCCCAGTCCTTGCCCATGGGCTCTGGAGCCTCATTTCAGTTTGGCTTTTGGCCCTCGGTCCCTGTCCAGACTATGCTGGGGGGAGAGGTTGGCTGGTCCTATCTCCTGCTGTTCCTGGCTGGACTTCCTACGGAGAGCCAGATGCGACACACTACTTTGCTTTGTCCGACGGTCATTGGGCTGTTACTGGAGTCTGCTGCTGTCACCAACAAAGCCCAGCTGAGGTCCTCTTGGCAGCCACTGCGTTCCTTGTGCTGTGGCCATTCTCCATTCTGTCTCATTTTCCCTTGGAAGCATCCTTGCTCTTGCTGTTCATTAAATTTCTAAATTGATTTCAAGGTCATCTTACTGGAGTTGAGAGATGCTGTCTTAAATTTCCATGGAGAGGGCAGGAAATTCTATGTATGTGATTTCAGGTGCCTAAAGTAGGTATCTAGAGCCCTCAGAGTTGCTCCAGGCTGAGCTATTCAAAAACCTCTGTCAGGTATGTCACAGGCTCGATTGGAGATGCATAGCCTTCTAGAGAAGTAGATGAGGAACTGGTAAAGTAACTCATAAATATAAGCAAAAGATGCTTATATTTAAGCAACTGAATCCCAGGATACATCTCTCTCACTTTTGGGTCAGATGCTCTAATCTACTGCCTTTGCAAAAGTGGAGAGACAGCTTAGTTCGTCAAAGGAACAACATAGATGCCTACTTCAGGGGATTCAGAGCTGTAATCGTCTCTCAGCAGAGGCATAAAAGTACTGGAATTTAGTGTGATTGAAAGTATGTCTTTGTCTTCAGCATTTTTCTACAACTTTTCTTTGCTATCCCTAAAGAGATCTTGGAGAATGATCATTCCAATGGCTTACTTCTCACTGTAATGTACACAGGCACTTAAATTTTCACCTGCACTGGAGAGGAGAGATGAATCAGCAAGTCAGTCCTTCTGGATCTTCCCACAGTACATCTCATGTTTCATTCTCACTAACTTTTTCTCTTTTGAGAAATTTAACAGAATCAAAGTACGTGATTTAGGCAATTATTGCATAGAGGTACATAGCTACAGAAGATACCTTCTAGAGGAAAGAAGTCTCATGCTTGTGGGGTACTTAGTGTTTGGTCTCTCTCCCACTCCACATTGGGATTTCTTTTGTATTTCAGAAAAACAAAGAATTATAAAAATCCCCCAGCTCTGATACTTTGCTGTCAGAAAACTATCTTGGTCCCTCTCATAGGATGATGAAACTCTTTATAAATGTTATTTAAGATTTTTTTATTATTTTATTGGTTTTGTTTTATTTTTAAGTCATATAGTTCCTGGTAGGTTTCATTGCTTTCAAACATATGATTCAAAACTTTTTATTTTCACCTTCTATTTAGTCTTCCAGCAGTAATAACACTTTTTCCCTTGCAGTTTATTTCCATTATATATTTGTATAATAATATTATTATTTCTAGACTTTGATGAAGGAAGCTAGACAAGCTGACCACTCCTAAGACATAACTCCTCAAAGGTTTCTTCTGAGCAGTCCTCAACCAGAATTTTTACTCAAGGGCTGAGCTGTGCCAAGTCACATTGATCCACAGAAGTTATTCTCTTTCCACTCCACAGATGGATTGTACATGTCTCAGAGGCACTCACTGTCTCTACCTATTAGCCTAAAAGTGTCTGCAGTATCCATAGTGCCCAGACCCACCTCTATGGTATATTACTGATCATTTTGCTACCCTGTAAAAAATAATGTACTACTTAATGTACTAATGCACTAAACTCAGTGATTTTGTTTTAGTAAGGTCAAAATAAAATACAACGTATGATCCTTTACTCTTTTAAAGACAGTGCTTTCACTGTTCAGAGTTAAGAATACCTAAGTTCCATTTTCTAGACTAAATTGTGATTGAGACTTTTTATAAGACTAGAAACGCAATTAACTGTAAATTACAATGCTACTTAAACTATTGTTGGACAGCTACTGTTGTCCAAAGAAGTGGTGACCAATATCTATTTAAAAGCATGAAAGTATGATGAAAATGAAATAAGTAATATTTATTTGGTTTCTCGATGATTTTTCCATATTTAAATAGAAAACATATCTGAAATTCATCAACCTCTGATAAAGATATTAAAAAGCCAGAATGAGAAGCATCATTTTCAGAATCTGATGTTACACAAAGATTTTCAATTTATTTTGAGAATCAGACGAGACATGAGTTTGCACATACTTGTATTTTTCACAGTGACATTTTAACTTTATTGATAATTGGATTCCTTGATTTTATGATTGATATTTTGATTATAAATTTTCTGAACTAAATACTTCTTCAGATAAAGTAATGTAATATATTTGGTTATTTTTGAGAAAATGTAGCTTTAATGAGAAGAGACAGTGGGATGAATAGAAATCCCATACTTACATATGTTACAAGCATGTCAGTCATAGAATCAAGCAAGAACTTAATTTAAACTTAGGCATTGATTGAATGTTAAAATAAATGTGAGAGAACAGAAAGAAGTATGGTAAGGAAGGATAAGCAGCTAACAGAATAAAAGTAGTTGCTTATCCCTGGGGTATCAAAACCTACAACAAAAAAAAAACTTACTCTAGAAACTATGTGTGTGAATAAATATAATAAATAAAATATCTCAAATGAAACTAAACATGTACTTTTGTATTTCTCATCTGTACATTGCTGTGAAATTATTGTGCAAATGTCCTAGTCTTTGCTGAGTCTATTTATGTAGAAAACACGCAAGAGAAGTGTGCTGGGGACTAAATATCTGGGCTATACCACGGCAACTCGATGTATATGAATGAGCTTCAGTGTGGACTCAGCAAGTTCACTTGCATTCCATGAAGGAATGAAATCTCACTTGTTTTCTTATAACTGTACTTTGAGGTCCCAGTTGCAAATCTGCAATACATATCTCTGAATGAACCCAAGAAGTGCACGTGTGAGTATTAAATACGACTTTAGCAGTTCTTACTGTTGGTGTGACATCATATTTCACACCGGCAAAATAACTACCTTGATCTTTTAAAAAAGAAAGTTGAAATTAAACATCATTGTATGGAAAAATCTTCATACAGACAAAATGCTTAAATACAACTTAACTGTGGAATCTTTACATTTAAATTACTATTTTAAAAGCTTAATTGGTAAGTATGAATCTACCTCATTTTCAATAAAAATGAAATTTTAAAGCCAACTCTAGTTAAGCACTGTTGAAACTGGTGACAGCAGGAATACAAATTCTCATTATCAAAATGTTCCTATTGTTCATTCTCAATAAGATGGTTTGATAATATATTTTATGATGCATGTTGTATACAATTTTGTTTAAAATCTATTTACTACTAATATAAATTTTTCTGTCATATCTAATTCATACTTTTAATTCTTGGGAAAAGCATGGATGTGGAAACTTGGACATGTGCAACTGTAACTTAAAATTGACTTCGGTATCTCACTGAGTACAGCCTATTTAAGTGGACAAAATTTTGAATGCTGCATGTACAGTGTAATGTTGAATATTTTGTTTGGTATAATAAAATTTCTAATATTTGTTTTCTACATTTTTCTTTATACAGATGAGTGGACATCAATCCTGTTCTGTTCATTCACACATTGAACAGCATAACTTTTTTTAAAAAAAAATTATTTCTCATCCATAATGGCATGGCAAGATCAAGGGGCCAATTATCCCTGGAGACCTGATGTGTATTATCTCATCTGTGAACTTATACCTCAGAAACAGATCTTTTCTAAGAGATCCTTGGCTTTCTGTAGAATCCCTGTAGTCTTGGATTGCAATTTGTGATATGTTCCAACAAAGGATTTCCCATTCTCCTTTCACAATAGCATGGCTAGAAAATTTCTATATGAATTGATGATACTCATGAAATTTTATTATATGAAATTTCCATTGATCATTTTAAATGTATGAAAAAATCTTAGATGAACAAGTCTCAATTGAACTCCAGCTTTTATACTGTTCTTTCTTCCCTAAAGTTTTTACATATTTATTTTGCAGCTTTATTGAATTTACATGTGTTGGTGCAGTGTTTTTTCTTGCTATGCTACACACATACATTTCTTCTCAAGATGTTTTTTTTCCTGCTGTTTTGAAAAGTTATTTTAGTTTAATTAATAGGTAAAAGCTCTTGGAGTCGTATTTTTTTCTTTCTTTCAATCAGTTTTTCTTCATGCTGGTTAGGATATTTAAAAATTATTCTGCATTTTGCAGAAGCTACTTCTTTTGCATCAGCTTCTTCCAAAAATCCTTGCTCTTTTTCAGTGCTTTTGAAATAGTATTTGTGAATATATTTTGTTTTATATTTTATAATTGCATTTTCTGTTAAATTTGATATGGCAGGCTTATATTATTACTCTAAATTTTCGTTCAATTTTCTCCTGAAGTAGAGGTCACTCTTCCTCCCCTCATTTCACTAAGGTTCTTTTGTGGTTTCGAAATATATGAAATGTGAATACATTTTATTCCTTCATTATTTTTATTTTTATTTTTATTTTATTTTGTTCTACTTATTGTAGTCCATCCTAAAAATGTTTGGTTTCTGTAATGATATTAACCATTCCATTAGATCAAATTGTTATTTTATGTAAAACATTTATAATGACAATGATATGTTGTCAAATGTTTAAAAGTCCTCACAGCTCTGTTATTTCACCTTTGTTGACTAAAAAGTGAAAATTTGTTAAAAGAAATTTAATAAATATCAATGTTCTTTTTTTTTTTTCTTAAGAGAAATTTTCATTTCTTATGAATTCTGGTAATTTTATATTGTTTCTACTGATTCAGGAAAAAGGATTTTATGATTATTCAAAGTAATAGGCTGGGAGTATCGAGAGCATCATTCTTTAGCTCATCATCTTAAGAAATAAATTTCGATTTCTGCATTAGTTAATGCCTAAGAATATTACTTTGATGACAGATATGCCATAAGTTTGGCAAAAATCAATACTGTTCAAGAACAAAATTAATCAAGAAATATTATTTATGAAATGTTACCTCACTCTAATAAGAAACATTGTCTCATTAATAGTCTAATGGCTTGTTTGACTCATTTCAGTAACATATTTAGGAATCTTTAGTTCATAGGTTTTAAAAAGGAATATTTGCAATAGGAGAAAAAAAAAAAAAAAAAAAAAAAAAAAAAAGAATCCTTCCCTCTGTTTAAATTTATTGCTAGAAGTGTTTACCAGTGTTGACAATCAACTTCATCCGGTGACCAGAACAAAGCATAACCAAGAATAAGATCCAGAGGGTCAGAATAAGATATGCAGAAGCAAAAATGTTGCTATGTTTAGCTGGTAGTAGATTGCAAGCAATGGGTATTATCTTGCTGTTATTTTTGCAATTATTTGACCTACATTGTCACAAAACATGCATGTAAGTGGAAATGTCCTATGAGGTGATAAGGGATCAGGGTTTTTTTCACACTCATGCATTTTCGCTCCTACTTGGTACTTGTAAAAGGCAAGATAGAAAGTTTAATAGTAGTTGGATGGTGAGCCATTGAAGGTGTATTACAAGACACAATAAAACATATGTTGTTTTTTTAATCAGAATAGGACAGAATACACATGTTATATACTGAATGAGGTCTACAGTGTGTATAAATCTGTTCCTGCTGTGACTTTTTGTCAGATTACCACCTTAAATCCTAGCTTGTTTAGGTGAAATGATATGGAAATGGACATTTAAAGGATAAAGGAAGTACAAAATAGGGTAAAATGGAACCCCAAGGGATTAGATCTTCAGCTTTCAAGTTCAATAGAGATGGAGCACAAAGCTGTAGATTTTGTCCCGACAATTTCTCATGCCAAAGTTACAAGAAAGCTAAAAGGATAATGACAACAGATAATGGATACAGTACCTGTGCAGATTAATTTGAATGTAAACTTAATTTCATACACAACTGAGAGGTGAAATTTTCCTAAACTTTATCCCTCATCTGTCAAACAAGACAGTCTTTAAGGAGTCACCTTTATAGGTTTGAAATGCCATATTAAGATCAGTGGGTAGGATTCCTCTTTCTAACATTCCTCACTCTATTATCCACCAAAACAGTGATGCCTTTCCATGGTTATTTGCAATGAAATTATGAGCTAATATCTAAATCATAAGATATAAAAAAGTATTTTCTGTTTGCTTATTTGAATATGGCGTGTTTTTAGCTTTAGAAACCGTTTGCTTACCCAGCTGTAATGATTTGACATAATAAAGAAAAAGAGAGAGATCGTTTCTGGTGAATGATCAGAATAAAGCAATTAAGTTTTAATATTTAGACCCTAAATAATTAAAACAATGCCCCAGGCAGAAATCCATTAGTCTAAGGCAAAAAAAAAAAATCTCATTGAATAGCCACAAGATTATCAACAGAAGAAGAATTCAAGTGTTAAATGAAGCTGATCTATATCAACTGAGAAACAGCACCTGGTACATGGGATCCTAGTGGTTAAATCTCTTTACAAAATTATTACCAAATTTGTGTAATTTTGGAAACTTTTTATACATGATTGATAATCCTCTCAAATTTTCGTAGGGAATTGCTGAAATTTATAGCTTAGGAAAGCAGAATCCTCAGCATTTTCCTTTAGAGGTAAAAGAATTAAAGTAGTTTCATTTTCTTTTCCGTTCAACAAGAGTCTGTCCTACATAGGAGAAAGGGCAATATTAGTTATTTATTTCCATAGAAGCAAGAACAATAGGAAATTAAAATATTTCTGAACATCAAAACTCTAGAATCTTACTAGATAGAAGACTAAAATAACAGGTTACTTAAGTTTTGTTTTATTTTAAAAGTACACCTTTTTAGGTATTGCAACAGTTGTGCAGGCACACAAAGTAATGAAAGGCATAAAAGAGTCCTAGAAGACACATCAGGTAAAAATATCATTCTGATGCTTCAGTTAAGTGAGTCACTTCTTCAAATTGCCTTGTGCATTCACTGCAACCTGCCATCACTATTTCTTTCTATCTTGATGCTGTTTCAAACAGATAGTCTCCTCTAAACCTCAGCCTTAGCTAACGATGGAAGAAATCAAGCAGCTGCATACTCAATGTCAACTGAAATAGACCCATAGAGTCAAGTGCCATTAGTGAACATCTGGCACTAAAAGCCATTTTAGTATATCTGCTAGTGAACATATGGACATATATATGAGGTCTTTCTCCCTTCATCCCATACTATCATTGCAACTCTTCTCCAAGAGCTCTGCCTACATTTTACACACTGAACATCTGCTTTCACACAGATACCTAATGTCCAAATATCATTTGGGATATTGTTAACCATTTGCTTTTCTTTACTGAGAGTACAATTTTATTCCTCCCTATAAGACTCTGCTTTTCATTTATTCTTTAGTCCTTTTTTTAGTGGGGAGGGAGAGGAGAAGAGAAGATTTTGGGTTTGACCGCTTTTTCTTTAATTCAGATGGTTCTCTTGATCACTAGACACCAGATTTGTCACTCTGAATATCAGTTTTTGGCATATTACTATTAAACAATACATTTATTTGAGCTCAAATCTTTTCAGGTTTCCATAGCAATGGCTGTTTAGTGCAGACCCTTGTAAACTGATTAAACAAAGCCACTGTAGATCCGAAAAACTGACATATCTGGATTTTTTTTAATTATTAAAAATATATTAAAAATAATTATTTAAAAATATATAAAAATCTAATATCTTTTTATAATATATGTTATAGTCAGACATATCAATTTCAAGATGTTAAAAAATGTATACTTGTATATACATTAATACATATAATTATAGCTGTATGTTAACATAATACATTATATATATTTAAAAATATTAACTGTATGCAGAATATAATGTTATATATATGCTATATATTACACATAAGAATAAAGAATAAAAGTAAAAGTATACAAAAATATTTATTATGAAGACCTGTCGACTAAACCAATGGAGACACAAGCTCAGTAGAAGTTGAATCATTTTCTCCTAGAAAATCTGGGATCCAAAGGCAGTGTTGTCAGTTGTCACTGAGTCCGCTGCTATTTATAATACTTATCAACAGAAGAGTTCCATCTATCTAATATACCCACATGGAACTGTAAGAAGGCAACTGTGAACTTTATCCAAATGATTTATGACATATCTGAAATAAATTGGTAAATGTCAGTTCAATTATTTGTTCTACCACCATGAAACATGTTGTATTAGATTACCCTGCAGATAGCCCTAAAACATAGCTGTTGTAAAACTGGCACAGAGACCAAATTACTCTCCTGACTTGGTCAAAGGTGAGACATAAAAGAGAAAACGTCATTAAACCAGTGCATCAACACTTAATGCACTCACTCATGCAATATTTTGTATAGTTCAGTTCTCACTCTGCAAAAGAGAAAGAGAAATTAAATATGACTACTAAGAATGGTCAGAAATTTAAAGACAGACAGTGCAGAGCTACAGTTACTCAGCTTAGTCTGGCAAAGGTGCAAGTGAAGGGAAATATGACAGCTGTCTATAAAAGCTATGGTGTGCCCTGTGAAATGAGTGGGTAGCAAGTTTAAAACCAAGTAATAAATTCTTCCTTTCTGTCCCATTTAAATTGTGAAACTCATTGTCTCGTGAACTTAATTAAATGAATACTATAGATGGATTCAAGGGGGAAGATAATCTAGGGCACATAACATGAGGTATATATGTGTAAACTACTGAACTGAGTCCTAACTTTCTGTCAATATTTCAAGCAAAAGAAAATGGTAGAGGCATTGACCAATGGAGGGGAGGCAAGAAATGGTTCCAAATTAAAGCTTGCAATGCTCCTATGGGTGAAGGAGGCAGATGTAATGGATATAAACTGTAAAAAGGTTTAGGTTAGACATTAGGAAAATTTTTCTAAGAGGAATGTGAGTTATGAAGGAGAGAATTCTTATGACTAGGCTGTGGGATCTCCCTGAGGATTTATAAATCATGTTAGTCAGTGCTAATGATAATGGGTCAACCTAACTTAGGGAAAGAGGGTGAGTAACATGACCTCTGGATTTCCTGGTTGCAACTGGAAATGAGAGGAGAAATAATAGCATATCTTTTCAAATTAATCTGTCATACTATTTAATACTTGTGTTTATCTAAACCATCAAGACATTTTTTTTCTAGTGGTAAAGCATGTCATCTCTGTAAGAAATTAATTCTAGAAATAAGCAAAAACTTCAGCAAAATTGTATTTGAGCTATGCAAGGCTTGTGATATTAAAGATCAATACACAATGGTTTGAGTCTTGTAATTAAATGTCACTAGAAATAATAATGTGATAGTTTGAGGGGTTTTTTAAGCTGAAATCTGTAGGGCATAATATAAATTCCTGTTTTCAAGTATGCTTGTCCTGATGATAACTTTTGAAATGCAACAAAATGACAGTTTCATTTTCAGCCTGGTAAAATTAAAATGTTTGTCTTACTACTACCTTCGATGTGATTCTGTCAGTGACATACAGTCCTATTCAGTTCTTCTGGGACTGAAAAATCTCTCAGGAATCCTGAAGAAAGAAACTGATTCTGAAGTGAGGAGGCTCATACATTTTTGTCATAAATCACCCACAATTTTGAAATATATCACTAGAATTCCTCATGAAAAACTTCAGACTCTCTTTCAACAAATGAAGGCTGTAGAGGTTGTAGGATTACTTCCTATGTTTTAAATGTATAAGCATAAGCAAAAATCACCAATACAAACAGTTTTAGTACATGGTGTAAGGAACAGATTCTAATGTTCCTCTCTGTGGATTTATACCCATTCAAATTAATGAAAATATATGGAATTTGCTTTAATGTTCAAGAAGTCAAAAATTGCATCTTTTTTGTCTCATACATCTTATTTTAGCAAACTATTATTTTCATCATTGCAGTGTATGAACATTTATACTATATGTTACATATGAACTGTAGTATAGTACAGCTGATCTTACACTGGTACCAGTTTTGGCTTAGAAGTATGTGACTGGAAACTTCATGAATCAAAGCACAATACATAAATGTAAGATTTTGAGGTATGTGGTGGTACTTTGTTTACTGTGTTATGTCTTATACAGGTTTCATTATTTCATTGGAGAACAGCACACCATTTTTCAGCTGAGAGTACAAATTAACTCACCAGAATCACACCCGAGATAACATGTCTTTCCTCCTCATTGTAGAGAAAAGAATCAAAGATTTTCAACCCCACAGACACCAGAATAATTGGAATTTTTTACTGAAGTGTGGATCATGTCCCTAGAGCTGAAAAATATTTTGAAGTTTGCAAAGTATTAGTCCAAGACAGTCAGCAGATATTCATTTTCCCGTGCTTGGGCACTATCACACTCTTCATGACAAAGGCTGGCTACACGGGTCACAGGAATTGCTGTCCAGCAAGGAAGGTTAACATCTGTACAGGTTTTGTGGGGTTGAAGACTGAATATAAACACTTTGGTCAGCAATGACTCAGGTAGGAAGGAAAGGAAGAAAGAAGAGAGGATGAAATGAAGATAATGGATTGTACAAGCATATGTACATTTCATGCTTTAAATTAGCAATATGTATATGGTCACAAAGCTTAGTTTGTACTAATCTATAAAATAAAGTCTGGGTTAGGTTTGCTGTTGAGATTATATCCTGTTGAGGCTGTAACACAGTACATAACTGCTGTAAAATTACTTACGAAAAGATAGGATGTTTAGCATGTATTTTAAACACATTTAAAATTAAATGTCTGTGATTTATTGAAGGACTATGGGGGTAGTAACACCTCCTTTTTTAAGTGGCTTTGATTCATATCACATCATGCTTTCACATGGCCAGACAGTCTCCCTTTGTAAATAGGGGCTGTTTGGGCCCCTGATGTCATTCTGTAAATAAATTTTTGTTGGCAGTCAAGACAAACTCATCTGAAAACTCTGTGTAGCATAGCTGCATTTCATCTAGTTGTCATGTTTCTGCTTCAAAAAATGTTTCTTCTTCCTGTGGTATAAGATTCCTTGATATCTTCTGAACAGCTGCCAAGTAAAATTTTATTACTAGATATTTCCTTCACCTGCCAAATCAACAGTTGATTCCCACCCAGTGGGAGCAGTATATGAAATATCTTATACTTCTAGCTATCTTGAATCAACAAAGTCATCCACCCAGCTGGTCTACTGGTACCCATAGTCAGTGATGAGCAATTAGAACTCAGATCTGGGCTTATATTGGCAAAACATGTCAAATCGCAAGGCAGAATCACATTAGGTAATGAAAGAATGAACCATGCTGTGGCAGTAAACATATATAGTTAAAGAAAAATGCAGCATTAAGCAGTGGGATTCTGCTTAACAGATGGGTCAAAACTTTTGAAGTTTAAATGCATGTTCAGAGGAATAATAATAATAATAATAAAAATACATAAACAAATAGAATAAATAAATAGAAGAAATAAGAGACCAGTTGCTGTTATGTACCAAGACAAGACGTTAGCTCTAACAGGATGTCAGTCACAGGCAGGAAAGGTAGACAAAAGCAAATCATAGTATCAGCGAGGTGTCAGACGAGAAAGAGCTGAAGGCAATAGTTGCTCAATAGTCAAATTAACAAGTGCCCTAAAGGGGAAATCCAAGATATGATTTCAAAATCTCCATCTTTCCTGAAAGAAAAAACATTCTTCACAAAGAAGGTTTAACTGAATGTCTGAAGAAGAAAAGCAAGCAAAATAAAGTGATGAGAGGGCCTGGGAAGACAAGGAAAAACTAATCTGATGATTCTTAACCTCCTGTATTCTGGAGGATGTTATCCATAGAGAAAAGCTTTGAGAAAAATAATATTTATCCTCTCTTGAGAAACAATTTACTCAAGTTATGTGTCAGAAGCAATCAAAGTAAAGAGCAGAAGAACAATACGTGGAGTTTATACATCTCTGTGGATTTCCTGTACAAAGTCATGACTTGTATGTAGGCTTTTTTATTACGAATAAGAAAGCATTAAATTTATATATGAAATAGTTGTTTCTTTAATCTCCAAACTGCAAACACTGTGAACAGCTTATATACTTTCGTGTAATGCGATCAGAACAGAAAATAGACATGCCTAAACCCTTATATAGAGGTAAATATACATATATATATATATATATATATATATACATATATTTAAATATATATGTATATGTCTATATTCTCACTGAAAAAAATCTGGGTATTGTTCTGGTATAAACAGACAAATATAAAGTCACTCTATAAATACAGTTTAATTGCCAGTTGCAGTTCATAATATGCAACTTTCTAGATGTATGTAAAGAGACACAAGGTACAAAAAGGTAGTTTAATTAGGTTTTATTAACAGTTTTATTAACTCAGTGAATGTTCCCTGACAGCAGCTCCCAATTATTTCTTCAACCACTTACATTGGTTAAGGTCTATGTCCATCATGACATCATCTATATGAGCACATACTCGTTTAAAACTTTTATGTAACATGTCTGCATTTCATTTAATTGTCATATTTGTCCTCAAAAAATATGTCTTCTTTGGGGTGTAAGATTCTTTGATAGTTTCTGAACAGCTGTCATTTAAAGTTTCATTAGAAATCCAGTTTTTCTGCCAAATCAACTATTCATTTTTTCCCGCAAGACCCAATGGCTTCTGTCAGTCTGTTTTGGTTTCCTGGTCGGTGGTAGGATTTCTGGTGCAGTCAGGATTGCTGCTGGGGACAGGCTGCGTACCAGTCGCTGGTCGGTGAGAAACTGCATTGTATATTACTCATTTGGACTTACTCTTGTTACTGTTGTTTTGTTACTATTACTATTTTTTTTAAATTCAATTTACAAATTTCTTTTTGTTTTTTCCCTTTCCTATTTTACTGGGCTGGGACGGGGGGGACAGGGAGGAGTAAACAACTGACCATGTGCCAATTGGCTACCAGCTGAGTTCAAACCATGACACTTGTTAAGAGTGGTTAAAAATACAATTATGACAATAAGAGAGGTACATCATAAATAATTGAATTAAATTATGTAACTAGTATTTTTGTTGATGAACATACAGACCTGGATCCAATCAACTATGAACAGAATATTGTGCCACAAACGCCTCATGCACATTACATGTAAATATTATATTGGAAAAAGATAGCATAGAGTTTTCTTGATATCTCACACTCCAGAAAGTTAAGCCTGGATTACAGATCCTTTGTCTCTGTAACCTGTTCTTTAACAACTCTGATAATTGCTAAGACACTTCTCCTCTTGGCAATCAACATCTCTCCTAAGCTGTAGAAAAAGAAGAATGCAAATTTGTCCTGTGGCTTTTGCATTGGACTGCACTTTACTGACCTATCACAGTGAGTTTAATTTATCATAACTGATAAAGACTGGTAGGTACTCATAAGGAATTATGCTTGCTCATGCCTAAAGTCAAGCCAAGACTTCCCACTGTGCATTTAATTAATATTTTAATGGATGTTTTAATGCAGTAGAAATTCATCAAAGTAGGATCTAAACTTGATGTGAATAAAGGCATCTGTGTGCTGCCATAGCAAAGGAGTGAGAATCTCCCTTCTGATAGTTGTGCAGTATTTTCTAGTCATTTAGTATGATTTTATAAATAGAAACAGACCATGACCATAAAAAATAATTCAAGGTGGTGAGATGAAAACAGAAAAGGCAGGAAATATTCCTACCAGATACCATAAAAAACGTTTGCCTTTTCCAGTCATTAATGACTTCCTCTAACTAATAGTCAACAATAAGTCAAACAAGGACAATCATACCTCCAGTATAAATCATTCACTTCCAACACTCCCTTTGATTTAGGCTTCACAAACTAGCTCAGAGAATTTAACTTGCTTAATTGTGCTTACATCATTAGTTAATTTAAAATGTATATATTTTGTAGCTTATGAAGTAAATCCTAAATTTAGCAACTCATTCCCTTACTTGTCCACCCTCAAGAGTTCAAACAGAGTTTAAGCTGCTAGAATTAATGAAGTAATACTGTGAAAGAAGAAATACTGTCATATAGACCAAACTTGGCTGTGCTTATTCTGTGATTGTCTTCTCTCTCTTTCATTACCATAAACCAGCATAAGATACTACAATGCAAAAACTGTTAACAAAACATAGATTTTTATATATAAACTCCCTGGTGTCAGGAAATTCAGAAACTGAATTTCTTTTCTGACATTAATTTTCTGTATTTTCCTTCCAAATATATTTTTTCCTTATTACATTTAATGGTATCATAACAGAATTGATTTAATCTTGCTTACATGTTACAACTCACATGTCTCAAAATTTCTGTTAAGACAGTGGTGTCAGTCCTATTTTATACCTTAGATTCTTATACAGCAAACGTAGGAAAAAACATTTTTATTGGTATTATTGGTACTGATTTCTGCAAATAAATAATAAGACAGTAAGAGGTTGGAAAGTAATATTTTCCTTAAAAATTTCATGTGCACATTGATGTAAAACAGCTCCTTCACCATGATATAAAATGTGAAGAAAACTGTCCGGTAAATATGAAAATATGGAGTGAATAGATACATGCTCTTTTACAGAATTGAGGCCATCACAAAATCATGAGAAAATAAATTCATTATAGCAGATATAATGAATAACAGAACACAGATACTACACTGTAGTCTAGATGTCTAAATTTTCTGTATTTCCAATGTTTTGCTCTTTCTGATCACCTGCAATACAACTAAAACACAGTCTTTTTTTTTTTTATTTCAATCAAATGTAAAGAGTGAAATGGAAACAGTCTTCGAAAAGAAAAGACCAAAGTGGAAAGCAAAATAAGGTGTTAAATATTCCCTCCAGGTTTTTTGTTTTGCAATGTTGCAGATTTTACCAATGGTTTCTAATGCTTCCACTCACCAGGCCTTTTCCCTGAAATGCTTCTTTTGCATTGATCACAAAGCTATGCTCCTGCCAGTTACAAAATATGCTTTACAAAGAGGTTATTGTTATTGTGACTGTAATGAGTGAAATATATTTCACTACAATATATATGAATAGGCAGATAAGCTGATTGAATTACTCCTCCCGTCTTAATAAATCTATGAACTTCCTTTTCCCACTCCATTCATTCTTTTGCAACCTACATAGCACTGAACATTTTTCTAAATAACAGAATGATAGGATAGTTCACTTTAGAAGGAAGCTCTGGAAGCCACTTGGTTCAACACCTTACTCAAATCAGGGTTACCTTCTAAGTTGAATCCGGTTGCTCAGGAACATGCTTATCCAAGTTTTGAAAATCTTCAAGACTGTAGATGGCCCAACATCTCTTGACACTGTTCCAGTGCTTGATCTCACACATTACAAAGGAATTTTCTTTGCTGCAACTTGTGACTGTTATATCTTATTTTGTTCTACATCACTTGAGAAGAGTCTGGCTCCTATTATTAATTATAGAGTTGAAGCCTGTGATTAGATGTCTCTTTAGCCTTCTGCAGGCTGATCAAGTCCATTTCCCTCAGCCTGTCCTCATGTGTCAGGTGCTCCAGGACTGTGATTATCCTGGCAGCTCTCCACTGGACTCACTCCAGTCTATTAGTCTCTCTTGTACTGAGAGTCTTCAAATTGACAAGGTATTCCACATCCAGACTAATGAGTGCAGCACAGGGGAATAAGCAAATCCCTTGGTTATGCATTTGCTTCCAGTATGTCATTAGTCTTTTAGGCAAGGGTGCATTAAGACTGATGTTCAGTTTATTCTCCATCAGGACCCTTTCTGCAGAGCTGCTGCCTAATCAGTGTGGTTCTAGCCGATGTTACTGTATGAGGTCCATGGTGTAAAACTCTATATTTCTCCTTCTTGAACTGCATTAAGTTCTTGTTACTCCATTTTTCCAGACTTTTGAGGAGGTACATGTGGATGTCAGACCTCTTCTAGTGTACCAGCCATTCACACCTATTCGGCCATATCTTCAAAGATGGAGAGAGTGCTTTCCATCCCATTGTCCACAGCATTGCTGAAGACGATAAATAAAGTTTTCAGGGGGGTTGGGTTTTTTTGTTGTTGTTGGTGGTGGTTTTGGTACAGGCCATATAGTTCAAACAGAAATAATATAAAATAATAGTGAAATCTTAGAGCAGATTATTCAGACTATATCATACACTAGCAAAATTTATAAACCTACGTGCTCTCGTACTGTATTAAAGATGTTTGTATACATTCCTGATGCTTCACAATAATCTGTTCATTGCCTATTGTTACAAGATTAGACAATGAAGAATCAAGAATAATAGCATGAAAAGTGTTGGGCTCAAATTTATTCTTAAGAAAAAGAGGGGGGTGGGGATATTACTGAAACTATTAGAAAGGTCTAAGATGTGGATAGAATAGGAAAATCTTATACCTGCATCATTTGTAAATATTTAAATATTTCATTCATAATGTTTTTGGCTGAACAATACCACATATTTAATTTGAGGAGAGCTATGTTTTTTCTAATAGTAGTGGTTAAAATCACGTAGAAGAGAAATACAGTGTGTCAGGTGCCCCCGCCCAGTGAAAGCGGGGCTGCTTGGCTGCGGAGCTGTGGCAGCTCCGGGCTGATTTGGCTCTCGGGGCCTCCCGGCAGTTGGAGCCTGTGGCCAGTGGGAGCCGCTGTTGGCTCCAGGTCAGACTCGGCCTGGGGATCAGGGGAGTCCCCTGGGGGAGCCATTTGGGGCTCGTCCCCTGGAGCAGCAGCTGCGGGCGAGGACTCTCCCCTGGGCTCAGGACGCTGCCCAGGGAAACTCCTCGAGGGGCCTTGGGTCGGGAGCTGCCCTGAGCAGGTGCTCGGGTGAGAGCCCTCGCTTGTCAGGTCAGTGAGAGAGCCTTTGGGGGTGTCCTTAAACCCCAAAGAGTGGGGCTTTGTTCTGCGTTTCAGGTTGCCATTAAACCCTAGGGAGTCGATCTGTGCTCCTCTCACAGACATTCAAACCTGTAATTTACAGAAAGCTAGTTAATTGTGTTAATAATAAATTTTTAATTTTTGGTGGTTGGTTGTTTATTTGAGAGCCTCCATAACACACAGGAAATGAATATAAGAATTTTTTGTCTGTTCTTACTTAATGTCAGAAAATATTATTTTTGTTGTAATAGTGTAACTTCATTTTGGCTATGGTTCCAGTTCATTTCATGACTTTTCAATAACTTTTAAAGTTTCTATCTCTTAGCAACACAGAAAAATTTGCAGTTTATAATAACAAGTAATAAAAAAGGAAAATCTTAATTAATTTACAGGTCTGTACCACTTGTGTTTTCCTTTGAGATACTAATGAAAACTGCCAACAATTTGCTAACATCTTGAAGGAAGTGCCAGCATCTGAACTACTCTGTAGCAGTTCCAGAAAATAGGAGAGTAAATTTTAGGACACACTGCACTATTCAGTTGACAAATAGAAAACTGTACCAACAAGACTAAAAACATCATATCTAAGCTGTAGATCCTTTGTCAAGCTGTGTGTTAACATAGCATGAGGGAAATTGTGAAGGCATACCAAAAAAGCTGTAACTAGAATCTAAACAAACTTTATGCTTCAGTGCATCCTTCTCACAAAGGTATATGTAAAAGGCTACTGTCACCTACTTCCTTCTTTAAATTAAATAAGGAATAAATTCAGCCTTGTCTCCCACTGTTCCACTTAAAGCACTGAACATCTGCAAGCATGAGTGTGTTTTATAAAAGTGTAGTCAGAAGCCATGGGAATTTAAGGACATCCTTCAAGAGCCATTCACATACAAGCAGACAAACAGTAAGTGACTGTCTACCAATACCTGTATTTAAACATTTTTCATTAAGTATAATCTGTGTCTTCAACAATCCCATTTATAATAACCTTCATGCAGATTTAATGAGCTGTTTTGTAGACACAGTCATAGAGTATTTACAAATAATATTTGGTTCTTTCCCTGTTTTCCATCATTGTTATGGAGAAAAACATGATTCTGTAGACCAATTAATTGAAGAATATTTTAGTTGGGTTTTTTTACCACTAATTCACAATATAACTTGTATATCTTTCTTCACACTGATTCAAACATACTTAAGACATTTGTACATGCAGTTCTCTGCATAAACAAAAAATATTATGAACAAAGTGTAATACATCAATTTGTTAAACTACAAGTATATACTTGCTTTGTTTACTGTCTCCTTAAGCAGATACATAAATCTTTGTAGGAGGGGAATTAAACTTATATTACAGCATATTATTGCAGATACTATACCAGAATTTTAGTATAAACACTATGTCCTCTGCCCTCCTGTGCTGTCTGTAGTAACAGAAATGGGAGCTAGCCTATAGTGTTGGCAACACCATTACTATTTCTTTTCTGAATCTTTAAAAGAAAAAAACTTAGTTGCATGTTGAATTATATGCCATTTATATTTCCTTCTCAAGATCGTGATTTTTAGCAGTCCTTACTCAAGCAAAATCACCTTTGAAGTTAATGCTTGTTTTGCTGGGAGAAAGACTATGGAATCAAATTCCAAATGCTCTGCCCTAAAGTTTCATACCAAAATACCAATCATGTGGAATAATCCTTTTGCTATTGATAATATATTCCATTTTGATGTACTCAGTTTCATCTTATGGAATTGTGTCTGAGCTCCATTTATAATATGCAATAGTTTGCAATAGTTTGTAATAATTACTAGATTAGATAGTTGTGAAACTGAATTTATCTTTTTAAAAAGCTTTGCTGCAACAAAGGTGCTACCATTCCTCTGAAGTTCCAGGCATTACTTATACAGATTTAACTGGGAATTATTTCAGCTGGATATCTCTATCCTACTACAACAGGATCATGCTATCTGAAGAACTCTACACTTATATTACTGTTTTAAAGATGCTGAACCAGTCATATGTAGCCACAGTAGTGACTCAAATACAACCTAAGTTATATTTTAATAGCTGAGATGAATAATACTATTTAAACTTTTACACACACATGTTCTCCTTCTTCCCCTTCACTTACCTGCTTACTGATCTAAGAGGACACAAATATCTAAAATACTGCCTATAGAGTTTTCTTGACACCGGTTTGTTCAGTCAAGGATATACAGAATTGCTGTGAGTTTAACTGATGTGTAGCACAACTTAATGTTGTTCACTCTTGGTCACCTTCACCTCCTGAAGTATGATGCCCCTGTAATGCTTGCAAGCCAGACTAGCTGCACTGTTTTGAGCAGAAAGCTGATCAATCATATTTATCATTGAAAATAATCCATCACAATCATACCTACATTTGATCTAATAACCCAATGGTTACAAGACAGCACAGTGACTAGACAATCTGCTTTCTAGGTCCTCTCCGTCCCCAACTCTATGGATTTTATCCAGTCCTCCCTTTAATGCAAAATGTATAAAAAAATACATGAAGTAGAGACCAGAACCAAAGACTCCTTCCTCCCACAGGTTACTCCATAGGTCAACTGTGTCAGCAGCTTTCCTGTTTTTTCTCTCTCTGTTTCTGTTTCTTTAACATAACAAACTGAGCCAGGTGGTAGGTGTATTATGACAGTCTGCTGAGTACACAGAGTCAGGTGTTTTAAAGCTGAGAATCCCCATTAACATTTTTCAAGTCTGTAGATATGTACATAATCTGTGAAAGAAATAAAATTTTGCTTAGCCTTCTTTGCTGAACATCAACTGAAGGGAGGGCATCTCTTGCTCTGTACTGGATTGTATGGATCCCCTTCAGAAGCACCCAGAGTTCCTCATTCTCTGTGGTTCATACTTAGCCCTTAACTCAGTATTTCAGATTCTATTAAAATAAAATAAAATTTTAAAAGTGATGTGGTTGTTTGGTTTGGTTTTGGGGTTGATTTTTTGTTTGGGTTTTTTGGGTTTTTTTTGGTGGAGCTGAGCTTCAGTGATCTGATGAGGTGGGAGTGTTATCTTTGAGAAATTCCTGAGTCACTGAGAAGACAATCAGAGACCTACATGTAACTAACTTGGTGCTGTAGCATAAACAATCAATTCAGCCTGAAGAAGAATTTTTCAAATCATAATGAAAGGCATATGAAAGGCATAGGGTAAGAAATCTCTGTGTTGAAAGCGATATCTTTTCTGGGAGGTAGAGCAGAATAAATGATAATGCATTAGACAGCAGTGCCCATAGGTTGTCAAGCTTTTTGTATATTTGGAATACACCTGGAGTGCAATGTTATACAGACAAAACATATGTAATTACTCCCATATCCATAAAACAAGATGGGAGGACTGCACAGTCATTTATTTTAAATGGTGCAGGAAGGTTCAGCTTTATGAATAAAGATGTCTGACACGTTCCTAGCCTATAGAAATCACTCACCATTAACTTATCCATATGTTGGCCTGTTTGCCTGATGCTTGATTATTCTCTGTTTTCTCACTCCTATTCCTCAAGTGTAACTATAAACACGTTGCTCCAAGTCTCCGTTTCATTTGCTACTGAAGCTCAAATGAAACACAGGAGATTTTGATTGTCAGACTGTCATGGTTTGCGGGCCAGTTCCTCATCCTTCTCCCCTGCCTGGGGAAATAGGGGAAGAACAAAAAGAAAAAAAAACTCATAGGTAGGAAAAAAAAAATGTTTAGTGATTGTAATACAACGAAACAATAATGGGAAGTCCGAACAGGTACGCACAATGTGCTTGCTCACCACCTGACAGATACCCAACCCGTCCCCAGCAGCAATCCCATCAGAAAAAAGATCTGGCCAGAAACAAGAGAGTCCTTTATACACTAAGCATGATGTCTCACGATATGGAATCCTCCAATGGCTAATCCAGGCCCAACACTTCAGCTGTGCCTCCTCTCAGCTCAAAGAAAGTTAACTCTATCCTGGCTGAAATCTGGGTTGGGTGCTCTGACTGTGCTCTCTGCCAGATCAAGAAAATTAACTCTATCCTAGCTGAAATCATGACACAGATAAATTTGGTAAAACTTGAGAAGCCTAGATTACAACATTATAAGGGAAAATTTTTTCCAGCCTAATTTGCAGTGCTAGCTAATAATACAACAGTACTTTAACACTGGGTTACATTTAAAGCATTTTGCAGACCATCTGCCTTACAGAGGAGGCTATTTCCATTCTTTGCTAGACCTTGATGAGAAGACATTGAACCAATTCCAATCAATACTTCCAGGCTAATTTGCTAGTACTGTTTATCTTCTGAAAAACTGGAACTTCAAAGCCAGTAGTTGATATATCCCATTGGCTCTAAAAGACTACTAGCTCTTTGGTTTGATGGATTCCGTTGTGATTTTTTTTTCCAAAATACCACCAGCTCTGACTGAGAAAGGCTGCTTGTTACTTAGCAAGGGAAAGGCATGATAACTCTTGCTTGTTATGTTAATGGTTCTGCTGATGTTATATATATAAAAAAAGTAAAAATTGAGCATCAACACATGACTCTTAAAAGCAGCTATCTAATCTGTTGCTCTTTCTTTTTTTTTTTTTTTTTAACCCAGAGAAATGTACATGCAATGACTCCCCTTTGAGTTTTAGCTGACACAGCCTAATCACACAGTGCAAGACGTGCTATTTCTGCAGTATAATTTCAGATATCACTTCTAAGAAAAAATTTCAGAATAAAAGCTGTTGTTGGTTTTCCAGCTGCAGTGTTTGTAAAGGTTAATATTTGACGACACCTGCTCATGATGTTCTATTAAAGTCTTTGCAGAATCATTAAATATATGGCATTATAGGAAGTAAATAATGCATTCTATCTATTTATATCAGCTCTGCCTTTTGAAATTATTATTTAAATTACAAGATGTTTATTGTCAATATAATAAAGCTTTTTGTTTGTTTGTTTGCGTCTGGGCAGCTGTCCAATGAAGATCTGAGATGCATAAGAGAGAGAAAATTACATATTACATAAAGATTATAATTTGGCCAGATATCTTTTAATCCCTAAATCTTTCTAAGAAAAATAAAAACACCTCTAAGATCCACTGCAAGAAGAGATACATAACAGCTGGGTTCTGGTACAATAGTGACATATTCTAGGAGCTGTTAGTCTACAGAATAAAGCATAGAGGAAGATGATAGCTACTTCCAAAACAGTAATATCCTATGGAAATGTGGATGTTTGCCTGTTACTGACTGTTTCATAACAGTAATTTCAGGATAATTTGGAAAGATTATACAGTAATTTTTGCATAGAAATTTATTCTAAACATATCTTTGTCACTATGTTATCTGACTGATGACCATGGTAGGCACACTAAACATATAGTTTATTAATAGCAAAAAAAAAATTATACAAGAATTAAAATAAACAGTAAAAAACCCTTAGTAGTGTATGATGGGCAAGCACAGAGGCCAGAAGGGTCAATCTGATATTGATAAATATATCAGCATTCTTACCTTATCTAACTGTCCAGACATCTGAGATCTTAACAAATATTTATAATTATTAATGTTTCATAGGAAACATGATCTAACATGGCAAGAGGGCAGGCACAGCACTTTTTAATCACCTAAGCGTTCAGCTCAGTTTTCATCTACTCAAATGTCATTACTTATAATGATACAGGCCACAATCAAGGGGCACTACCAAACAAAACCCAAAGCATGCAGGTTCTCCTGGTTATTGTTGATATGTACATGTCCAAAGTCCATATGAAATCCTCTTGAACCTTTTCTCATTAATCAGTCTAGAATGCAGACATATCTGTACACACATAGAATTAGACATGCTACTCACCTTCTTATATCTAAGCATAATTTCTGCTTTTAGCTACCAAATATGCAGTCCCAGGAATGTAAGTCCAATGCAGTGCACCAGCTGAAACTAGCCTGATAGATGAAATTCCATCAATGAAATGTGACACATATATCACCACGGCAGTTTCACAGTGTGGAAATAAGGTGTATTTGCTCTGATGGTGAAGAAAAACAAAATAAAATGGTGTATAACACATCTTCACATGATTGCTGCCATACAGAGCTAAAAATGTACACTGTGGCAGAGTTAGAAGGTTTTCCTAATATATTGTTAACAGTCTTATTGATGGAAAGACACCTGAAAACCTGTATTGCCACATATTGCCCAAACCTCCCTTTCTGACAAATGGAGCTGGGTTGGTACATTACTTGGAAATGACAGATGCCAATAATAATGAGTAGTGAAATGTTACTTTAATTGTAGCTCATGGTGTCAGGCACTGAGTGTCCAACAGCAGCAAGACTGGACTGATACTCAAGGGAAGGTGAGCAGAGAGGACAGTGTGGCAGTAAGACTGGCAGGGCCCATGAATTTGCTGATTCAGCCAGATCCCTGGCTCTGGAGCCAAGAGAATAGAACAGTGATAGTATCATGGGTCAGCCACAGTCCAGTGATTGCCAGGTAAGTCCACAGAGATGAGACAGGTCCAAGATCAAGTCAGGAAGTAAGTCAATGGGTCAGGATGAGTACCCGTGAGGTATATGGCCAAGTACAGGCATGATACCAATAGAGCACAGGCAGGGGCCAAGGGTGAAGAACTAAGCTTAAGTGCAGCTCTTGAATGAAGGAGAGCCTAACAAAGCTTCCCACAGCTCTGTCTACAGCAGCCTGATTACGTGATGCATGGCTGCACCATATCAGATTGGCCTTGAGCACAGGCAGCCCAGCCTTGGAAGATTTTGAAACCCTGGACTTGCACAGCAGTGCAAAAGGTGTTAATCTAATAGTTCCATGGGATTATAAAGTGTGACTGCTTCTTGCAGTAGCAGGTGTGTTTGTGGAAGGTCTCTTGGGTCTTACTTGATTAGCATGTTTTAGATCCAGACTCCATAATCTACATTTTAATCCTTTTCACAACATTTTGTTTGGAGTGGCCTGTATGGTTTCATTCTCCTAAGCATATCTTGAATGGCTTAGAAATTAGTGTTTATGGGACTGATAAAATACTCTAAAAAAAAAAAAAAATCGTTATACTTTTCTTACACCATATAAATTAGGCAAAATAAAGAGTCTACAACTGGAAAGGCAGCTTTTGGACTTGAAAGCTCTAAAATACAAGGAAGAATGAAAGTCAGTTTTCTTCATTTTCATTGGTACTGATGCATGAGAAAAAATATCAACCATTAACTACATTGTTTTAAAATAATTTGAAATATACAACAATATCTTTATAAAGTTGTGTTTATTAATTAGATGATGAAAAGAAACAAAGGTATACATATTTTCAGTTTTCCATGGCTGACTTTATTTGTAGTTCCATATGTCACAACAGCAGTTAGAAGTAGTAAAACTTTAAAGAAGGTAATACCAATGAATATCACATGCTGCCATCACATTGTCTCAAGATGAAACAGTATTTGACATTGTTCAGACCTGGAACTTTTTAAAATTTCTTTTTACTAGACTTCATTCAAGCTAGTGCAGAGTTCCAGTTTTAGTTTTTGTCCTGAATCCTGACCTTTCATGCACTACCACAGCTGCAAATTATTTCCTTGGATATATTAATTACATAAAATATCCTGAATCTCCATAGACTCTATCAAACTAAAATGAAAGTAATACATTCATACTTCATGCAGGATTCACTCCATCGTCCCCTGAAAAGATAATGTCCCTCTGTGCACATAATATCTAAAGTAATGAACAAAAATGCAGTGAAATACAAATTCTGGAAAAAGACACCTGGGTATGTACATCTAAAGCCTTTACAATGTGAAGGGCAATATTTTAGCTTGAGCACTTTTATAGAGTAATTTTCCTTGCATTTTAGCTTATATGCATCATTATATTCATAGGGTGTTTAAGCTAGGGAAACTACACATGTCAAACTGGAAGTCTGAAAGCCACAATTTCACACTTAAAGGTATCTGCAATAATTGCAGATTGCTGAAAAAGTATTACAGGAACCACCTGAACAGAGAGTCCCTATCGTGTGAATAAAGGAAACAGTTCTCAAATAAAGTTTCAGTGAGTGCTCTCTAGATCTTCTTCGTACCATCTGACTCTTTAAGTCTGCTTATTAGCATTTGACTTTATCAACCATCAGCTTCTTATTCACAAAGTATGCAGAAGTCAAGACTGATTGAAGGAGACTATTTCTAAAGAGTTGCACTGGCTGCTGTTACATAGCTTTTCTAAGAGTGGAAGAATGGGCCAAACAGCTGTGCATATGGGCTGCATGGCTGCAACTGAGAAGGATCTATAAGACTAGAGCAAGGATGAGGATAGTTATGTTCCCTACATCCTTCAGATTACAGCCTATATCCTGTGCGGGTCCTACATCATGTGGTGTTAAGTGGAGATAGAGGCACTGCAGAGGTGGTGAAGCCATCATTTAATGTTTAGATGAAGAAGAACTTGGCATAGTGATCCTGAAGAAAATGAAGCCCATATTCACTGTTTTCATAGGCTTTGACAGATTTATTCCAATATAATTTTTTGTTATCTCTAACCCCTTTCCTTCAAAATATGCTATGAAGAACTCTACAAAACTGGTTGAACAGATCTATTTTATGATACAAGTTACCTAAGTAACTCATAGGTGTATCTCCAATGTTAACAGCTTTAGCACTTTTAAGGAAGTGAGGAAAAAATTCCATCTTACTTAAGACAAGGGCCATAAATTATAGAACAATTTGGATATGTTTCTGTTGTGATTATACTCATTTGATGCATGATATATCAGACCTTTTCTTTTCATCTTAATAGTTCCTTACTTTTATGAGCCTGCCTTTAACTATCAATCCTACCAACAGCTCACCTTTGTTGAATAGCTACACTGAAAATATTTTATCTTTTGCATCTGCATCATAATTTCTCCCTCCTTCTCACATTCTTAATGTAATGCCTGTCTGAAGTGATTTTATCTCCTTGCTCAGAATGTAAGCTTTACTAAAGATATTATCTAAAATATTGTATTTCACCAATCACTTTTTTCCACCATCTTTTTTTTTTTTTTTTTTTTTTTTTTGACTCTAACTTGAAACTAAACGATCACTATTCATAATGTTTGAGAGTTACGTGGTCTAGTCACTTTCTCTAAAGTCATCCTTTAATCTATTATTACCAGCTAAGTGGTGTACAATGAAAGGGTAACAAGAAAATGTATTATTATGTTAGCTGAACCATGTATATTTAAATGGATGTATATAGCACAATCATCCCAGTTTTTAGATTTAGTAAGTTATAGACTTATTGATGTAAGTTGGCTGGTATAAGTAATGGTTGGCAAAAGTCATTGGAGCTCCACTGGTGCTTCACTGATTTATACAACTCAGGATCTGACGTAGTATTTGCAAACTTGGAATAACATTTCTTAGTGTGGTAATTTTAGTTTTTAAAATATGACACATAGAGCAGTGCTACTTTGCAGTTCAAATGTAACATGATACATATCCAGGATTATACCCTTATCTATTTGCTTGCTCTGCATTGTCCTGGAAATAAATAAATTCACAAATAAAACATCCCGTACAAGACCACATAAACCACAATTAAAATGTGGTGGCTGCTGTGTGTATTATAGTTTCCATTCAGTTTTGCACAAGGAATTTTCTATATAACAAATAACATTTATTTTTGTTAACATTACTTGGCTGCTTGTTTTAGGTATATGTATGCATACATACATATATGTACACTGTGGATATATGTATGTGAATATGCATTATTTATGTATGTAATTATGTATATGTATTTATATACATAATACAATGCAAAGTTTGATAAAGTTACTATAGCTATTTCATTATAAACATGACACATAGATCGGAATAAATGAGTTGCAGATCAGACAAACAATACTTGTAAATTAACGTGCTAAATGAATCAATCATGACTTGTTTGATGGAGAATTGTCAACATTAAAGAGGGGACCAACAGAACTGACAACCTAGTTCGCAGTTTCCACAAAAAGACCTAAAAATTAAATGAGTTGGAGGGAAGAAACACTTGCAGGTGCAAAGCTGGCCCTTGGAGAGAAAGTTAAGACAGTGCCTAGCTTGTGTGCAGAGACTTTGACTGTTCAGAAAATAAATAGCAGATATAATTTCACAGTTGTGTCAATCCTGCATGTTTCATAAACATCCAGGGTACTTGAAAAAGAAGGCTGTAGGGGAGACCTAAAACATTTCACTCCAGGCTATCTTGCTACTGATTTAGGCAGAAAAATTCACAGTACTATGTAAGCTAAAATCTATCTATTCTAAGGGCATATATTTACCCATAAAAATGTTGCTGGTTGTATTAACCATTCCTGATATTATTTTAACTTGAAATCGCACTAGAGAAGGAAGTTAATAAGTAGTCTGACAAATCTTTAATCAAGGTCACTGCTTGCAAATTGTACTGACCATTTCTCAATGCTGTCTGCATTTGTCACTAGATACTATGACACACTTGAATATAAACTGATCATGACAGCAGAACAGAGTTATAGCTAAAATCAGCAAGGACAATAGTGACTAGAATAACAATCAGCTTCATGCTATCAATCTCTTGTTAAAAGTGAAAATGTGCATCAAAATTTGTCATTCTCAGCCACGGGCAGAAGACTCTAAACATCTCTGAACTTTTACTTTGCAATTCTTTCACATTACTTGAGTGCTTGGGCTATTAAATTTATTTTATTCAGCTCCTTTCATATTAATAATGCTTTATATGTGTGTACACATTCAAAGTGTATTATGCAAAGTAGCAATACATTCTTGTTCTAGTCAAAGATGCAACTACCGTTTAATTCAACAAGAACAGCATATAGCTATTGAACAGCATACAGCTATTTCACACGAAGAATTTAAGTATGTCCTGTAGCTACATGTTTTCTATGTCTCTTACAAAGAAGGCTTGAGTGCATGTATGGTAGTCCTGCCACTAATAACACTGGAGTGAATCTCATGAGTTCTGGTTCTGTTTCTCTATGACTTTAGGCTGCCTGCAGGCTTTGGTTTTAGTTGCCTTGTGACTTTTTTCACCATTTTTATCACCCGAACCTCATTAGCCTTGAGAATGCGACCTGTATATGTGATCTGATTGTATAAAGTCCTCATGACACAGAAATTCTTCATAGAGATAAAATCTGTTTAGAATCTAGTTCTGTGAGATATTGTCAAGGGCTGAAACTGGTGAGCTGTGATTTTAAGATAGAGCATTTTAAGGAAACACAAATGTTTTCTCAGGCAGGGATTTTATAAAACCTTGATGATTTTAGGCACACATTTCATTAAATTGAATAGTATTTATGTGTCTAATGCCTTTGGGCTTCTCTGAAACTTCAAGAATTATTTATTGTTGAATTTAGGTGCATTACATTACTGTGGTTATAACAAATTAACTGTAAGGATGGAGATCTATAGTACATGAAGATTAAGAAAGATATTTTATATTACTGTAAATAAAATAAAACCAATATATAAAATTTCATAAAATTAAAGAATAATAAACCAGTTTGGGTTGGAAAGGGCCTTCAAAGATCATGTAGTCCAGCCCCTTTGCCAAGGGTAGGGACATTCTCCACTAGAACATGTTGCTCAAAGCCCCATCCAGCCTGACTTTGAACACTGCCAATGATGGGGCATACACAGCTTCTTTGGGAAATTTGCTCCAGTGTCTCACTAGTCTCATAATAAAATATTTCTTCCTTAAGACCAATCTAAATCTATCCTATTTTAGTTTCAAACCATTGTTCATTCTCCTGTCGCTACAGATCCTAGCAAAAAGTCATTCTCTGTCTTTCTTATAAGACCCCTTTATATATTGAAAGGACACAATAAGGTCTCCTTGAAGCCTTACCTTCTCCGGGCTGAACAGCCCCAACTCTCAGTCTTTCTTCAGACGAGTGGTGTTCCAGCCCTCTGATCATTTTTGCGGCCCTCCTCTGGACCTGCTCTAAGAGGACCATATCTTTCTTCTGCTGGGGGCCCCAGAGCTGGATGCAGTACTCCAGATGGGGTCTTATGAGAGTGGTGTAGAGGGGAAGAATCATCTCCCTCGATCTGCTGTTCAGACCTCTTTTGATGTAGCCCAGGATACAACTGGTTTTCATGGGCTACACGTGAACATTGCTGGCTCATATCCATTTTTTCCTTCACCAATATCCCCAAGTTTTTCTCCACAGGGTTGTTCTCAAACAACTCATCACCCAGTCTGTATTGATATTGGGGACTGTCCCAACCCAGGTGTAGGACATTGAGCTTGGCCTGGTTGAAGTTCATGAGGTTTGCGTGGGCCTACTCCTCAAGCCTGTCAAGGTCCCTCTGGATGGCATCCTTTCCCTCATGCATGTCAACCGCATCACTCAGCTTGTCGCCTGCAAGCTCACTGAGCGTACACTCAATCACACTATATATGTCATTAATAAAGAAATAGAATTGGTCCCAGTATGGACCCTTGAAGGACACCACTCTTTACTGGTTTCCACCTGGACATTGAGGCATTGACTGTAGCTCTTTGGATGCTGCTATCAGTCAATTCCTTATCTGTCTAACAGTTCACCTATCAAATCCATATCTCTCCAATTTAGCAGAAAGATTTTGTGGAGTATCATATCAAAGGCCATATCAATGTCAGAGAGATGACATCAGTTTCTCTTCCCTCATTTACCATTGCAGTCACTTCACCATAGGCTACCAGATTAGTCAGATATGGTTTGCCTTACACTTTAGCTGTATCTGCTCATGATCCACAAAACAGAAAAAGCATAGACAAAGAGGAATAGTGAAGACTCAGAAGAAATAAATGGTGGAAGAGAGAGACAGAGACTGAAATACACACAATATTTGGAGGATATCTGAAAATACATTAAATAATGAATCCTCTATAGGAAATACATTATGAAAAGGAATAATAAGAACTAAACTAAATAGAATTATTTTCACAATAAGTAGCAAATTGTTACTGAATTGGAATGGAGGAAATAAAGTGCACTGGAAACTTGAATATTTACATACTTTATGGCTATACAGTTTGTTAAAACTAAACTGTTATTTACACTAAAATATAACCATAAGAAATATTAGCTGCTTTGGAGAAGATCAGAGGGATATGCAAATGAAGAAATGGATAGTACTACTCCTAGTTCATTACATCAGTCTTGAATAGACTTTTACAGGGCCCTACTAGGTGTAATCCCAGACCTGTCAATATTTTGAAACTGAAAAACCAGGCCAGATTTATGGACATATGTCTGACTGATCTGTTCTTAAGGAGAAGGACTGCCCCATATTACCATCTGAGAACACAAACTTAAGGCTTCTTTTGCAGATTTACCAAACAATCGATCTGTGTAAAGCCCAGTATGTCATAATGATTCTGACCACATCAGACTGATTGTAACTCCATACTTTAGGTCTGTCGTGTCTGGGTATATCAGACTTCTGTTGTGTGCGCTGCTTGGTAGATCTGAACTCAGGTAGCAGGTCTGATGTCTGGGTTCCTGCTTTGAGTTAAGTGAGGAGATCAAGCACATAAGTGGTCAGTATGTTCTGGATGCATTTGTCTCACAGAGGAAATCTTCATAAATGAATTAATGTTGATATAGCTTGGGGTCACCCATCTTGGATTTCTGAAGAATCTGTAGTCTGAAAGATTTGTCTGAAAGACCAACAGTTCCACCCTAACTGGGACATTAGCCATCTGGAAATCCTGGAAAAATTGCCAGAATTCTGGATTTTGTCTTGCAAAGTTAAAAATTGAAAAGAAAAACATATAAGGTGGAGGTCAAAGTGTGGCATCAGTCAAGGCTTGAAGCACGCATCAGCCAGTTAGTGCCTGTATGTATCTTCTAGGGAACAGATTGTATAGAGCTGTGACAATAGTAGACACACCACCACAGTGAGTAGCCTTATTTCTAGCGGTTCCTTGAGAGCTATTTTGAAGCTTTATCATCAACCTGCATTATCATTCCTCTGCTGTCTCTGAGAGCAACATCTGTGCCACAACACAGATAGATACATACCAGTTTTATATTAATTAAAAAAGCTTTGTCACTCATACTGAACTGAATTAATTTATAGAGAGGACAGTTTTACTAACAAGCACATCCTTGGTAAAAATATAAATTTTACTTACAGTACTTGAACAAATAAGGCAGTGTCACAATATATATGTTCACTTATTAAATAATCTAGCAAACCATTTATATAGAGTTGCTAATCATCAATATTCAGTGCACATCTCTATTTGATTTGCATGACAAGGTTTTAATAGCGGGGAGGCTACAGGAATGTCTTCTGTGAGAAGCTTCTAGAAGCTTCCCCCATGTCTGATAGAGCCAATGCCAGCCAGCGCCAAGACAGGCCCACCACTGGGCAAGGCTGAGTCCATCTGTGGCAGTGGTAGCACCTCTGTGATAATGTATTTTAAAGGGGGGAAAAGTTGCTGCACAACACCAGCCAGAAGAGAGGAGTAAGAATATATGGCAGCAGCAACTCTGCAAACATCAAGGTCAATGAAGGAGAGGGAGGAGGTGCTGCAGGCACTGGAGCAGAGGTTCCCCTGCAGGCCGTGGTGCTGCCCATGGGGAGGCAGCTGTGCCCTGCGGCCGTGGAGGGGAACGGTGGAGCAGAGACCCACCTGCAGCCCGGGGAGGACCCCACGCAGGAGCAGGGGGATGCCTGAAGGAGGGATGCCGTGGGAAAATCTTGCTGGATCAGGTTTGATGTCAGGACTTGTGTTACCATGGGGGACCCACACTGGAGCAGTCTGCTCCTGAACATCTGTCTTGTGTGGGAGGGACACCATACTGGATCAGGGGAAGAGTGTGAGGAGTCCTCCCCATGAGGAGAAAGTGATGAAATGATTGTAACCTCCATTCCACATCCCCCTGCCCTCCTGTGGTGAAGGAGGTAGAGAAAATTGGGAGCAAAGCTGTCACATCCCAGTTTCTCAGAACAATGTCTCAGATTTGTCGATTCCCAGGCTAGGACTAAGGTGAAACAACACCAAGGATACTTCAGGATACACCAACCTCAATTTTTATTTGCTCATAACAGATATTGGCATGAAATTTGTCAGTAAGCTTTGCAACCTCTGCAACAAGCAGTAAATTTTGTAAGATACACCAACAAACTTTACAACATACACAGATTAGTGGCAGATCTTATAAAATGTCCCAACAAGTCTTAAACATGCCCCAACAAGACTTGCCTTATATGTGGGGATACAGAATAAGAATGGGAGAGAAAAGGGGAAAGAAAAAAAAAAAAAAAAAAAAAAAAAAAAAAAACCGAAAGATTTCACCAGTCATGGTTCATGTTAGTCCAGCCAGCCCAAGGGTCCAGTTTTGGAGGGTTACCAGCACCCAGGGCTCTTGATCTTGTCCTTTTATAATTCCTTGCCTCCAGGCAGGCGCTTGGACTCATTAGGCTAATTAAACATCATGCACAGCCTGAGCTTCTTGAACTCTCTTTTCTCTGGTGCATGTATAGTTTGTACCTTCAGATTCTTCTGTAAATAGGTCGGTGGGCTTGGGGGTTGTTGGGGAGTTACTCCCCCCTCCCTGAAAGTGTAACTGTTGTCTGACCTTTTATTTTGGCACATGCATCACGAAAACAGCTTCTCCATTGCCTCTTTACAGAGTTGCTCAAAATATGGAAGTTCAGCCTCTGAAAAGTGTGGTCCCACCTCCACGGGGTTCCCTCACCTCCCTGTGTCTTCCTGCACAGTCCCAGCATATCCACAGAAACAGTTTCCTTTACCAAAGTCCTCTATTGGATGTTTGAGACATTAACTGTGGTTTCATTGGACCATCACAAAAGTTGAGCCTGTGAAGAATGGAGGAGTAGGGGGAAGGTGTTTAAATATATGTTTTTATTTCTCATTATCTTACTCTGATTTGAATGACAATAAATTAAATTAATTTCCCTAAGTTGGGTTTGTTTCGCTTGTGATAGTAATTGCGGAGTGATCTCCCTGTCCTTAGCTCATGAGCCTTTTGTTCAATTTTTCTTCCCTGTCCATCTGAGGAGGGCGAGTGATAGAGTGGCCTTGGTGGGCATCTGGCATCCAGCCAGTGTCAATGCACAAGAACATCCTTCTCATTTTTTCAGGTTGGCAGATATTACTGAACCTGGGAGACATATTTTAATAAGTGTGGGTACATAACACCGAATATCATTCGCACTTGGAAGACGTAGCCATTCAAAAGCCTTATCTTAACTCTTAATATAAGGTCCTAAATAAATGAGATAAAAACCTTAATTTCCTATTTGCATTAGTCTTGAATTAGGGAATTATGTTTATGGGTATCTCCAGCTTTATTTAATCTAATTTTTCAGCAGTGTGTTAAACTCCATTATAGTTTTGGCATTTTTCAGAAATACAAATATTTCAGAGTTTGTAAATATATCCTACTTAAAGTGCTAGTCTCACTGCAACTTTCATTGTGAGAACACTACTGCTGCCTCTGTTATACCTGTGCAATGTGTAAATAAATTTTCTATAAATCTGAGTCTGATTCACTTATTCTGGTGTAAAACAGAAATAACTGCACAGGAATCAATGCAGTTTCATAAAGGACAATATTATGTATCTCCTAAACTGAAAGTTGTCTATCTGCATTATTGGGAAGGAAAGAAATAAAGAGAAGTGGGTTTGTTCCCTCTTATGAAGAGGATTATACAAAAAACAAAGTGCATCAATATGTGACTATTCTGAATTTCAAGAGTTTAGCAAGTTTGTGCCAAAGTTCATGCCTTGTTGTAATCTGAAAGCATAGTGCTTATTTTTATGAACTCGCACACAATTCTAAACAACTCTAACATGAACTTCTGAAATGACAAACAATGCACCTCTAATGGAGCCTATGTTTTGAGAACATGATGCAACTACCCTCACAGGTATATATGCACTACTTCTGATTCATGTCAGAGTAGAGCAAAATGCCTTTAGTATTTGGTGAATGTCTTTTGCTGAGTGATATAATTTCTGTCTTTCCTGGCACAATCGTCTATTGCAATAATACTACTTGACTACCCTCCTAAATTAAGTTACTTCCAATACATATTGATATAATATTTCTGTATTTTTTAACAGGCCTCATTTTGTACATGGGAACATAAATAAGTAGGGAAAATAAACTGATTTTACTCATTCTCTCACAATCTAAAGCCAGCTTCTGATGTAATGTTTTGGTTGCAAGTATTCTCACAACTTAATCAATTGGACTGATTTTCTATCCTTCTGTATAGATGGAATCTTACATTGTGTTCCTCATCAGAATACATGAGGGAGTGAATAAAAGAAGAACATGCTCATACACCAAGGAAATAGAAATAAATGCATGTGTAAAAGAAAAAAAAAAAAAAAAAGTCCCTATTTAAAGCTGCTATATGGGACTGTTCCACCTTCTACTGTTCTGCACAGGTGAATGTACCTTCTTTTCTATCAGTGCTAATTATTCTGAATGAAAAGTTAATGCTGTTTCTGGTAGCTCAGCTAAATCATTCAAAGTTAGTTGGGATGTCTCTGCATGAGTGAATGGTACATATCGTGCAGGCACAACCTAGAGAAGGGCTCTCCTTTATGTTTGTCCCTTACTACATGGGCTCCATTCTTTTCTCTGCAGCCTGCTCTGCATATACGTTCAGACCACATGGCCTTCAGGGAATGATTAGGTATTAAATGTAATTACTTGATTTTACTAATTAAGATATTTCACATTTTTTTGCTAAGTACTCTCTACTCCTACAGATTTATTTTCCTATCAACCAGTATCTCCCCTTTCCACAGCTTCTAGCTTTCAAATGATTGTTTTATCAAGTCTCACTGTTTTTATGAAGTTGACAATTAGTGTTAACTACCGTTTAAATACTCAACTTCTGATTCTCATCTCACTTTACTGTCTTCCAAGGATATCTAACTCGTTTCAGGTGGATCAAATTGGCAGGGCAGACTATTTCTAGATTTGGATTTGTAGAATAAATGTGGGGAAAGAACAAGAGGTTCTACCCCAATTACACATGATTGTTTTCTATTCTTTTGTTCCTTGCAGCCTCTGCCTTTAACATCCTCACTTGAAAGACTCTTCTTTTTTTTTTTTTTTAATTTGATTACTTCCTTGTTCTTTGTTCTTATAAAGTAAATGAAATTTCAGTAACAGAAAGGCACCAGTATCAGTTAGTAATGTCTTTTTGCATACCTTCTTGAAGAGGAAATATCCAAGGTAAGAGAAAAGAGGGGAAAACGATGAAGTGATAAGAAAATAAAAAAGTAGTGGGGAAAAATCTTAGGAAAGGGTAAGAACAATGGGGAATGATGAGGTAGTTGTCTAAAATGACAATGTACTGGAAAACATAATATGGGGAAACACAATTACTGAGTTTAAATTAATGAGAAGAACCCAGTCCACCATAACATACTGAGTTGTCCTTTAGACAATTTCAAGAACTCTGAAATAATGAAAAAGAAAAAAAGAGAATAACATGATTTGGACTCAATTTATTAAAAGTTTCATTTTACTTATTCAGGTTTTTCTCCCCAGTTTGCAACTTAGTATACTTTTCTCCTTTTTATTTTATTTTTTTTTTAAGTCTGACCTAGATTAGTTTCCTTTCAGGTTTTGGCGATTGTTCACTGCTAATAAAGATGACATTGCTTCACCTTGAAATGATCATTTCATCTTCCGAATAGTAAAATAAGACAAAAGAAATAACTGAAAGGTACTTTCAAATGTTTCAGTCAATGTGCATTATAGTTCACAGGTTATCTCCAAAATGCTATTTCATGTATAAAGGCAAAATTTTCCAAAATGAATACACAAGTGATGTGTAATTCTTTTGTGTTTGCTGTCAGTGGGATTACTGAGGACATTTCTGCACTTTAATATGGTATTCATAAGGCTGTGTACAAACAGGCCACCTAAAATCTATGGAAGTTATTATATTTAGAAGCTTCAACAATTCCTCTAGCTGTTCTGCTGAATATTTAGAGCACAGGAAAAATGGGAAGGTGATGAGATGTAACTTTGGGAAATGGGTTTTAGTCCTCCTTTATTACATTTATTCCCATATTTCATCATCAGAAAGACCAATAACATTTTCTTGCCGCAAACTCATTGGAAGATCCATGACAAAGTGGGGTCTATCCAGGAATGGGCAAAAGAATTTGAGGAGAAAACAGTCTAAGGAGTAGCAAAAGCACAGACAGAAGATTAAGATACCTCCTTCTTCTTCCCAGAAAAATTAAAAACATCCAAATAACCAAAATCAGAAAACTATAAACAAACAAACCCTTTTATTTCAATAACACCTTAACTTTGCTGTGAAAGAATAAAGGAGTCCAGCATAGAAGCAAGAGAACATAAGTCCTTTGACTACTCCTTTGCCTCTCATTCCTGGATAAGAACAATTTCCTACACAGAGTGAAGTTTACGTACCATAGGGCTATAACAGCAATCTGCAATGTCTACACAGAGACAAGAAACTGGTGTGAATCACAAAGGGTCTGCAAGGTAAAGACAACAGTATGTGGAACATAGGTTAAAAAGAGAAATTTTTATTCTTTTGGTCTGGAAAAACATCCTTGAAGCACAGTTCAGAATTAGACAGATCTCCCCAATCCAATTTAGTGTGAAACAGTTTCAGTTGACAGCTTTTATGCCAGGAATTTTAAATTATACACAAGGGCCAGGTTTTGGAATGTACAGAGATCCCTACACTATATGTTACCATCTCTGTGAGCTTTTGAGGTGTCTCACATGTTGTTGACTGTTTACTGATAAACTAACAGGACATAAAAAATCAGTAAAACTAAAGTAGAATAATCACAGAGTTAAAAGAAAATGCTGTGAGCAGAAAGACACAGAAAAGACAGTCTAAAATGAGACTTTCAGTTGTGTCTGCTCTATGACTTCACAAAGTCCCTGGCAGTCTTATCCCTAGTTCTGCAGATTCATGGCTTCTGCATATGTAGAAATTCCAGTTCTAAGTTTTATTGCAGTTCCTTCTAATACATGTTTGCATTATTTATGTAACCCATCTTTAATCTAGTATTAACATCTATTATTAATAGACCCAATTACAAATCCTGCAGTCAATGTACATCTAGTACTGTCATTTATTTTGATGTAAATCAATGGTCTACCTTCTTCCATTATTTATAGATGCATTTTCTGTTTTGTATTAGGAATGCATTTAAAGAATTTTTGGATTCAGTGAAAAGCCCACTTACTGAAACTTCCAAAAGAAGACTAAAAGAGTAAAAATTATCCTAGAGATATTAATACTAGATATGAATCAACAGCCCAATGGATGGGGTGTATAGTAGATAGAGCACACAAATGACAAATCTATGTTATTACCATTATGAATTGTAGGGATATTTTTGTCACATTAGAAAAGAAAACCTACTGATCAGTAATTGCAAGTATTTCCAAAACTAATATCCATCTGGGGTTGTACTACAGTTACCTGCTTTGAACTGCTTATTTTCTCATTGGAGTGAAAGTATCATAATATCAGACCTATCTATTTTTAATACCTAAATATTTAAGATGCTTTTGCATTAAAATGCACTCTGTTGACTGAGGCAAAAATTTGATCTTTTTGTTTGAGTCTTTAAAATGTTATTTCAAAATCATTTCGTGGAGAAAAATGAACACACTTATCTTTGCTATGCTCACATACCTTTGTAATGTTGTTCTGTGGCTTTAGCACAGTTTATCCTACCTGTCAAAGGAGATGTGAACTGTGTTTAACTCAGTCAAATCTTGCTTTTAGATCACTATTTATATAGATTAATGTTAGAATAGTCCAGTCTTCCAAACTCTCATTATATCCCTGTGATGGTTTAAGCCCTGCCGGGACGAGAGACCACGTTGCCGTTGCCCCTCCCGCACCCTCAGCCGGTCGGGCTGGCAGTGAGGCACAAACCCCGGGGTAAAATAAGAAGAAATTTAATACAACAGTGTGATAAACAATCTGAACAACAACAGTAGCAATGATGACAACAATAAACAGCAATAACAGTGAACAAGACAAAAGACATACAGAGAAATACCGCAAATGGTCAGGGAACAAGCCCGCCGTGTGCTTCCCGACACCAAAGCCTCCAAGGAAAAAGTTCCCATGCCTGGACCTGACATCAGCATGGTATGAATAACCCGGCTGGAAATCCCTTCCTCCTCTCTCTCTGCTGGGGAAACTTAACCCTGTCCTAGTTGAACCAGGACAATCCCAAATAACTAACTTGCTTTCATTGAAGATTGAGATTGCTTACATTAAAAGGAAAAAACGGTGGCAATAATTAGATATGCAATCCATTTATTTATGTGCATATCTCCATTAATTCCAAAACTACAAATTTCCAAAATATTAGAGGAACCAAAGAAAAGAGAGATTTTTGTTAACAATCTCAATTGTTAACAAAACTCTTCATAGTTTAACTATTTTGGTTTTATATGTTACTAATTTTGTGATGCCAAACAACATGGATACTAATGGCCCAGTGCTTGAATTTCTACTCCAACCATATTTTATTTACTACAGATGTACAACTTAGTTTAAAAAAAAATCAAATTCTTCTGTGATTTTATATACAGAAAAACAATCACACTGTTTATCTGGGGTCTTACTTCAGCCTCATCTTGAAAGTTAGTAATTCTTTTCATGTCTACTCTTAAGCAAAAGAGCTATACTGTCCACCAGACCTGTCCATATTTAGATATATTCTTGGATAAGAACTCCTACTAAGCAATAAAAATATGAGCTTAATCTGTGAGCAATGTATACTACCACAGTTAAGTAATATGAGGTTAATCATAAGTATAGCCCTTGTGCCTAACAAAGTCTAAAACTGTGTAAGAGAAACTTGAGACATAGTTGAAATACCATATGGAAAGGTCAACTTGATATTTCTGTGATAGCACAAATACATCCTAAATGCCATGGAAATGGCAGTAACATGGTATTTGTGTTACAGAAAAAAGCTAGAATGATCAGTCATTTACCAAATTTAATAGAGAAAGATGCAGAAGAAGGGGTTTATAATGTCTGCATTACCCATGAAAAGAATTACGGATAAATATAAAACTTCAACTTTTTTGAGTAGCTAACGATATGAAGTAGCTAGTGGTAGAAGCCCTCTTAATAATAAAGTTATTATAAGCCATCTGGAGTTTGCTGTGATGACGCTCTAGTGGTAATTTGATATTCTCATTTACGGTTTGGAAAAGTGGAATAACTGTAGAATAAGAAAGGACTAAACCAGTCTCACTCCAGCTTCTTTATGTGTTTTCCATTGAATTAATCACTCACATTTACTGAAGTAATCTGTGATTTTTCTAATTTCCTCAACAGATCCTCATTAGCAGTTATTTGTCAAAAAAAGTGCAGGTTTTATGACTGAGACAGAAGGAAAACATATAGGAGGAAAGAAAAGTAAAGTAGTGTGCTAGAATACAATCCTTTAGAATAATTTCAAAGTGAAAACCAAGAAATAATCACTTTATATCCTTTTAAATTAGAACCTCAAAATATTTGAAACCTAAATGAGCACAGGATTGTTGGGCTGACTCATTGGGTAACACAAGCCAAAAGTTTCTGAGCAGTAGTTCCTGCATCCATAACTTCCTTACCCCAACTTTTAGAAGGATGATGGATGTTTAAAGACTACATGTGATGGAGAATTATCCTATTATGAGCAAATGGTTAAGTGTCTTTATGATTTAACATACATACTTTCTTTTTAAACTGAGGTGCAGTTTTTAATCAACTTCCATCTCATTTATATTGGTATTCTGTGGTGTGATAGGTTAAAATTCTGTCTAATATCAGAAGTCTTACTAAGTAGGTAATTACAGACTGTGATCAAACTGCCAATTGATAATATCTAGTTAAGCTGGGTGGTTTGGACTCCTTTTAGCTTTTTCTGTAAGGTAGATTTTCTACACTTCAAACAGTTCTTTTGTGAACTCTTTCCAATTTGTAAATAGTCTTTCTGAAGCATAGACACCACAAACTGATTTTCAGGTTTTGAGTAGGGATCTCACAAAACACATCTGGAGGTAATGACTTCTCTTTTTACTACTTGGTAATTCTTGTTTTATCTAGCCCAGGAGCTGCCTTTGTTCCATTATTTATTGTTAAAGACAGGGAACAGTATACCTTTAAGTCCAACACCAGACATAATTTCTTAAAACAGGTTTTTGCCTTACAGGTGTGACTACACTCTCATATGTGAACAACATAACAATTATATGTTCGTACTATTAGTCTGATTCAGAGAAAATAAAATTTTGGTGGCATGAGAAAGCATCCAACAGCATCTGTAGCTCTCTCTTTACCAAACAAATTTACTTCTTAACCAGAAAAATGAAACTTCAAGTAAAAGCTGTTATATTGTTTTGTTCACAACAGCTGTGTGTTTTCCCTAGCCCATTATCTTCTGGAAAAGAGGTGGTGTTTATTGGGGGGGTGTTATTTGTATATATGTTTATTATATGTATATTGTCAGATAGTATATTTGTATACATTTTACAGAGCTAGAACTGACAGTTTCTAAGATGTCCTGTCTGTTTTACAGGAAAGCATAAAGGTTGGGGAAAAGGTTAGAGAGATATATTCTTTTAAAAGTACAAATTTAAATGTGCTGTGGAGAAAACAAAGATTTAGAGTTATGTGCAATTAGTTTCAGATACTTTGTCTTTGACAAATATGTACTGTCTCAGCTACCAGCAGGCTGAGGAACAAAGGTTTATAAAGCAGATTTTCCTGTCAGACTTTTAGATGAGGGAATTCATTACTCACAGACACATTTTCTCCATAGTCATATATTACAACCTACTGAGTACATGTCCATTTTATTTGCTCTCAGCTCTGGAAGCCAATGACTAGTTCAGACGTCCAAGTCAGGAATTAGAACTGTAAAAAGAAAAAAATACCCATATAAGGAAAAAACCCACACCTTTTTTTCTGAACATAACTCCAAGGTAAGTGTATAGTTTATCCCTTTTGGTGTATGAGTTCATGGTACATCTGGGACTGACATTTACAATTCAACAACTATTCTAGTTGGCCTTGGTTTTCAGTTGGCTGCAAAGAACTAGACTTCTACATTTTTCACTACTTTCCTGCTTGTTGCAACTGACCTTTTCATTCTGCCATCTCTGTTACAGTTCTGAGGCCTCTCAAGCATTTCAGTCATAATGTGACGGTGAAGGCATAACATTATACGTAACCCATACTGTTCATTCTAACTTCAACAGTTTTAGAGTCACATAATAGATTTTTGCCACAGTTATGTGGACTATTAATTTGGGGGAAAGATCAAGCAGATACTAAGTATAATGAGATGGTGTTAATCTTCAGGCTGTTATGATAGCAGCTAAAATGGCACATATGAACATGTCTTAAAATTGGTTAGAAGATATAAGAAAACAAAGTGTCACTGCAAAGTGTATTAAATTTTGCTAGATAATCTTGATTCCATTGACTTGCTCATGGACTTTGGTGAGGGAGAGAAAGGGGCTGTACTATTCCTTTCTATCTGGAGATAAACTGAGCAGAGGGTCTATGGGTAATTAAACCATATTTTGCTTTCAAATTTCTTCACAAATATTAGTGAACCAGTCCCCAAAATTTAAGTGATATTAACATAAGCAGATCCCCCTATTACAAGTTCAGTTAAACTGGTATAACTGCACACAGGACCACAGACATGACCAAAATCAGGTCAGTAAAACCCTGAACTTCGTTTACTCACATCTGTAGAGCATCTTGGAAATAAAAGCTACTAAATAAGTGTTAAGTTTCATAGTAAAAGGGGATGAGTGAGACGAAGACATTTCTATAGTATGCTTCCTAAACAATGAGTGTGTGCAGTTCATGATAGTACATATACAAAAAAATTGCGAGTATATGAAGTATTTTTTAACATTCTCTTCAAAATACATTTTTCAACAAAAATAAATACTTCCTCTTTTAAATTTTATTATTTTTTCCATTTTTCAATTAAAACCCCTAAATTGTATGATATGAACATACTTTATTTTAATTGTCTGGTTTGTTTGTTTGTTTGTTTTTACCAAAACCAGTGTTTATTTTGAGTAATTTTAAAGATTAAGATATTAAAATAATGTTCTTCTTTTTTTGAAAAGGCAAAACTAAAATATAACTGCAAGATTACAATAGCTGTGAATTGGTTTTACTTTTCTACCAAAAAACCTTCTAGTTTCCTAGTAAATTGCATTAAAAATCACTGTATAACAATGATCCAAACGCTGAATTTTCTGTGACTGACTGATTAAACTCACGTTGTCAAGAGGAATTTAACTCTGTAAAATGCAAAGCAGATTCTAGTTCTTTCTAAATATCAAGTAATACCAATACTTTATTCCTTTGTACTGGGTCTGGCTGAGCTGGAATTGGTTTTCCCCTGTAGCAGCCCTCACGGTGCTGTGTTTTATGCTGGGAGCTGGCAGGGTGTTGGTAGCACCCTGGTGTTGTGGCTACTGCTGAGCAGTGCTTACACAGCACCAAGGCTCTTTCCAACATTTCCCCCTCAGTAGGACGGGGTGGGCAAGATCTTGGGAGGGGACACAGCCAGGACAGCTGACCCGAACTGACCAAAGGGATATTCCAGACCATATGGCGTCTGCTCAGGATAAAGCTGGGAGAAAGGAGGAAGGGGGTGGGGTCACCCTTGGTCCTCCAAGGCAACCACTACTTGTATCGGAGCCCTGCTTCCTGAGAAGACCCCACATCGCCTGTCCATGAGAAGGAGAGAATAAATCTATTTTCTTTGTTTTCCTTCCACGTGCGGACCTTTTATTTGCTTTGCATATATTAAAACTGCTTTTATTTTACCCACAAGGGTTGGGTTTTTTCCTATCTTATTTTCTTTCCCTTTTTCCCTGTTGAGAAAAAAAGGGGGAAAGGGGGAAAGTGGTAGAGCAACTTGGTGAGTACCTGACATTTAACTAAGGTTGAATCATCACATCCTTATTTTTAGAGATGAAAGCAATTAATTTTAGGGTCCAAATAAATACAAAGAACCTGGAAAGAATAATGTGGTTCTGTTCATTTACTGAGAAATGGGGAGTCACAAATAAGAAAAAAAAATATAGTTTTATTGTGCTCTACAATGAAAATAATAAAAGCTTTAAAATTAATTACAGAAATTTTCAGATATGGAGTAGGCGCTGCTTTCTTTATATTTTTATTTGATTTTATTTTGGGTTTACATATCATAAATATGATCTTAGCCTTTTATTTTTTTAGTGTCTGGCTAAGATGGAGTTATTTTTTCCCATAGCAGCTCTCATAGTGTTGTGCTCTGTATGTGTAGCTGGAAAGGTGCTGGTAACACACCGGTGTTTTGGCCACTGCTGAGCAGTGCTGGCACAGCATCAAGGCTGTCTCTCCAACATTCCCCCCTCACCAGCAGGCTGGGGGTGGGCAAGGTCTTGTAAGGGGACACAGCCAGGACAGCTGACCCAAACTGACCAAAGGGATATTCCATACCATATGACATCTGCTCAGCAATACAAGTTAAGAGAAATGAGAAGAGAGGAGGGGAGGGGCATTCATTATTTATGACATTTGTCTTCTGGAGTAACCACTACACATACTGAAGCCCTACTACCTGGGAATTGACTGGACATTGCCTGCTGATGGGAACTATAGAATAAGATCTTTGGTTCTGCTTTGCTTTCACATGTGACCTTTCCTTCTGCTTTATTAAATTGTCCTTATCTCTACCCACAAGACTTTCATTAAATTTTCTCTCTCCTGTCCAGCTAAGGAGGGGAGGGGATAGAGCAGCTTTGATAGGCACCTGGCATCCAGCCAGGGTCAACCCACCACAGAATAAATGAAGAGAACTAGCTCATAACCTTTACAAGTCAGTGCTCTTGTATTAAGGTTTGAGGATGACATTTTTTCTGCCCTTGTTAGTAATAAAAAACATTTATATTTTATAAAGGAATAGGTTTGAGTGGGAATTCCCCATTACAGTAAATGCAACCTTAGGTATAGTTTGTTAGCTTTGTTAAATTTGAAGAATGTAGGCACTGGTATTAGAAACAGTAAGCTGGCAGTGTGAAAGACAGAACCAACCTAAAACTGATCTTCAGAGAAATCTAATATATACATATCCCTTTGAAGAAAACAGTAGTGTTAGTAGTAGTGAATGTTGCTATGAATAAAGATCAGAACAATCATACTATGGCAGAAATAAAGATAAACAATTCCTTAAACTAGAGAGAAGTTAGCTAAATTCAGTAAAGGCTTTGAAGGATTAAAAGTGGTTGGAAACCTGAAAAGCCAGTTAATATGATGTTTGCTTTTCACTCTGGTCTATATTATACAGAAAGCATCATTAGAGATTTGGTGGACTTGTCAGTGTTAGGTTTATGGTAGGACTCAATGATTTTAAGGGGTATATTCCAACATAGATGATCTTTGATTTCATGAGTCTGTATTAAAGAATCAGAAATTAAATATCATGAAAAGTTTCAATCTGAAACTACATATTATTTAATTTTAATTTCAGAGCATTTGTCTCTCTCAATGCACATACACAGACACATCAAGATCTGAAATACTGTGTAAAGTTCATCATTTGCCCTGCCTTATGGTGATTGCTTCACACAGTTCAAATCCTGTCCCATTTGTTACTGTCATACAAGAAATCTTGGAGACATCTGTACAACAGTTTCTCTTCAAACTGATACAAATGACATCCAAGAATAAAATTTAAAAGTCCTAAAAAATACATGGACAACAGCTTTCAGACTTTCTAGATGCCTGCTATAAAGGCAAAAGACAGCATACTTCCTCCAGATGGAAAGCTGTCTCTAACGAAATTAGATATGGAGAGACAACTTCCACAGAGACGGCAAAAGCCCATTTTAAGCTATGAAGTTCTAGATAAAACAATTGTTTCAACAGTTGCCTAGATGAAACAATCAGCTTCATCGGGAGCCTAACTTAAACGCCTCTATTCAAACACATGTAGTGTGGGGAATAAACTAAATTAACTATAGACATACACACGCCTGCAGGGCTGTGATCTTATTGGCATCATGGAGAAGTGCTGGGATGGCTCCGATGACTGGAGTGTTGGAATGGAAGGATGCAGGCTGTTTAGGAAGGACAGGCAGGGGAGACAAGGAGTGGGGGTCACCCTCTATGTCAGTGACCAGCTGGAGTGCATGGAGCTCTGCCTGGAGACAGATGAGGAGCCAACTGGGAGCTTATGGGTCATCATTAAAAGGAGGGCAGGGACAAGTGACATTATAGTGGATGTCTGTTACAGGCCACCTAACCAGGAAGACCAAGCTGATGAGGCCCTCTATAGACAGAGAGGAGCAGCCTCACATTCACAAGCCCTGGTACTCATAGGGGTCTTCAAGTACCCCAGTATCTGTAGGAGGGACAACACAACAGGGCATAAGAAATCCAGAAGGATCCTGGAATGCACTGATGATAACTTCCTTATCTAAGTGACAGAGGAGTCAACAAGGAGAGGTGCTATGCTGAACCTGGTTCTCACCATGAAGGAGGGGCTGGTGCGGAACATTGAGCTCAAGGGAAGCCTTAGCAACAGTGACCGTGAAATGGTCGAATTCAAGATGCTTAGGGCAGCGAGGAAGCTACATATCAAGCTCACTACCCTGGACATCAGGAGAGCAGAATTTTGGCTCTTCAGGGGTCTGCTTGGTAGAGTAGAATGGGATAAAGCCCTGGAGGGAAGAGGGGCCCAAGAAAGCTGGTTAATATCCAAGGATCACCTCCTCCAAGCTCGGGAGTGGTGCATCCTGCAAAGAGGAAGTGAAGCAAAACCAACAGGAGGCCTGCATGGATGAACAAGGAGATCCAGGACAAATTCATACACAAAAAGGAAGACTAGAGAGGGTGGAAACAAGGACAAATGGTATGGGAGGAATACAGAGAAATTGTCTGAGCAGGCAGGGATCAGGTTAGAAAAGCTAAAACCCAGATAGAGTTAAATCTGTCCAGGGACGTGTGCAAGGTTTAATTCTTGCCGGGATGAGAGAGCACGTGGCTGTTGCCCCTCCCCCACCCGCGCTGGTCAGGTTGGAAGTTAAACACAGACCCCAGCTAAAATAGCAAGAAATTTAATACAACAGAGTGATAGAACAATCTGAATAACAACAGTATCAATGGTCACAACAATAAACAGCAATAACAGTGAATAAGACAAAAGATATACAGAGAAATACCGCTAAATGATCAAGGAGCAAACCCTCCACATGTATGGCAAAAACCAACGCCAGAAGCGAAAGTGAAAAGGCTCCGCCCCTGGACCTGACGTCAGCATGGTATGAATAACCCGGCTGGAGATCCCTTCCCCCTCTCTCTCTGCTGGGGAAAACTTTATCCTGGCTGAACCAGGACAGGACGTCAACGGCAACAAGAAAATCTTCCATGGGTACATCAGTGATAAGAGGAAAACTAGGGAAAGTGTGGGCCATCTCCAGAAGGAAACAGGAGACCTGGTTACCCAGGACATGGAGATGGCTGAGGAACTCAATGACATTTTTGCTTCAGTCTTCACTGGCAAGGGCTCCAGCCACACTGCCCAAGTCACAGAAGGCAAAGGCAGGTACTGAATAAATGAAGAACCTCCCACTGTAGGAGAAGATCAGGTTTGAAACCAGCTAAGGAACCTGAAGCTGCACAAGTCCATGGGATCTGATGAGATGCATCTACGGGTTCTGAGGGAACTGGTGGATGAAGTGGCTTGATTCATGGAAAAAAAGACTCTACAACTCGAAGAGAGTTATAAAGCAGGTATGTTAACTCATGCACCGGGGTGCAAAGGGGTTTCTCCACAAAACTTGCACACCTACCTCACATTCTACCAAAAACTTATAGAGTGTGGATATACATATTCATTGGATTACATAACACTAATATACATATGCATGAGTAAGGCTGGGTTAGTTAGAAAGGCTGATGTCAACAGTTGATGTTCTCTTTGCACCTGTGCATTGCCTCCTGGTGGGTGTCTTCGGGGGTCTTTGGGAGGAAGGCTTATAGTCTTTCTCACTTTGTACGTTTCCCTGGAGCATGCGCAGATTCTCTTGGCCAATTTCTTGAATAACAAGAGTGTTTTTCAGACTGTTTATTCATTCTATCTCATTTAAGAGAACCAATGGAATTTCTACTGTCTGTATATGGCTATCTTTACTCATTACAAAGACCCAACTAGATAGAGCACATCTGTTTCCCAAGGACAAAAACATGATATTTTCCTGAACATTATAGTTCTTGGTAGATTTTCACAGTGAACTGCTTTGTTTTGATGAACACAGTAGTCCTTGGTAAAATTCCACAGAACAGTCTGAGCAAGCAGGATTCTTAGCAATATTCAAAAATACGATAAGTAATACTATAAGTTGCTATAAGTAAGTAAATATGTTGCTAAGCAGTGTGCTATAAGTAAATAAGTCTCAAAACAAGTAATAATTTCTCTGTATCAGGCTCAGCCACTACCCATCATACTTGAGAAGTCACAGCAGTGCAGTGAAGATCCTGATGACTGGAAAAGTGGAAGCCTAACCTCATTTTTTAAAAAGGAAGTCCCAGGGAAATACAGTCCAGTAAGTCTCACTTCTGTGCCCAGCAAGACCATGGAGCAGAGCCTCCTAGAAACTATGGTAGTGCACATGTGTCCTGATGCAATGTCGGGAGAGGTTTCGATATGATTCCAAGAGTGAGACTAAGAGACAAATGAGGTTAAATGCCGTACACCTAAAACAGAGACAGGAATCAAGCTAACAGCTGAAAAAGAGTCACAAAATAGTCACCCCCTTGGATCCAGCAGCATTCTGTTGGTTCTCAGTCTTCAGTTCTTCAGTGGAGGGTGAACACACAGCAAAGTTTTCTGTTGTCTTTTAAGTTCATTTTATCAGCCGATTAGCATTCTAGATATGTAGTGGCAGGTATTCCAGAAACTTATTTCCATGGGAAATGAGGAAAAATGTGGAGCATGGGTTCTGCACCTGCACTGAGGGGAAAATGGGGTGGACCATCAATTGTCCAATTGAGTCAGTGGTCATAATCAGCCTGTCCACCTTTTTTTTTTTTTTTTTTCCCACCAGGTTTTTGCTGCTTTAATGCTTCTTGATCAGTCATCCTTCTTCTGAGGTGGAAATGCTCACCTCTTACCAGTTCTTGTCACCTCCTCACTGTGAAGTTGCAATGTCCTTTTCAAGGCATGCATGACATCTGATGTACACAATAGAGCCACAAAGTAGCTGGCTTAAACAATGGAACCAGTATTCAGTGATCATTATGCTTGATGAGAAACACTTGGTTTCACTCAGTTCACCTTTCACCCATTTTGAGGCTTATCTAAGGAGTTTGTCAATACAACTGCAAGGGACTGGGAGTGTGCATCATTCCATACACTCCTGCTTCCTTGGGTGACATTCCTTAGACGAATTAAAAAGTCACAACTGGTCCTTGATGAATGTCTGAGACATTACTTACATCACCCTGTGACGCAAAGCACACACACAAGAAAGCTTTGAGACAATCATTTGACATTCAAGTCTCTCACAACATGGAAAGCAGATAGGTGATTGGTGACAGTCAAAAAGGCTTCACTAAGGGCAAATGGTGCCAGACAAATTTGGTGGCCTTCTAGGATGTGGTTATAGTGTTGGTGGATGAGAGGAAGAGCAACTGATGCCATCTACCTGGTCTTGTGCAAAGCATTTGACACTGTCCCATATGATGTCCTTGTCTCTAAATTGGAGAGACATGGATGGATGGACCACTCAGTGGATAAGGAATTGCTGGATGGTCACACTCAAAGAGGTGCTGTCAACAGCTTGATGTCCAAGTGGAGAGCAGTGATGAGTGGTGCTCCTCAGGAGTTGGTATTGGGACCGGTGTTGCTTAGCATCTTTGTTGGTGATATGAACAGCAGGATTGAGTGCATCCTCAGCATTTGCAGGTGACAACAAGCTGTGTGGTGCAGTCAACACTGGAGGGAAGGGGTGTCATCCAGAGGGACGTACCTTGACAGGCTTGAGGAGTGGACCTGTGCAAACCTCATGAAATTCAAAAAGACCAAGTGCAAGTTCCTGCACATGGGTTGAGGCAGTTGAAAGCATAATTACAGGCTGGGCAGAGAATGGATTGTGAGCAGCCCTACAGAGAGAGACTTGGAGTTGTTGGCTGATGAGAAGCTCAACATGAACCAGCAGTGTTTGCTTGCAGCCCAGGAAGCCACCAAATCCTGGGCTGCATCAGAAGTGTGGCTAGCAAGTCGAGGTGAAACAAAGAGGTTCACTCAACAGTCAGGATTGAGTATAACTGTTAAGCAGGTATTCTTTATTCGTAGCACTGGGCGGCACTGGGGATCACTCCACCACAAGTGCCACACTTTCTAACAACTGACTAATATACACAAAAAGCATACATTTGTATTAGATTTCTTAGAGAAGGTAGTCTTATACTAATGGGTTCTTAGAATTAATTTTCATAGTCTGAGCATGCGTAGTAAAAATAGAGTGAGGGTCTTTTCCCCTCCTTAAGGGTCCACATAGCCTTTCTCACACCGTCTGTTAGTGAACTTTAGGTTTCTTGTGTCCATATATGGTCATAGAGTTACTTCATCCATCCTTCAGCTCCTGTTTGTTCCAAGGAGGTTAATTTAGACCAGCTTTCAGTCACTTATCTTGACACAGGCATCTTCTTAGGCACTTGTTTTCTTTAGGTTCCTGCTATTAGGGATGTACTCAGGGAGTTTTTTCAGACTGTCCAAGGTCTGTCTTATCTTTACTAGGTAAGGACTTAAAGGTTTCAAAACATCTTACAAGTAGGTAACTGGGTAACAACTACAGAAGGTAGTTAGGAAAAAGCATAAATGAAATTATATACATTGCAGTAAATACAGGAAAAATAAAAGCTAGTAAAACAAATAATGCCTAACATTAAAACTAAATGTCTTATATTACAGGTCCCTGTAGGTTAGCAATTACAAGTATACTTGTAGCAACTTCCCTTCAGAGGGAGATTATTCTCTCCCTTTACTCCACTCTCATGAGACCCCACCAGGAGTACTGTGTTCAGCTCTGGGGATCCCAACATAAGAAGGACACAGACCTGCTGAAGCAGCTCTAGAGGAGGGTCATACATATGATCAGTAAGCTGGAGCACCTCCCTGGTGAGAAGAGGCTGAGAGTTGGGGTTGTTCAGCCTGGAGAAGAGAAGGCTCCTGGGAGACCTTGTGGCAGCCTTCTAGTACTTAAAAGGGGCCTAGAAGAAAACTGAAGAGGGCATTTTTACAAGGGCATGTAGTTCTAGGACAAGAGGTAATGGCTTTAAGCTGAAAGAGGGTAGTTTTAGATTAGATATAAGGAGGAATTTCTTCACTGTGATGGTGGTGAGGCACTGGAAGAGATTATCTGAAAAAATTGTTGACGCCCCAACCCTGAAAGTGTTCAAGGCTAGGTTGAACGGGCCTTTGAACAACATCGTTTAGTGACAGGGCAGTTAGAAGTAGATGATGTTTAAGATTGCTTCCAACCCAAATCATTCTATGATGCTGTGATTGTAAGTGAATTCAAGGCCATTCAAAGAATTACAGTTAATTTGGTAAATATCTTGTCCAAATGAGGACTATTCCAATAGGCTAAACTGAATACTATAATAAAAAATATGTTTGGCTTTTCATAGTGATAAAAGTACTGTGCCACATTTAATGGAGTAAACAGAATAATTAATTTGATCACTCAGCTACAGATAAGTCTGTTCAAGCAGCATATAGTCAGCAGTCCAACTGTTTTGAAAGTTTATTTCCATAATCCCAGCTAGACTGAGGCAGAACCACACCATCACTAGACTATCAGACAATCTTAGATGAAAATAAATTCAGCGTTCAGCAGGATCTTATTGCCTCTTAATTTACAGCCATAAGAAAAATGATCAATGAAAGAAATTTGAGCAATTTGAACAGGAACTTAGTAGGTATAAAAAGAGTCAGAGGATAGATGAGTGACTGCACAGACAACGATGTAAGTTAAACAGTCAAACATTTAACTAATCAGTTAAAACAGGGAGGTATCTCCTATGAATGTTGAAGAAACTCCTCATTCCATAAAATGGATGGTAGGTTAGCTTCCCCTAAGTGTGATCCCAAAGTTGAATTTTTCCCCTCTTCTTCTTCCAATAATAACAAGAGCAAAAATGATTATGATGAAGGATGATTAATATTTCCTGTACAATACCATAACAAATTTGACGGTGTCATTGAAGGAGAAAACTTTATTCTAGTATGTTGAATGTGAAGGTAAAATAGACTGAGAGCCTTCATACTTATGAGAAATGGTTATGGAGATATTAGGAACTATTTTTCAGTACAGCTACTATACAATGATCTCGTTTTTATACACTGGTGTTTATTAGAATGTCATACAGATTTTTTTTTTTTTTTAAAAAAAAAAGGCCATTAGCAGCAGTTAATCCTAATTCTAGAGAGGAAATTTTCAGGTTGCTAGCTGACACATGGGAATGGTTAAAAGGTGCACCAGGGGAGGTTTAGACTTGATATTAGCAGTCAATTCTTTAATGAGTGGGTGGTCAAACATTGGAACAGGCTTGCTAGAGGTGATCAATGTTCCATGCCTGTTGGTGTTTAAGAGGTATTTTGGACAACACCCTTAATAATATTCTTTAACTTTTGGTCAGACCTGAGGTGACCAGGCAATTGGTCTAGATGACTATTGTATATCCCTTCCTACTGAAATATTCTATTGTTTCTGTTGTTTCTATTGTAACCTCCTGAAGGCATCTTGAACTGGAAGTGAACACGGAGGAAAAAAACTAGTTGCAGCTACAGTTCCAAGAGATAAGGAAATTAATGAAACTATCTTCTAAGAAAAAGCCAAGTCAGAACCAGAAAGTAACAATGTATACTGAGTTGAATACACATTCAGAAAGTGAAGGAAACTGTAGGAAAGAAGAGAGATCGTAGATTACACTGGGGTACATTTTAACAGCGAATATTGTCAGTGGGCAGCTGGACATATGTGAAGACAGCCAATAGCTCACGGATAAAATTACAGGCACTATAGCAAACTTGTCAATTTATGTCTTTAAGGTAAATGTCATTTTATCTCTAAAACCCCAAGGAACTAGGAGTTTCAGAATTTTCAGTCTCGGGAAAGCCACAGATTATCTGGTTACTACAGTCAGTCTGTCTCCCTTTGTTACTGACTGTTACTGGTTTGTTATTAATTTGAATTGATGATTTTTGGTGATTTTGATAAGGAATGATTAGGACTAATCAATTAAATAGAATCTCACAGAAATATCAATTTTTATAAAAGATAGTGGTGTAATATTTTAAGTAGTCATAGAGATGTTGTATTTAGTTTAAAGTAACCATACAACCAGTTATGTTGCTAGACATGGTACTATGGTTAGACTGTTTGGTAAGGATGATTTATTGCCCTGTAGACCAGGTGTTTTAAAAGTTGTATTGTGAAAGGGCGTCAAAGCATGCTAAAATTGCAATGTGAGCCAAAGTCCTTGACTCAAAAGCATTGGAGAGTCTTTCTTTTAGGTCAGTATTCCATGGTGGTCACAAAAGTAGCCCCCCAACTCATTTCAGGACTCAAGTAAGCATGACCGGAAAGAGGTGGAAATAAGAAAATTACTTACAGGAATTATCATGATTATTCATGAGAACTTGATTAATATGTATTACAGTATCTTATATAATCAGCATGTTACACGAATTAGGTGTGCGTTGTTCATGAGACAACTCCCCTGCACACCCAGCCGTTAATAAATGAGTTTCTGATTATCTACATCATATTGGTGTCCATAAATTTTTTTATCCCAATTTGTGGTGAAAAGCACAGCATTTCCTTCTACTCCTACAAAGTGAAAATATGGAAACCAAGAATTTAATTGACAATACTTACTTCAAAACCTTTACACTTCACTGACTTTGGTAGTCAATAATGTTTAACAAATTCTCTGGGACTGGCAGAGCTTGAAAAAAATCCTAAGGCCTCGGAAGGATCTTAGAAGAGATATCACATTTGATTCATAGTTGAAACTGTTCATGTATGCCAGAATAAGTCCAGGACAGACTCTGATAGTGCAGATCCCCTCACTGTGCATTGATTACAAAACAAACAGAGCACAGAGACAGAACAGAAATTTGTTTACTTTAGATAGAAAATCTGTGTACTGCTTTTTAGTTTGAATAGAGAATTTTAATACCTACAGTCAATGGATACAATGTATTAAGATAAAGTTGAAATCTAAAAATTGTTTAGGAAGTCAAGAAAAATATCAAGATGGTGCAGAAAGGAACTGCAGCTCTGGTTCTTGATCCTGTGAAAGCATTCACCCTTTAAACACAAGTTAGAAATCTGTGTTAATTAATTTGGTGACACAGTCATCTAGGAAAGTGTAGAACTATCATCTAAATGCTATGGAGGAAAAAAAAAAAAAAAAGAAACCGGCTGTATCAAGAATAGAACTATTCAAGATTTTGAATGACTCACAAGGATTGCAATCCACTATATAAGAAAAAACAATAGGAATCAAGCATATTACTTGATTGTTTTCAGGGGCAATTGCACCCCACCCCCTCACCCCACCCCCCTTTTATGATGAAAAGCAAAGATTTTCTTTCTTTTTCTTGTTTTTCAAAATGATGAGTTGTCAAGATGTTGTGATGACTACAGCACTATTATTTATGTCTATCACAGATACACTATACATCTTAATCAACAATTGAATCTGTGACAAATATGAATCAAAAAGATGAAATTTCATGTCCCATGAACAGTACAATCAGCCTTCAGCCATAGGAGGTTAATCTTCAGCTACCATTATGCTTATTTTCTCAGTAGTCACAAATATCAGATCAGAAAACTCTACTGTTGTCTCAGTCAAATTTAATTTCCTTTGAATAAATCCTCTTAGAAGAAGCTAAATATTATAATGCAATTAAAAATACATCTTTAAGTCATAGTGTCTTGAGTCAAAAAGAATTTGTGACAAGATCTTGGTCAGTGAAATGTTTATGATGGAACAGACTTGGCCTTCATAACAAACTTCCCTCTCCCCAAATAAGATTTTTTAAATTATGAATTAGAAATATTAAATTTAAAAATAGATAAAATTCAAAGGGTCATGGCTGGAAATAAAAATTTTTAAAAACATATGTTCTTCTGCCTGCTTTATGCCTCTGGGTGAATCGTTGCTTCCTTTCTATTCAATGACCTGAGCTGTGATGAACTTTGCATAGTCTCTTTTGGGGGTTAGGATGTGCATATTGCTAGTGTGGTGTGTCTGCCTGCTCTCTTCTCTCTGCAGTCTCTGGCATCCTACGCTCCTTAAGCAGTCCAATAGCTGCCTGAGAAACAGTGCGTTCTTCTCACTGCTTCCAGGGGAGGTACAACTGACCCTTTTGTTTTGCTTCACACAAACTCAAAACACACATAAATATTATCAGTCAAATGCAGTAAAAAGTTACAGAAGTATTTTGACAATAGATTTACACAATTAATATTGACCACCTAGGGACTGCTTAAATTAATTGCTTAACATAATGATTTAATAGCTCATTGAAAGACTAAACTAACATTTAAAAAATGTTATTATCAAAATAAAGGAATAAAATGCTGTCAGAAAATCCTTGTGATCTTTTTTTCGTGGCACATCAGATGAAAAATAGAGTACTAATGACAACAAATACAGAGATGTGAAGATTTTTTTTGGTGATATAATCCTGACAGAATCTATGGCAGTAAGAACATGATTGTAAAGTTTCGTCAGTGCTGATGCAAAAAGAAGTAAAAAACATTGTGTAAAAAATGGAATTGAAGCATAGAGAAGATTCATAGCAAAAATTAATGTAAAATTTAAATGTCGTTGCATTTAACCTCAAAATAAGACCATAAGGACAACACTCTTTCAACCTAACCAAAGGTCAAATATCAGTAAATAACACATATTAAGAGACAACAGATGTAACTGTTCTGATAGCTGATTCTTTAAAATAAAGGTCCCTTAAAGGAAGTAAAGTGACACACTGGCAATTTTTATCTTAATTTACAAACATGTAAAAATTGTATTCATTGTTCACATTATAAGTCAGTTCAGGGCACTAGAGCAGTGACAGTAAGAGAAGTTAAAAATAAATAAATAAAGGGCAGGTTCCCTGTGTTGGAAACTACAACACAAAATATACAGAAACATCAAGAGGATTTATTTGTCATATCAGAAAACTGATGGAAATAATTTTGTCCTGTCACAAACACAAATTTAATGTGTTTTACAGCAAGCCAGAAATTGCTCTAAATGATGCATTACCTTGGGGAGAAAAAAAAAAAAAAAAAAAAAAAAAATTTTTAACACTTCTGAATGGTGATGACTGAGATGGATCCCAAGAATTCTTTGCATAAACTATTGCACAAATCTTATTCAAACCCTGAATTATGACAAATTAGGTTTGTTAAATCAGAAAATAATATTTAAAAAGCCTCAGATGTTTTCTTATTCACAATAATTCACCATATTTGCTTTTTTTTATAAAGCAATGCATTAAATAAAGCAAACAATTCACTGAGTTAACTGTTAACTTCTGTAAGTAGTGGAAACCCAGCTGACAAGCTATGTAGATGGATGGTTATGTAATGCTGAGCAGTTGGTATTAAAAACTATCATCCTTGACAAATTGATTACCACAACTGATTGATTGTGGTAAAGGACCACAATCTAATTGTTGTGTACATGCTCTTGATATTGTCAGAAATCTTTATACAGATAGTATCAGCCAAAACATTTGGAATTGAAGAACAAGGTAGGACAATGTATGAAATACACCGTCTAGAATGTATATAGAATAATTTTAGCAGTCTTCCAAAGACACCTCTAAAATCATCATACAGTAAACTTTAATAATTAGATAAGGGACTTACCTATTAGTAATCCTTTTCTTAAGTATACTTTTGTTCCTGTATTTTTCTGGAATTGATTTTTTTCTGAGCATGATTTGGTCCTTTCAAAAAAAATTTTTCTGCCTATCATCTAGCAGTGACTGATGTCTTCTATACTCTTTATGGAACTGAGAATTTACAAATTGATGACAGCTGATATTCTCAAACATTTCCCATCTCATTTTGTGGTCTGCCTGAGTTATCTGCCTCTGTCTCTGGGGCATTTGTAGGTATCATATTTCAGATAGTATCATCTTTACTGTGATCCAAAACCTTTTCTCTAGTCTTATTTCTTTCTTAGCTACCTTACTTTTTTTAAAAAAAAATAACCAGATAAATTAATAAGTATTCATAAAATTACATACAATATTATGTTTTGAACACCAAAATAAAGGGGAGTCATTTCCCTTCATGCTTAATGAACCAAGCTTCAAATAAGAAGATGGGATTACAGAATACAGTACTAGGTAGGAAATTTATTACAGATAAAAGATGTAATGAGTATTTGGAAGCTTAAAAATGTAATTATATTAAAAAAAAATCAGAAGACTAAATTTCACTGACTTTTATTAGGAAAACCCGAGGTAAAATTCAATTATAGACATTGGTGTGCAGTTTCAGTACCAGATTTCTGAACAAAAAGGATCAAAGGTATCAAAGTTACAGTTGTCTCACAAGGTCCCTGTAGTAAAGGAGATTTAGTGATGTGACATTTCCAAATAGGATATAGAAGTGAATGAGTTCCTAAGCTATAGGGAAAAGACTATCAAACAAACCAAAAGCAAAAAAACAGCCATTCTGACCTGCCAAGGAATTCCTTACTAACCACAGATATGGTGGTGATGAGCTTAATCTGAAGCAAGACAAATCAGTAGAGAAGAGCACACTGTTCTCTGACTTGATAATTTACTCTAGCTGTTAATTTCCATTCTGTCAGAGAAAGACTGAAAAATAAACAAACATAAACAAATTGTTCCTCGGAGTCATTGTGGTGACCAGCTCTTCCACCGGCATGCAGCTCTGGGGAAATTCAGAAGATTCATCCCCCTTGTAACTCAATGTGTGGGACAAGACAGAGCATCTGCAAAGATAACTAAATAAGCTTCATATAGCAATAATGATAATAAATCACAGCCTAGAGCATACTACCTTGAAGTTACTTATTCAAGTTAGTTTAAATCTCCAGAGACTATTTTTGTCTAGCTGCAGTTTTCACATATTAAGAAATATATAAGGCACAAAGAGCAATCACTTCCAAGGTCTCGTTTACATTAGATTTAATGTAGAACATGATAAATATTGATTTTCTCTCTGAAGTATGAAAAGAACTAACTAGGAAAGGGTCAGTAGTATTGACTAATAGACAGACACAGAATTCAAGGACTCTGTCATCTATCATATTGGTTCTAATAGGATTTTCAAGTATATGTAGAGGTTATCATTCTGTAACATTCTGTCTAGCGATTATTCTCACAGACACTTTAAAAAATGTACAAGAGTAGCAAAGCTATACAATGGACTAGCAATCACAGTTACTTTGTAAATGATGATAGGATTAAAGCATTATTACCCTGCCAATCATTTGTTTTACTAGATAGCAAACTAAATTCTTCTGAAGAGAGGAATTTTGTTTTTCAAAGTAGATTCTTTTCCCCTAAAAAAAAATTATCTAGGGAGAAACGTGACATAGGACCAAAAATATGCTACACAGAGGAATGTGTTGCAAAGGACATTGGTAAAACTGGTCAAAATGTATTTGGTTCAGACAACAAAGGTTGCATCTTATCTTGGACAACCAATAATTTTTAATCAATAAGAAAGTATTTTCAGTCAGATTTAACTCGAGTCTGTATATAAACCTAATTTTTTATGTATAGCACAAAGAGATAAACTGTAGCTTATGTGAGCTTGAAGAACTTTAAATGGTGGGGAAAGGCTGAGATGAGTGTAAATGAAGAGATGTTTGCTCCTTTAAACAGTGTAGTTGCCAGCTTCTCATGCTACCTGCAACACTTGCTCTCTCATTGTGCAGGGCAGTCTGGCATGTGGCTTCAGTCCTGTTCTAGTTGGATGCACCCTTTATGAAACAGTAAAGGTGGGTTATTTTATGCTGAGACTTTGCAGCAGTTTCTCCTATGGCAATGCATAAGAGAGTTTCTGAGCTGTCTTCACTTCCAGTGTGTCTGCATCTGGGAATTTTGCCACATTACCACGGATAGGTAATTTTTGCCAGATCCATTCTTCCACTTCTGTCTTAGACATGGTTTAATCTATGGAAAGAAAGGTTGGAAAAGGATGCTGAATTACTTAATAATAAAAATAATGGTTACATAACTGCAGTTATACCATTTGTTCTCATGCTAACTGAAGGACAGCACCTGTCATAGTATAGACATTTAACAAGTAAGAAGCCTGGGAATGTCTGCAATCATTGTTTTGGTATAAGCTGCGTTTCCTTTGCAATCTGTTTCATATCAAGAAAGGCTGGAGGATTGCTATCAGTTGCAGGGTGTGTTGATCTAAAGCCAGTACCAATTAGTCATTGCTTCAGGTTTGTGAAGGTGCAGAGGTGTTTGTGACTTTTCAGCACGTGGTGTATCTCAAACTGTGTGAAAATGCACCCCCACTTCTGTCCAAAGACAGTAGAATTACTCTCCTGTGCAGTTTACAACCATCTTTAAGTTATGTTGTATAGCTTGGTCCTATTTATTTTGAGAATTACACTTTTTGTTACATATTTTTGTTTTACTTTAAAAATAAATTCTTCACAGCTCTCAATGGAATATAAATTCAAGAAACTGTATTGCATTGATTACAAGAAGCTGCAATCCCTTCTCTACTGTCCCACGAGAACCAGCTCTGTTGTGAAGCAGCAGCTGCACTCTGTACTTGGGATCAATCATTTCCTTGGCTGCCTCTTTACCACTTCTACCTGATTCTCATGTCTTAATAATAGTCGAAATCATATGCGTTCTCTATTTGCAGAGATATACCACTGAATTGTCTTCTCTGACAGTGCTTTGGAGAGTGGATGGATCTGTTTCAGGTCTTTAAAAATTGGAATCTGGCTAAGGTGATGTTCTCATGAACAAAAATGTCTTATCTGATGTGGTCTTTCTCCAGATATGTATTTTAAGATTCTGTCTCATACATTTTTTTCTAACAGATAGTTTGTGACTAACCTGTAGATTAAAATACATCATTAAATGTCTTCATTTAACCTTATACAATGTATATATTTGTAGAGACTGCGTTCTCTTTTTTTTGACAAGAAAGCAGAATATATATTCTAAATAAACATTTTACAATAGATGTAATGTAATTAGCTATAAACAAGATATATACACATAAAGCTGTAAAGCTAGTCCAGATGGTCTTTTCCCCATCCAAAACTTTCACAGATTCTTATGTGCTATCTTAAGAAAGAACTGAGCCTAATTTCCCAAGAGTGAAACACATGGCATATGATTTGTCTTCACAGTGGTCAATACTATGCTTTTACCACTCAGTAATATCTTCCCTTTATATAAAACACAATTGGTTAACAGTATAAGTACTTCTTATGTAATACAAATGCTCTTACCTGGATTGTAAGTAACTGAAGTAGGAAGCAGTAACCTCAAATAGTTACATGTATAATTCATCGCTATTGCAGTAGTGTCCTGGTTCAGCTAGGAGTATCCCGATCAGGGAGAAGGGATCTCTGGCTGGGTTATCCATATCATGCTGACGTCAGGTCCGGCGCAGCAGCACGGGAAATTTCCTGTGTGGCTTTGGTCGTGGGAAGCATGTGCACGGGCTGGCTGTGTTCACTGCGGTATTCCTCTGTATATCTTTTTTCTTGTTTACTGTTATTACTGTTTATTGATGTTATCGTTGCTACTGTTGTTGTTCAGATTGCTTATTACACTGTTGTATTAAATTTCTCTTTATTTCAATCCCGGGGTTTGTGCCCTACTTGGTCCAAGGGTGGGGGAGGGAAAATGGAAACATGGTCTCCGGTCCCGGCAGGGCTTAAACCACCACAGCCTTCTTTGGCTCACCAACGTGGGGCACAAGAGGGTTGAAATAAGGCTCAAAAAAGGATAGACCCTGACCAGAGTGTGTTAGAGGAATCTGTTGGGTGCAATTTTTTTCTGTTTGTATTTGTACTGTTTGATAAGAAAATATTTGCAATGCTGGCCCACTCGCTTCGTGGTGGGGCTGGATTAATCCTTATATCCAGTGTATGATCCTAGTGCTGATGTTTGTTGTCAGTGGGAAATGTGTAAAGGGTCTCTTTTTGCTGTACTGGCTCCTGACTGCTTATAATGTGTTTGTATCGCTGTGTGGGGGGGTGGGCCGGTACCTGTTTGCTGTCTGGGCTTTTGTTAGGGGTCTCACCCCCTTAATGGGTGAGCCAGGGGAAGAGATCCTCTCGGTTTTTCAGAGTTTCAGTTATCCTTGGAGCCTGCAGGCCAGTGTGATTGTGGCACAATGCTTTAGGAATGTCTGCCTGATTTCGGTTTTGGCCATGCGGCACTTCTCTAACAATAGCAGTGCCCGGAAACCTGCCCCGAGGTCAGATAATAGTGAGTGGCAAGGGGTGTGGGAAAAGATGGGCAAAGGCCTGAGTCAGTGGGCACCCCCAATGCTTTGGAATTTCACTCCCGAACAAATGCAGAGCCCTGAAAAGCTGATGACCACGAGGCACCCTGTGGTTTTTCCTCCGTGACCATGGAGAGAAAATGAGGAGGTGGGATGCACAGCTCACTGCTGTCCTAGCTACATGAGTAGAGCAGCTGAAAGGAAAGACCATCACAAAAGGGCAGTCCTCCAAGAAAAGTGCAGCTCCAGTGTCCAGTCAGAAATCTCCCATGCAGAATAGAATGGCCAACGTTATGTCTGACTCTCTTGAGGGGACCAGTAAATCATTCTCACAAGAAGTGAGTGATGATGAGCAGGATTAGAGGGGCCCTGCCTCCAGCCAGGTGGAGGAAAGGGACAATCGGATTTACTGGACAGTGTGGATCCGATGGCCTGGCACGTCAGACCCACAAGAGTATAAGGCTTTGGTGGACACTGGTGCACGGTGCACCCTGATACCATCGAGCTACAGTGGGGTTGAATCCATCTGCATCTCCGGAGTGACAGGGGGACCCCAACAGCTGACCCTACTGGAAGCTGAAGTGAGCCTGACTGGGCAGGACTGGCATAAGCACCCCATTGTGACTGGCCCAGATGCCCCGTGCATCCTGGGCATAGACTGTCTCAGGAGAGGGTACTTCAGAGACCCAAAAGGGTACCGGTGGGCTTTTGGTGTAGCTGCCCTGGAGGAGGTTGAACAGTTGTCCACCTTACCCGGCCTCTCAGAGGATCCCTCAGTGGTGGGGCGGCTTAAGGTTGAGGGGGAAACCCGAGGCCAACCTCTAGGCTTTTGGAGCCAGGGATACAAAGGCTCTGAAGCTAATTATACACCAACTGAGAAGGAGACACTGGCAGCATACGAAGGAGTTCGGGCTGCCTCAGAAGTGGTCAGCACTGAAACACAGCTCCTCCTGGAACCCCGACTGCCAGTGCTGGGGTGGATGTTCAAAGGAAAGGCCTCCTCCACGCATCATGCAACCTATGCCATGTGGAGTAAATGGGTTGCGTTGATAACACAACGGGCTCTAATAGGGAACCCCAGCCACCCAGGGATACTAGAGGTGATTATGACCTGGCCAGAGAGCAAAGATTCCAGGATGTCACCACAACAGGAGGTGACACGTGCTAAGGAGTTCCCACCATATAACGAGCTGCCGGATGAGGAGAAGTGATATGCCCTGTTCACTGATGGGTCTTGTCATATTGTGGGAAAACATCGATGATAGAAGGCTGCTGTGTGGAGTCCCACACGACGGGTCACTGAAGCTGCTGAAGACAGGGTGAATCGAGCCAGTTCACAGAGGTGAAAGCCATCCAGCTTGCTTTGGATATTGCTGAGCGGGAAAAGTGGCCAAGGCTCTACCTCTACACCGACTCATGGGCAGAGGCGAATATCCTGTGGAAATGGCTGCAGCAATGGAAGCAGAACAACTGGCAACGTAAGGGTAAAACCATCTGGGCTGCTGAGGTGTGGCAGGACATTGCAGCCTATGTGGAAAACCTCGTTATGAAGGTGCGCCATGTGGATGCCCATGTACCCAAGAGTCGGGCCACTGATGAGCATCGACACAACCAGCAGGCAGACCAAGCTGCTGAGATTAGAGTGGCTGAGGTGGACTTGGACTGGCAGTGCAAAGGTGAACTGTTCACACCTCGGTGGGCCCATGAGACCTCGGGCCACCAAGGTAGGGATGCAACATACAGGTGGGCTCGAGATCGAGGGGTGGACCTCACCATTGACACCATTGCAGAGATCATCCACAGATGTGAGACGTGTGCTACAATTAAACATCCAAGCAGGTGAAGCCCCAGCGAAATGGAGAGCGATGGCTGAAATATAGATATGGAGAGGCCTGGCAGATCAACTAAATCACACTGCCACAGACCCACCACATGAAGCGCCACGTGCTCACAATGGTGGAAACAACCACTGGGTGGCTGGAAGCTTACCCAGCGCCCCACGCCACCGCCTGGAACACCATCTTGGGCCTTGAGACCCAAGTCCTGCGGCGACACGGCACCCCAGAGAGAATTGAGTCAGACAACAGGACCCACTTCCGAAACAACCTCATAGATGCTTGGGCAGAAGAACACGGCATCAAGTGGGTCTACCATATCCCCTACCACGCACCAGCCTATGGGAAGATTGAGCGCTACAATGGACTGTTAAAAACCACATTGAAAGCACTGGGAGGTGGGACCTTCAAAGACTGGGACATGCATCTAGCAAAGGCCACCTGGCTAGTCAACACAAGAGGATCTGCCAGTCGAGCTGGCCCGGCTCAGTTGAAACCTCCACGTGCTGTAGATGGGGATAAAGTCCCTGTGGTGCGCATGAGGAATATGTTGGGAAAAATGGTCTGGTTTAGTCCTGTGCCAGGCAAAGGTAAAGGCATCCATCCACGGGATTGCTTTTGCCCAAGGACCTGGGTGCACCTGGAGGGTGATGCAGGACAATGGAGAGGTCCGATGCATACCACAGGGGGACTTGATTCTGGGTGAGAACATGCCATGAATTATGCTGTGCCTGTGTAAATTGTTATTTTGTTATTAACTTCTAAATGGCAGCTGCACGATGCAGATGGTATAGAATAAAGGGGGGGATTAGGTCCTGGTTCAGCTAGGAGAGGGTTAAATTTCCCCAGCAGAGAAGGGGGAAGGGATCTCCAGTTCGGTTATTCATACCATGCTGACGTCAGGTCCGGCGCGGCAGCGTGGGAAGCTTTCCTGTGTGGCTTTGGTCGCGGGGAGCAGGTGCACAGGCTGGGTGTATCCTTGCGGTATTTCTCTATATATCTTTTGTCTTGTTTACTGTTATTACTGTTTATTGTTGTTATAATTGCTACTGTTGTTGTTGTGATTGTTATTTATCACACTCTTGTATTAAATTTCTTCTTATTTTAACCCGGGGTTTGTGCCTCACTGCCAGCCTGTCTGGATGAGGGTTGGGGAGGGGCAACGGCAACGTGCTCTCCGGTCCTGGCAGGGCCTAAACCAACACAGCTGGGAAAGTAAGGGGTGTCAGTGGATGGAATGTGTCATGTATTACTTTTTCCATACTTTTTCCTAAATATCTTTTGATTGAAAACTCAAAATGACTAGATAAAGATCAATATAAAAGGATCATAAACAATTGTCCCATCTCTTTTCTAAAAGAAAAATATCTTTCTGGTGAGTTCTAGCATCCAACATTTTTTTTCAGTCAAGTTGGCAACTGTTTTGCAATGAACTCCGCCCAGATCATACCAGAACTCTCAAAATTTGCTTAAAGTTGTAACATGGCTGTAGATTCTTCTGCCCCACCCTGCAGTATCTTAAATTTTTCCTCAGTCAGTCTATTAGATTGCTTCTCCTCTTACAGGGAGTTGCTCCTGGCCCAGTGTTACAGAGGCTCTCAAATAAACAACCAACCACCAAAAATTCAAAATTTATTGTCAACACAGTTAACTAGCCCTCCACAAATTACAGGTTCAAATGTCTGTGAGAGGAGAACAGAACAACTTCCTAGGGTTTAAGAAAACCCAAAACACCTAACAAAGCACAACTCCTTAGGGTTTAACGACAACCCAAAACACTCTATTACTAATCTAACAAGTGAGGGCTCTCAACCTTGAAGACTTACTCAGGGCAGTGTCCCCACCCAGGTCACCTCAAGGAGTTTCCTTGGATGGTGTCTCAACCCAAGGGGAGAGTTCTCGACCGCAGCTGCTGCTCTAGGGGAGGAGCTCCCAATGGCTCCCCCAGTGGACTCCATTTATACCCAGGCCAAATCAGCTCTGTAGTCAATAGCGGCTCCAGTTGGCCAAAGGCCCCAACTACCATGAAGCCCAGAGAACAAAGGCAGCCAGGAGCTGCTACACTTCAGCAACCCAGAAGCCCTCTTTTCATTGGGCGGGTGCACCTGCCACACTCAGGCTACTTAAGGAACATAGCAGATGGAGAGTAAACAGAACAAATTTACAATGCATTTCACATTAGAAAGCTGAGAAACTTTTAAGGGTAATGCTCTTATTTCAGAAAAACTGGTCAGGATGGTATTTTGAACCTATCACTAATCTGAGACTACTTGTTCTCTGTCCTGAGCTTTAGACTAGTGTATGATGTAGCATTATCTTGAACTTTTTAATTACGTAAATAAGATACATTTTAATTTGTTCAGAGGGATGTATAAGTCTAGAGGTAATCTCGATGCAGTTGTATTAACATACAGAATAAAAGCGGTGTAAAATATTGGTTAAATGTATGAAATCAATCTGTTGATGCCACTACTATATCTGATTAATTAAAATATTTAATTAAAATACATTTCAGTAAGAAAGTACATATTCATATAGGAAACACTCATGTAGCTTTATGCCCTGTGTTATACAGAACATCATAGAGATGATTATCTAAAGCAGATGTAATCAAAAAACTCTTTATAAAATTTTTAAACATTAGAGAACATCACTGAAGCATGGTCATTTCAGAAGTAGGAGGAAAATGACAATGTCAAAATTTTGTAGAATGAAAATAGAGAACCCTCAAGAGGTTTCCTTGTTCATCTTCATCTTTTCAAACTATGTTCAGTAGACCAGACCCCTGACTCCTTTCACAGAAATGTCTCTAAAAGTCTTCAGTGAAAGGTATTTTACAATTTCTATGTGAGTAAAATATTCCAGTGCATTACTGTTTGGAATTAAAATATTTTTCATGACACCTAAATCACTCTTGCTGAAAATTAAAATTACAAAAATATTTTTGTCACTATCCCTGGGCTTTCCAATTTGTTTTATACCTTTATTAAAGTATTTTGCCCTAAAGTGGTTATCAGACTCTCCTTAAGGCATTTTCAGTATCAAAATCAGTAGAATAATTATCTCATGCCTTATTTATGACATTCTTGCTAATACATTTCAGAATTTTATCTAACCTTTTTTATTAGCATCACATTGCTGATACCTCTTCAATTTGTGTCCTACTATAACTTCAGACCATTCTTTACCTTAGTATGACTGCTTAGCCATTTAAGCACCATTTTGCATTTACACTTTGGATCTTTTCTTCAATAGGTGTAGAATATAAACTCACCTTCACAGAATTTTTTTGTATTGATATCAGACACTTTCCCAAAGTCATTCTGAATTCTCATACTGTTTTCCTTCACAAGGAGATGCTGTACCAAAACTATAGTAGTGCATTCTGAATTCCATCATCCAAGTCATTAATGAAATTATTGAATAGTACTCAGGAAAAGTCCCAATGAGACCTTGCTTAAAATACCTTCTCAGTTTGACATTGAGTAATTGCTAAGTAGTGTTTAGTAAAGTTTTAAATTTATTTCTAATTCTATGTGGAACATGGCTTCTTAGTTTACTCTTGAGAATAAGAGAACGTTTTTTCTCAAAAGCTGTATCCAGACATATCACATTTAATGTTTCTTTCTCATCCACAGGTTTAGTAATCCTGTCAACTGCAAAAATTAGGTTGTATGATATAATTTATTCTCTACTTATCCATTTTGTATTTTTCTTATGTAATTCTTATGTGTTTATTATTTAAGAATATGTTCCAGTACCTTTCCTCATACTGAAAATAACCTAATAATTTATAGTTTTTTGGTATGTTGCTTTTTCCGTAAAATTTTCCTACATTTTATGACGTTATATATACTCCCTGCAGTTTTAGAAATCATTAATAGGTCAAATTATTTCAGGTAATTCTTTTAGATGTTTAAGGTGAATTTAAACTAGTCATACTGCTTTAAAATGTTTGAATTAAGTAAGCATTCTTTAAGTTATTAGTTTCCTATTTAGACCTCTGTTTCTATTAATTTGTTATTCTTTTATGCCCAATCATTTTGGCTAACAGTAACAATTGCTTCAGTCTTCCCTATATCATGATTAATTAGTTCACCTTTCTCATTAAGCAAGGGATCTATGTTTTCACTTTATCCTTCTTTGTAATTACTTATAGGAGCTTTAATTACAACTATTTATGTTCCTGACTTGATTTAAATAGTTACGTAGCTCAGCTCTTATGTAGCTACATAGCTAAACTGAGGCTGGAGCCTGCTCAATATGTTCTATCTTGTGCAACCAAGATTGAAGCTGAGCCAGCACTTTAAGTTTGTTTGTTCTTTTGAACAATCACTTGCATTTTCTTGGCTGCTGATCCACTTCTTTTCTCTTTCTTCCAAGCATATTTATTCATGGATTAGAGTTGCCTGGATTCCAGTGTATTATTAACATACAAGTTGTTTGAAATTGTGACTTTTAAAAAGTATCTAAATAATAAATACAATGATGTAATCATGTTCATTAAAAAAAAAAAAAAAAAAAAAAAAAAAAAAAACTTACAATACAGTAAGAAACTGAAAACTGAAGAAATTAATGCCTCAAACATTTGTCAATACAAAAACCTCAAGGACAAATTGTGGCCTTTGTGATTAGTCTAAGGAATGTACTATCTGCCTAGGGAAGCAGAGTGTATTTAAGGGTGTGTGGCTCTGCTCCCTTGTAGTTGTATAACCAAATTCCTTAGAAGAGCCTCAAAAGGAGGAGACACAGACTGAGTAAAAATCATATGTTCAGGTTAAGGCCTACACCTTCATTTACAGCTATGGCCTTGAAGAAGAACTGAGACTGATAAGAGAGATAAAGAGCAAACACCAGATGGGGCTATAATTGCCCAAGAAACAAAAACTGACGAAAAAGTAAAAGTGGTAGGGGAAGAACGCAACCACTAACTCAATGCATGCACAGAACCCATGCTCCACCTTTTCTCCATCTCTCATGGAAATGAGTTCATAGAATACTTGCCTCTCTTTGTCTGATATGATAATCAGCTAATAAGATGAACTTAAAAGGTGAAAGAAGAAAAACACCAAGGCCATCTCTTCCTTTGCCTCATTAGGATTTCTAGACATCATTTATGGTTAATTCAGTAGGCTAAGCCTGATCCCAGACTTCAAAAATCAAGGACATGAAAGCCATAGACTTTCTTGGGTAGTCTATTGTTGAGCCAATAACAAAACCATGAGTGCTCAAGAAAGAACAATAAATCTGAGCAAACTCTAAAGTCATGGCCCCATCAGTTTCCAATAGTTTTGTCAAATGACATCTGAAGGACTCCTAACAAGACATTAGTCCAGTCCCATCAAAATTTGGTCTAAACATTTGGACATTTCACTCACTGGATGAAGAGCTGACAATCCAGTCATTCATTATAATTGTGCACTAGCCTCCTCCATATACATATTTTGCCTCCATCAGTGCCATTTTCTTGATAGCATACACAGTAGTATGCACTATTACAACACAGTAGGCAGGATACAGAGGGGGAGGTGAAAGCTCAAGTGCTGCTGGAAAAAAACCCAAAAGCTAATAAGGACAATATGGATTCCTCAAAGTTCCTACTTGAAGCTGTTCTGCAGGCTAAGAGAATCTTCCTCATCCCTTCCATTAAAGCAACCAAATCCAACCCCTGAGAGCTACAGAGAGGTTTGTATTGCTTCATTAATCCTGACTGCCTACAGTCTGCAGCAGAACTGAGGGCTGAAAGCATGGGAATTATTATCTTCTTGAACATCATGGATCCATTCTATTTATATCCAGTAAGCAACAACTCACCTGCATTTCCAGAGCTCAGAACATTCATTAATCAAGATATATTGAACACTTGCAAGATTCACAGCCTAAAAGATGCAAGTCTGACTTAACTTCTGGTTATTGGAAGATAGTCATGAATAACTAGGATCCCTCCTGCCCAGAACAGTATACAATTTTCTTTTAATACTCAGCAGTCCAGATGAAATGGAAGACACCTGCTTTGGATATTATGGCTGTAGGCAACTACACCTCAGAAGCAAGCTTTGAGTTTCTTAAAAACATATGAAGTATTTAAGCTAGAGTTAACATTACATGTCTATTCAATTAAAACTAATATTCCAGCCACAATGTAATCTAGATTTGCAGTAGGTCAAAACAATAAAACCAACTTAGTAATACTTACTGTTGGTTTTGTCCCATCAATGTTTTGCAGAGTAGTTATAACATAGCGAGTCCTCAATTGTATTTAAAGTTACCATGCACAATGCTTTGAAAAACTCGAGCTGGGATGGAATGCAGCAGAACATTTCTTCAACAATATGGGAGACAACAGGTTCCTGAAACCTGCTGTCAGATCACTTTACAGACCAGAATTTGTAGTCAAGTTCTCTGCCTCAGTTTCCTCTTCACTGACTTCTGTGTTCGGGGATCAGCACAATCAAAAACTTTATATGGTTTTGAAGAAAAGAATGGGGCTGATATGTCCTGGCATGACAGAAGCTCTTAATATCCTCTGGCACGACAGAAGCTTTCAAATGAAATAATAAAAAAATCTAGAAGACAGACTATTTGTAAGATCTGTCCACAATTAAAAACTACATTGCTTCAAGGTACTTCTTTGCTTCTCCAAGTATAAGACACATTTCATCAACTTTTTTTTAACTTAAACACACAGAGACATATATAAATATAACCAAGAATAACAAAATCCATTGTAAAAAAAAGATCTATGCATGTGACACTGACAGGCTAAACATAACATATATGTTAGCTTATTGCAAGGCAAGAAAGCCTTAAATCCTATGACACTTAGTGTAATCTAAAGTTAAGTTTGAAAAAAATTACATTTGTTTTCAGTTATATAAATGTCTTTGGTAGTTATGAGAGGGCAGATTATTATTGGAGTTTATAGCACACTAACTATTTTATATACTATTTAGATTTATTCCAACAAATTAAAACCTCACCTTGCACAATCTTTACATTATTAAGCTCATGATGCCAACACTGGAATTTTACATTACATTTTAAAATTTATTTAACTGCTATATCATTCCCGGGTGCTACACTGGGAAAAGCCCTGTTTTTCATGAACCGTATGCATATGAGGCTGTTCTCATCTGTTTCTTCAATGTTACTGTCAGACGTTCTGAAGAACTTGTGGAGTACAACAAAGATATATGCAATAGAGAGAGCCAGCAGTAAAGGCATAGTTCTAATAAGATTTTTTTTCAGAGGGTAGGAGGAAAATCTAGGCTTGCTCTGAGTTGTTCCTTTCACTCCATACTTACACATTTTGCACCCAATGTATGGTTATTTAATCTAGATGATGTTTTCCTAGCTCGCTTACCAAAACTTAGATGGCGAAGTCTTATGAAAGTTAAGATATATGATGTCTGCAGCTTCTCACATATTTACAGGGACAGTTAATCTGTCAGAAAAGAAAATGTGATTCATTTGTTACTGGTTTGTTCAACTCTCCTGTGAAAATTGTTCTACTTTGCATAAGGTAATTTGAGTTACACTAGGATTTTTGATTTGGATGTTTACCTTGGTCAGCTGGAGCACCTGATATTGTTAGTTGTTAGATGCAAAATGTACCAAAAATGATTGAAAACAAAAATTAAGTTTGTCCTAATTGCAAGGTTAAAGTTTTCTATTTGTCTTTGTCCTCTGGTGGGTTATTAATAATTTTCTGCAGTATGGAGTTACATAAAAAGGAGAAATCTACAAGCCCTGATCCCCTCTTATTCTACCATCTCAATCTGCTTTTACCCTCAAAGTCTACAGATTTGTTGTTTGGACAGTATTCTGAGAACTGTGAACTTCAGTGTAGAAAATGTCCATGTGATGAGATAAGGATTGAGAATGTGGGCTGCAAGAAACAGAAGCCTGCAAAAGATTAATTTAAAAATATCAGAATTACCCTTTATGCCTTCATTTTAAGGAAGTAATTTAACCACCCCTCTCTGCTTTTAATTACATCAGTAGAAGAAAGTAGTGCTTCCTGGCACTTAGATATTCAAGAACTAGTTAGAGGACAAGAATTAAGATATTTGTACTCAGCATCTCTTCATAAAGTCTAGTTACTTCTAGAGTTGTCAGTTATTGTTTATGGTGGATCTCATTCCAAAGAATGTAACTCCATAAATATTGCTTGTGACATGGGCACCTAATGCACCAATCCAGATGATTAAATTGCAGTTATTGCAGAATGAACATTACGTTGCCTAAAGTATGTACTGGATCTATCCCTTGGTTTATGCATCTTTTAGAGTTGGAAGGCTCCTTGAATCAATTAGTGATATGTGTAATAAATACGTGTCAAAGAAAGTTTCTGGAATATGAATGTGATGCCTCATTTAGATACATTTAGAATTAAACATTTGACTTTTCCTCTACAAACTTCAGATTATATTACAAAGTTTTTTTCTCCTTAGAGAAATCAGGCATGTCTTAAAATCAATACCAAATAAGAGTTCACTTAACTATATTGTGGAGAATTACCACAGATGAATTAAAGATTATCTACTTTTGCATTCTGCCTGCACACCTAAATTATCACCCAAGTGTCTTTTGGCCTTTCTTCTTTCCAAAACCTCCCTGCCAATTAAACGATCGTTGCGAGTCTTTTTTTCTAATGTGTTTAACAGCTCTGATTATGCTTGTGTAATTCTTAAAGAAAAGTTTAGACTATCAAAATTATTTGCTTGTCAACAAAATGATCTTCAAACTACATCAGTTGTTCATGTTTTCATAATTAATTATTTTCAACACTGTACAGCATCACACACAAACATGCATTAAAAGTTACAGCTGTGATGCAATACTTTTCCTGTCAGGTATAAATATATTTGGTGGAACACAGTGTAAATACCACATTCTTTCATGCTTACTTTTCCCTTCTCATCTACTACCAGTCTAGACCCTACTCTCTTGCCTTTTGTAACCACCCAATGTAGTGTTATTGCATGGCATTCTTCACTTTTTATTCATTTTTTAAAATCAATGTACTAATTGTTTTGAGCAAAATTTAAAATTTTAAAGATTTTAAAGTTTTGTGCCCGGTTAAGTGGAAGTCAGTGGACAGAACTGAATACAAAGTAATGTACAGGTTTGTATGTTAAGATGAAAAAGTCTCTAATCTGATTGTTTATATTTGAGGTGGTTATCTAAACTGCTTCTGTACTCTGTAGCCAGAACAAAACACTTGTGTAAGATTCATTGCATTTTAAAGGACACTTCTTGTATAGGTGTGATAATTCACACACTAGAAATGCTTACCTTTCTCCAACAACTACAGAGAAGGTTCAGTGCAATTTACGTAGAGCAGATCTCTGTTGAACATACATGCACATTTGGTCAGATGAATCCTCTCCTATGAATCTTATTTTACCATAGCTGACCCAGAGGTATGCAGAATATATATTTTGTAGCTTGAATGTGTTTTCTATAGTACTTCACTTTATTTATAATATTGTAAATAAACACTGTATTAAAAGCATTCATATGCAGAATGCACCTTCTAGGGGTGGTGGTGATGTTTTAAATGTATCTGTTTGTGACAGGGCTATTGGATGGAAACAAGCAGTTGGTAAGTTATGCTCTGCTTTACTGCATGTCAATATATTGTAAATAGGTGACAATGTAGCTCATTAAATCAGCAGGGATGTTATAAAGGTGTGTCTGGTGAAACCCACAAACTCACATGTGCCCTGATTTGTCATTAAATACCCTATTCTAGTAGTGCTAGGTGGAAAAGGAAGATTTTTTTTTCAAAAATTAAATCCAAATATATTACTATGTAGTATAGTCAACTGAATTGTCTTTGAACAAATTAGCCAAACCAGAGAAGACAGACAACTTGGGTCCAAGCTGAAGTATGAATCAGCATAAAGCAGCTAGCAGAGCATGACTTTAAATGTTGCTTTAAAGTAGTACAGAGTCCCAGAAAAATAATCTTTATCAGATCTTGTTTATCTTCACACAGACTCATTTCTTCATCTGCATAACATGTTCCCAGAGCAGTTCTGCAGGTTCCCCGGTGATTCAGTTCACATCCAGCAGTCCTATAGTATCATCATGTGGAAACCAATGTCTCCATATCCATAACAAAGTATCAGGTTAATTTATCAATGCAATGAAAACTTAAACTCTTTCTCTGGCAAGCATGACTGTTAAACACATCCATGCTGTTAAACGCTTTCATACCAGAGTAGAAGAGTTTAGTCTGTTTTGCTGTCTGGGAGAAGGCTGCATCATTCTCCTGAACCTCACCAGTCCATGTGTGGAGAGAGCTCATTATAATAGACATGCACATGTTTACTACTCATGTAGAAATAACTTCACAGACAAGATTGAGACATGTAGACCCTTGACTCTTTCTAGTACAGAAATATTAAAATGCGTCCAGAGGGGCCCAAGTGATCACTACTGAATGAATGTTAATAAGTAATATAAAAAAAACCCAACATGAAGTGACTGTTGCAGGGAGTCCTAGAAAAGAATGCCAGACCTGGAAGGTACAATTTATTGCCAAAGTCTTGTAATGAGAGTGAATTACAACCAATATACAAGGAAAGAAGGGATAAAAGATTTTCATAGAATAAGCTGCAAAACAGTTTAGAGAACATGACATAGTCTCTACTTAAGCTGAGTGAGATGTATTCTTATATGTCTGAAAACTTAAAAGGTACTGTAAAAGAGAAAAGATAGTCCTACGAAAGTAAAGGACAAATAATTTGTACAACTCCAAGCAGTCCAAAAAGAGCTATCGAAACTCTGACAATATTTCACTGGTTAGGGACACAGATCAATTTCCAATCAGATGTCCTTAAAAATATTCCCTAACATAAAGAAAGTGAATAAAACCATCACAATTCATCAGACACACATATTTGTTTATCAGCCAGTGTAATTGCTTTAGTAAGTCCCAATGAAACTGGCCTGCCCCTGGTGTAACAGCACATCTACCATATCAGTGCAGTTCCATTGGTTTTAAACCTGAAGTACTGCAGACCATAAAATATAATGCATCATTAAAATATTAATATAAAAGTTGGAAAACATATCAGTAAATTTCTCTCAGCTCTTATTTCTTCAGAAACTACTCAGGACAAAATGTCACACATCATAGTAAAATGAACAGGAAGCAGAGAGGCCTGAGCTGCAGCACCATTATGTACTTATTTATAAACATCTCCTCATAGACTCTTGGCTTTAGAAATTTAAAATGTAATCTGATATCAGTGGTAACAACAGTAAAATCTGCCAGATCACACAGAGAATGCTGATTTCCAGTCTTAATAAAGAAAAACTCTTAATTATAATCTTCAGCAGACAAATTATCCTTTATTTGTACAGTTGCAAGTCAAGGGGCTGGGGTGGTTTGAAACTATGGAATTAACAAAAGGGAAACTATTCCTGCACCATTGACAGAGCAGCTGGGGAGTGAGGAAACATTCCCTGCTGCAGATTGCATCATAAAGGCAAAATCCTGAAACAGACAGGAGGGTCAACAGGTTAGATTACTGCAGCAACATTAATCACAACTGATGCAGCAGAACCATTGTCTGCCTAATTACCTGAAATCTGATTCAAGGCATGGGATTCATCTCACTTAACTTTATAAAAGGTATGCATATGCTTTTGAATTACTCAGTCTGCATTCGTTCTATAGTCAATGGAGAGAAAAAAAGGCATATTCAGGGCAGATTTGAACAGACCTATTTTGGGCATTAAATGTAGACTGAGATGAATCACATAGTAGAAAACATCTTTGTAGAATGTAAAGGGATCGCTCAGATATTGATACATACATTTAGTCAGATTACTATATTCTTTGGAAGACTCCATCTAAGTTTTTCAAACAAAACCATTGAAGGGATCTTATCCATACTACAGAAAGAAAAGAAGAAAATTTGGGAGTCATCTACTACTATATGATTGTTGAGTTCCTAGGACAACAACATTGTCATACTTAAGCTTCCTTTGAAAGCTACTCTAATAAAAATAAAATATAGCAGTAATATCATATACATACGATGTAGATATTTAAATCCCCTTAGAAAATGTTTTTAGTTTAATAGCACTCTTGTGTTTACTTTGCAGTACAAAGTTTGCCACTTTAAAATTTTCAGTTTTGTCTAGGATAAAAATTGTTCAAACTTCACTACAAATTTACTTCTTTTATTTTCTCAATTTCTTTTAACAGAATTTATCTAAGAGATGTAATCATCTGTTATTACTAGACAGAAGTGCTTGTACTGAAATATTCTTAAATCTAATTCCTGTGGCAGCACTTAATTGAAACCTATTGGTCTTAGATAGGCATTAATTCAAATTCTAATTTAGATTCTGGAATAAATATTCAAACTATGCTTCTCTTATTGTTGTCTGACTTCACAGATTCTAAGATAAAGATATTTTTATTATACTTGGAAGAATTGTCTTTTGATTACTGATCCGATAAAAAGAGCCTTTGAAAACATGGGAGTGGCAAAGTCATTTGTGCCATACTTACTGAAAAACTTATCTGGGTAATGGGATGATATGTTGTTTCTGAGGGCTATCTACAAAGTATTCCTAGTGCCAAACTACATTAGATGCAATAAGGGATAGGAAGAGAGGATAAAATTTGTCAGGCAAATGAGTCAATCTGGACAGAAAATAATAATTCAAGATACAAGCACTATAAACAACAGATTTCTTTTACATTCTGCTTTCAAGAATGTATACCAATGTTTTCAACTAGAGATAACATGCTTGAATCAAGACATTTTCAAACAAGGACCTAAAATAACAGCTATAGGCTTTCAATTTAATGCAAAAAGTATCAGAAAGAAATAATGATTCTCCTTCTGCCTTGTTACTCTCTCCTCTGCCCCCAAGCACTCCTTTCCCCCCAGTATGTCTTAAAAATTATTTTGAGAAATGCTATTTCTGACACAAGCCAGGATGCCATTGGCCTTCTTGGCCCCCTGGGCACACTGCTGGCTCCTGTTCAGCCAGCTGTCAATCAGCACCCCCAGGTCCCTCTCTGACTGGCAGCTCTCCAGCCACTCCTCCCCAAGCCTGTAGCGCTGCTGGGGGTTGTTGTGGCCCAAGGGCAGCCCCCGGCATTTGGCCTTATGGAAACTCCTCCAGTTGGGCTCAGCCCATGGCTCCAGCCTGTCCAGGTCTCTCTGCAGAGCCTCCCTGCCCTCGAGCAGATCAACACTCCCACCCAACTGGGTGTCACCTGCAAACTGACTGAGGGTGCACTCGGTCCCCTCGTCTAGATCATCAATAAAGATGTTAAACAGGAGTGGCCGCAACACCGAGCCCTGGGGGACACCACTCGTGACCGGCCACCAACTGGATTTAACTCCATTCACCACAACAGTTTGGACCCGGCCATCCAGACAGTTTTTTTATCCAGCACAGCATGTGCCCATCCAAGCCACGAGCAGCCAGTTTTGCCAGGAGAATGCTGTGGGAAACGGTGTCAAAGGCCTTACTAAAGTCAAGGTAAACAACATCCACAGCCTTTCCCCCATCCAATGAGCAGGTTTCCCTGTCGTAGAAGGAGATCAGGTTTGTCAGGCAGGACCTGCCTTTCATAAACCCATGCTGACTGGGCCTGAAGAGGTTGTCCTGCACGTATTGTATGATGTTACTCAGGATGAGCTGCTCCATCAGCTTCCCGGGCACTGAAGTCAAGCTGACAGGCCTGTAATTTCCCAGATCATCCTTCCAAACCTCCTTATATATGGGCATCATATTGGCCAATTTCCAGTCTCTTCAGACATCACTGGTTAGCCAGGACTGCTGGTAAATGATGGAAAGCAGCTTGGCGAGCACCCAGCCAGCTCCTTCAGCACCTTCAGGTCTGCTCTCCTGATGTCCAGGGTAGTGAGCTTGATATGTACCTTCCTCACTGCCCTAAGCATCTTGAACTCGACCATTTCACGGTCACTGTTGCTAAGGCTTCCCTTGAGCTCGATGTTCCCCACCAGCCCCTCCTTCATGGTGAGAACCAGGTCCAGCATAGCACCTCTCCTTGTTGACTCCTCTGTCACTTAGATAAGGAAGTTATCATCAGTGCATTCCAGGATCCTTCTGGATTTCTTATGCCCTGTTGTGTTGTCTCTCCTGTAGATATTGGGGTACCTGAAGTCCCCTATGAGTACCAGGGCTTGTGAACGTGAGGCTGCTCCTCTCTGTCTATAGAGGGCCTCATCCGCTTGGTCTTCCTGGTTAGGTGGCCTGTAACAGACATCCACTATAATGTCACTTGTCCCTACCCTTACTTTAATGCTGACCCATAAACTCTCTGTGGGCTCCTCATCGGTCTCCAGGCAGAGCTCCATGCACTGTAGCTTGCCATTGATATAGAGAGCTCTTGGGTTTTTGTATACGAGATCACATACACGAATATTCAAGCGAAATGTAAAAAATGTGAAAGGCAAATGGAAAAGAGTCTTCAAAACCCACTTGAATTCTAATACAATCTCATCAGTTCCCTACAGCTGACTTCTGTTATTTTTTGTGTCATTTAGTTGTGAACTCCTTGAGATATATTTGGTTGAAACTTACTTGATTATATAAGTGTTCTCCACTTCCCTAATAGTACAGCTGCTGCAGGCCACCCATTTGCAAATAAAGATTGCTACTCATTCTAGCACACATGACTTTGCAATTTCCATATAACCCATTTGTTGGGAGTTTTCCATGCCCTCACATAATAGTGTCATTTAAATAACTTCAAAAGTACCTTTCCTTTCATTATGTATAATTTATTTACACTAACAGTAAACCTTCATAAATAAGAGCTCAAAAAGCACAAGGAATATCTCAGATTGTCATAATTAAGTACTGAAGAATATGTAAAAGAGCCTTTGCTGTGGTAGTGACTTAAGAATATGAAACATTCATGTGTCACAATTCTGATGCTATAATTTTGAGGTCAGTGGTGGAAAAAAAAAGTCTTGAAAAAGCTGTGTCTGAAAGAAGTAGAAAGTTTACTGCCAAGGTTTTTGATTTGAAAATTACAGTAACCAGGATGGAAGAAATGATGTGCGCATATAAGGGTTCTATATAAAAGACTAAAGAACACTTCAGGGAACATGATGCATTTGTCTTTATGAAGATAAGGATTCAACTACAACTACTATGACCTGCATTATGCTGACCCCTGCTTGGGTCACATCTTTTTAAAAAAAAAACAAAAAAAAAAAAACCCAAAACAACAACAAAAAAACCCCCCCACAATAGTAGATCAAAGATGGTTATTGACAGAGGCTATGATGGCACTTAAAATCCACAGAATTTAAACATGCAAGTATCTGAGAAAGGTGGCTATTTTCCGGGATTACAGTCACTACTAATAACCATCTAAAAGAGATACTAAACTTCATGTTTTTTGATAGAAAATAAGCATGGAGACCTCTTATCAATGAGGAGGAATGGGGGAAAAGTTAATGGGAAAGATGTTCCCTCATCTCTGCTGCAGTTTCCTTGTGTCTTACCGTGAAGTACCTGGGTTTCAAGAACAGAAATACTAGCTATCTCCTCTATCTGTATGGCATAGTATATTGTGGGAGAATCATTGCTTCAGTTGCTTTATCCAGTCAATCTATTAATCCAAATTCATACCTAAATATTTAATTCATTGCTGTTTCACCAGATTTTATTTTGTCTCAGAAAATTCCCCTATCTTTTACTACATTCTGAGTCATCTTTAATTATATTAGAAAAATGAAATAGCTGATATTCAAAAGAAAAGAAAACACTTGGGTAATTAGGTAGTATTTAATGAAACATCCTAGCAAGACCACTTTAATTTCTTTTTGTAAATGTGTTTTCAGCAGATCTGTTGGCCACTAGAGTCATAGTCATTCAATTTTTCATCACAGAAATGAAATGTTAAATGTGTGTTGTGATAAAACGCATTGTACAATGACACTAAACTTTTATTAGGCTAAAATATTTGTGTAATTCTGGTATGTTAAAAAAATTATATTGAATGATACTTAGCTCACCTTTGAACCTTCTTAGAAGGTTACTGTCAGTGTTCTCTTAGGTTATAAAATAAAACATATAAGGCTACCAAGTGCAAAAAGACTCAAACATGCTTACATTGTGGGTGTGATTTTCCTAAAGTTATATATAATTCATACAAATTAGTTACTATTTTGATTTTAGTATTAACAATAATGTTAATAAGAAAAAAAACAATCCTTACATTCAGTGATTTCAATGAATTATCCCAAAAGTATAATTTGTGAAGCATTTTTTGGTTTCTAGATGAATAATTGCATTTGTCTTGGCTCAAAAGGTAAATCCTACGATTGGGCTGATGATTTTTTCTTCCATTATTGGTAGGTACATAAAAGGCAAAGTTTATATTTGATACGCAACTTCATTTACTATCATATGCATTTCAACAGCTCAATGAAGATCTATGACTTGCTGATGAACCTTTACCATAGCCACCAGCTTCCTTCCACTTCTAGTCATTTTGGAATCCAAAGAGACTAGCCCAAGAGCAATACAGAAGTGGAGTAAAAACCTACACATTAATTATGCTGGGGGATAAAAGGCATATGTGGGAATAATCAGAAGGCAATAAAAAGCATTTTACTTTCAATTTATCATTTTGCTCTACTTTATTTATTGCACTAATTTATATGTTAATGTTTAACTTAAACAAGAAATCCCAGTATTTTGACAAAATACACATTATAATACTCTGTTAGAGTATTTTCAACTCTGTACCAGTTTATTTGTAGATTATTTTCAATACAAATACAATAGGGATAGCTTGTATTTCATGAACATATATTGTCAATAACTTCTATGAAAAGGCACATGTATGATACAACTGAAAAAGAAATTCTTCTCCTTAGAATAAAAACAAATCCATACATAAGTAACACAGAAAAATAACATATATAACATACAAAAATCACACAGATAGGCCATTGAATAAATGGTTCCTTTGTATTAGATTAAATTTCTAATAACTATTTTCTTACACACACACACCCACACCCAAATATGTCTGTATATCATATCCTAAGGCCAATTATTAAGTATATAGACTGCAGAAACATTTCTATAATAGTTAAAAGATTTATGTCCTTTTGCCAAAATCACCAGATCCAAAAGGGACATTGTTATATTTGCATTGCAGATGTCTTAGTTTCCTCTCTGGCTCCAGGGATTATATATAGAGCTAGGCAGTCAAGTTCCCCATGCATTGAACAAGGGAACTGCAGCACTTAATTGTGATAAACAGGAACTCAGCAGCTGAAACTCCCTCTTGCTATTTGGTTTTTAAATTATCATTCTGATGAAAATGGCAGACTTGATCTTTAAAGATAGCTAATGAAAGAGGTGGAGGGCTCAGATTGTATGCTGTCAGGTTCCTGAGGACAGTAATGAACATGAATGTCTGTTTCCAGCCCCTTTGGGGTCTCCCCCAACCCACCCACAGCCCAGGACCCTATTTCAGCCCCCTAGGGCTGTGAATAATGGACGTATTGGGGTATAAATATTTATCCTTTTACAGGTGCTGCAAAACTACCTTGAGGAGGGTGCACTACTCTCCTGTCACCACACTTTACATGGATCAACCCAGCCAGAACTTCTCCCACCAGTGGATCTTCTCTTTCTCTCCCACTGGAAATTCTGACTTGTAGAAAGCTGGGTGTGTACATCAGCATTTGAAGACTCAGATCTCGTGTCTGTACATACATTTCCTCTCTGTCTCAGAAGTGATTTCCAAATAAGGGTCACTCAGCAGGATTTCCTATTTTGATCCTTTTGAAACCTACTTTATGGCATTCATTAAGAAAATTAACTAGCTTTGCAGCACTGTATTATGCAATTAGGAGTTGCCTACATCTACTGAGCTTTCAGTAGTGACAGCTTTTTATAAAACCTATCTTTCAATCTGCAGAGAAAATGCTTTTGCAGGGAAATTTAGTGTATGTCAAATAGCTGACTGAAATAACAAGGAGACAATAAAATATATAGTATGCAAAACATGATCAACCATTTCTGTGAAATGCTGAATTTTAATTACTACAGCTAATTACAATACTGCTACATTGCCCTCACATCACAGATATATACTGGGTTAATATGGATTAAGATAAAGTGCTATGAGGAAACTAGCAAAAATAGGACACCAACTCATGTTTATAGAGAGGAATAGAAAAATTTTCCCCAAAGATCTGAGACTAAGCTTCTGACATCTTATTAAGTGCTATGGCTTTAACTGTATGTCTAACTGTATGGCTAGTTCTGTATGTAGTGACATATTAGCCCCTCATTGTATGCAGTAGTCAAGTGAACTTTTGTTTTGTAATAAATCACCATTATTTAATAATAATCCTTTTGAACTGCACTATAAAACGTGGTTTATGGTACCATCACATTAGTCTCTCTTCCCTCCCCCAAACCAGTAACTGAAAATTAGTCTCATATTTTATACATTATTTTCATTTTGTTAAGGGACATGCTTTGCTAAATGGTAGTAAGCTCTAACAAGTATCTTGTTGCTATATTCTTTTCGGAAAGAGTAAGAAATCGGTGTGATACAGAATGAGGTATTCTCCTGATTTTTGTAAGCAATTTTTTGCTACTTTTTCTCATTTCCTTCAACCTTCCTCTATTTAGAAACAAACAAAGTTTTGAGTTTAGACTTTTTTTTCTTTAAATATTTAGAAATGTTACTGTTTAAATTGTATTCTTTGAGCACTCTGAAATTTGTATACTCTATGTTAGACTTATTCTAGTAGGATTAATATCAGTTTCTTCAACTGTTTTTTCTTCAGGTACACAAATTTCATTAAAGAATAATACAGATTATTATATTTATGCATTACATAGTGGTAAAATGTGGAATTTAGCCTTCAGGAGATTATTAATTCAAGCCATTACTCTATGCCTACCTTTTAGATGAGCATAACATTTTAAATGAATGGAATAAAACTGATTGCCTGGATTCTGAATCAGTCTAGACTTAGGTGGAAGAAAACATATTGTTGTTTCAGTAGTCAAGGAGAAAAGATGCTCTACCTCTGAGACTTCAAAATAACAAAACCAAAAATCATTTGATACTTTTATTTTAGATCATAACTTCCCTGCACTGTAAATGATAGTTATAAAGACCTTAAATGCAGGATAGTATGATCAGCTCAATGTCTAAACTGTACCAGTGCTCTATGATGGTTCAGAATTGGAAGAGAATAATCCAGCTTCAGTCCAAGTTCTGTAGGAAACTGTTCCATTAAGGGTGATCAGTCTTAAATAGAATATATGCAGTAAAACCACCATGACTGTGTTTCCTTTCACTGAGAATAATAATAATTTTATATAGATATAGATAGATAGATAGATAGATAGATAGATAGATAGATAGATAGATAGATAGATAGATATAAATGAAACTGCTTCTGGGGAAGTTGGAACCAATCTTTTGAATAGCAGAGAGCTATTGGATAAACACTTTGAAAACAGAACAGTGAATTATGTGACCAGATTAGTGTGAGGTGCTGTATACCTTCTGCTTCTATTTTGCAAGAGTTCTCTACTCCAATGGTTCTCAACCTGTGGTCTGCAGGCCCCTGGAGGGTCCACAAATGCTTAAAGCAGGGTTGGGGAATGTCCAGCCTGGAAACCCGTAGTCTGGCTCATGTCAAGCACTGTGCCTCCTTTTCCCACAGCCCCTTCCCCTCAGCGCTCCTCTCATACTCAAGCCCCCCTCATCCCCACCTGCCCTGACACACTAGTATATTTGGTGATAGAATGACTGATGGGACCCACTTTAACTAGACAGTTTTTCTCTTAAAAACATTTTTTTAATCCAGTGGCCCTCTTTAGGGCCACAATGGGGCTGAAGTCTGTTCCACCAAGTGGTGGCTCTGGACCCATAAACAAAAATATATAGTGACTGAATGCAGACAAACAACGGGGGAGGTGAGGAGAATTGTAAGAACATTTAATCGAATTTTAATGTAGAAACTGGCATCAAATTTGAAATTAGCATGATAAAAATACCATAAAATGGGCCATGTGAACAAGAAGAATGTCGATGTTATTATTTTAAATTCTTACAGAATCATTGCAATAAAGATATAATAAGAGTGTGTACAATAATAGATTAACTTATTTTCCCCTTCTCTCCAAATTTGAAAATGCTTCATGAGAAAATTGAAATAAATATTTGATGCAGTCTAGTGCTTTAAATCTTGAATAAGTCTTGGAGGTCCATGGCCACAAAAGGTACTTAAAGGGGGTCTGTGGAGAAGGAAAGGTTGAGAAGCTCTGCTCTACTCTTAAGACTAAAAAACTTCGAGGCATATAGCTGCTTTACACTTCTTGTTTTAGAGGGGCTCTAGTATAGGCAAGAATTAAAAATTAAGATACAACAAACAAGAAATAAAAGATATCTCATTGTGCTAGCCAGTGGTAAGGGTAGTCCTATATTAAAAGGACTGCCTATATGTTGTCCACTTAAGAAGTACTGGACACCACACAAGGCAGTACTGGGAGATGGGAAGACTTAGAACAAATCTCTGACTCCCTTAGTCGTGAGTACTGCAACAATTGTGTAACACCCACAATGTAGCAAATGCAATCCAAGGTAAGAGACTGAAGTCTGATCTTCACAAAAGAGGGACCATTGAGGACAATGGGATTTTTAAATTCAAGTCCTCTAGCCTTTGTGAGAAATAAACTGTTTGTTTTCTACCTCAAAAGGTCTATTTCTATTGGAGGAAAGCAAACTCCTTTCCAGCTCTTGTAGAGACTGGAATGTTTATTTAGACAGATCAATGAAGTATCACAGGAAATCAAATCGCTTGAGAAGAAGACAGAATAATGGTGAAAGATGAAACATCTGGGTTATAGTTATATCTTCAGAGTGACTCCTGTACATATAAATGTCTTGCTACTGACAAAAAAATACCTCTGTATAATTTCTTCCTCCATAATGATAGAGAATCATTTTCTGCAGCTGTCTGGATCATCATCTGATAGGTGAATCTGGACCATCTGCAAACTGTGACAGACTCCAGAATTTATCATTTTCCTTATTATATGTGATTCTTTGATAATAAAATGGATCAGATCATAATTCGTCTGTCACCATGTTGTGGTCTCAACAGCATAAGATTTTTCATTGGATTGTGGAGCACAGAAAGAAAAAGTCACTGTCTTGTCATGAAGTGATATCAGGGCTAGCTACGGGGCCTTTTTCACCAAGCTCTTGTGCAGTGCACCTACCGTTAGAGCACGCTGGTTTAGACATGTTTGACTGAATTAAGATCATTTTTGTAAGGATCTTCGATGCTGGTTTTCAGTACTAAAAATTCCTCACAGTATGAACTGTATCAAACATGCATTTAAACCTCTCATCAAAGTATTCCTAATAAACAACATGAGGAAATGTTATCTATGGTGGATCTGCACAAGTCTAGAGGTTTTGCTTTCTCTACAAGTTTGTTTCAAACCCGTTATAGGGGCTTTTTAAAAGACAAAAAGTCCACCATCATTGGACTAGATTTGTGCTATTTAGAGCATGTCACATTGGTCCTTCAAAAACCCAGTTCTGCTGAGCACAAAATTCCTAGACTAATACTTTGCCCATCTCATAGCTCTTTTCCTCTGCAGAACTTCAAGACTTTTTATGCTACAGATAGCCTCACTTACAAGAAATTTGCCTGGAACAAGTCCACAATTTCACAATCTTTATTTTTTTTCCTGTACACCTCATTAACACTATCTATTCCCCACTAATAGATATGACAGAGTCTTTCCCTGAAGAATAAAAATTACAATAAGGATGACTGTGTTGCAGCCTGCAAGGTACCAGATGAGTGAAGGAAGGTCATTTGAGGTGAGTGAAACAGATGTTCCCTGAGAGTGACTTCAAAGGTTAAGTGTTTTATGCATAAAAGATGCTGGATGTCATTGGTTGGATTTACAATTTATTATGATTGTTTTTTTCCCCTGTGAAAGCAGGCTTCTGTTTTCCTAGCTTTCATTTCAGAAAAATAGCCTGAGGTCAGGTTCTTTTCTTCTCATGCCACATGTCAGGCAATACAAGACCAGAATCTCTCCTTACTGAAGTTTTCTAACAGCGCAATATTATTTGATGATTTCTGATTTATGCTACTGGAGTGTCACACTCGGGTTTGAGATCCTCCAGGCTAAATGGTGACCTCATGTGCATTTATGCAGCCCAGACATTGATATCAACCTCCATTGAGACTGCCCTACTGTAATCAAGGCTACCCTCTGTACTGTAAAATTTCTACTGCTGGTGTTATCTTTGACCAGGTAAAACCTTAAGTTGTCTCTAGAAGCATAAGGGCAATTTAGTTCTTGAAACTGGAATTCACGGGGGTGGGGGTGTGGGGATGGGGTGTAAGAAAAGAAGAAGGAAAACTGAGCAAATGTGATGCTGAAAAACTGAAGTCACTAACAGAGAACACAAGGTGTTAGTTTTACAGTCTCATTCCAGACCAAAACACTGCCTTAAGAGAACAGTCAGTAATCAAGCTGTCTTATAGGAATGATGAAAAATATTTTCCTTTCTGTCTTTGATTTTCTGTGACTGGCTAGTGGTTAAAATCTGTAAGGTGGGAATAAAGAGAAACATTTAATCAAGAAGATTTCATATTTCCACATAACTTAAATACCATTTAATTGCTGATATTCTATGTATATTATGGCGCTTTCCAAGAACTAGCTTGTGGTGGCCTTCAGACAGGAGTAGGGCTAAGAAGAATGCAACCTATATTGTTCATGAAGATAGGGAAGAAGTAGGTCTATGCTCTCCTCTCTCCTGTGAGAGTGTTTGTGTCTCAGAGCGTTCCTGAGCTGTATCAGATGAAGTTATGTCTCTGCAGTCCTTCAGTCAAGCTCAAGGCAAATTACTGTGACTTGATCCCAGCTCTTCCTCAGCATATTAAAGCAGCACAAGGATGCTTGAAACTGCTAACGAAGCAGAACTTGCATCCATTAAAAATCATCCTAAGCAGATGATAGTATCCATCAGCACTCAGATCAATGTTTTATTATAGTGAAATTCCTGTATGTTTCATCTACAGATCTGATCAGGGGCTCTCAACAGGAACAAGGTTGTAGAGTTTGTAAATCTCTGGTTGGAACTTCTAACACAATAATGTAAAAGAGTCAGGATTTCATTAAAAAAGAAGAAAATAGCAGCTGGGAAAAAAGTGGTGAGTCCTGTGATGGTAGATTTGGCTGCGTGTGATGCTGTTAGAAAATGCTGTGCCTGCTGTTTTTCTAATAGGATGACCTTTTCCACTGTAAAGACACAGCCATCACAACCATTAGTAAAGCACTAATGAATAGCCTCCTTTTCAAACAACAGTAACAAAGCAGGAAACTCATATCTCCTATGTCCCTTTCACTTCACTGAAATGTGAACTCTAAAACCTCATTGAAAACAGAACATTTTGATGAGAGAAATAGCAGGAATGTCACACAGAATAATTCCTGATACAAAAATTTCAATTTACTGGCTTTTAATGATTTTTTTCCTATGCATATGCTAAACACATCTGAGCACAACTTACTATTTGTGCATGTGTCTAGGAGCCATTATCCAGGTAAAGGAGTCACCAAGTTATCCAATGTGCAGCTGTGAAGATATGTGCTCCTGATTGATCTTGTGCTGCCATCTCTGAGTAATGTCACAACTTCTTTTCCTGTCAGACTTTGCCATTCTTGAGGGGTATGATCCCTCAATATGTGTGATTAAATATCTACTCAAAAGTGGTAATCACTTGAGATGCTGTATTATTCAGACTCCTTTTGTTTTCTGATAAAAAATCAAGACAAAACACTCTCTGTAGCCCAGGTTTTAGAGGTAGATATAATCTTATATTTTCAGCTTATAGAAGTAGGGTAACATATTTTGTGTAGTCTTGTCAACCAGAAATTGCTTTGGATTTAACTGTGTATAGAAAAAGATTTTCCCTAATACCCAGATATTGTGTAAAACAGGCTAAGTAAAAAGAAGTCATTCTCCCTTTTGAATTCTCACTGTTGGTAAAGAAGAATCTGTAGTAGGAAGCCTATGTTATACGAACTGACTGTTTGTAGGCCCTGAGGTTTTCTTCAGAAACACTTAATCTTTTAATGAGATCATTCTTAAATTTAAAAATTAACCACAAGAGTAAGTCTGTTTATGAAAGCACACCCTTTCCCTTTATAAAGAAAATAAGAATTGGGAATGAATAATACATTTTCCAGAGCTTAGAAGTGATTTAAGAACCTAAGATATGCTTACATTGTAGCTAGATAACTTTTACTACTTTAGGAAATCCATCACCTCTACCCAAAATGTTGGGCTGCTTCCAAAGTCGATCCTGCAAGAACACACTGCTTCAAACCTGAAGATACCATGTTAGCTTTGGAAAGCTCCCAGAGTATGGTTTATCTATCTTGATCTCCAGGATTTAAACAATTTATTCCTGCTAAAATCTTTCAGACATCCAATTGCATACTATTGGTTGACCCGTTAGGATGGATTCGGAGAAGATCTGTACCCTTAATGATGCAGACATTTGGTTAAAATTTCAGAAGCACCAAACCGGATGAGATCACAGGTTGTCATAAGTGTCAGTAGCAATTCTAAACATTTGCATATATTTTCAAGTGTTTATATGCATTTCAGTCCAAAGACTCATATAGATACATATTTTAACACTAAACCCCTGATAATTTGAAAGGGAATCAAGAGCCTAGTTACTTGTGAAGCAATTAAAAGTCTGATTTGCTTTTAAACCAAATCAAACACTTACAGCTTAATATGTATTATACCTATTAGTATGTACTGTTGACATTATTACTCGAATAGGCAGGTGTGTTATAATATGTACATGAAGAGAAAGTTATTCAGTTTTTACCAGTTATTAATTTTTTTCAGTTTTACATCAGTTCCTCCATTTTACTGATGCTGCGCTGCTTGTTCACTCCCTCAGCTTTTTATCTCATTCACACACACAAAAAAAAAATGAGGTTATGAGCTAGCACAACTGATATCAGAAGTCACTACTCTACTGGTTTTAATTTGCCTATAAATTAAGCTGTGAAATGGATTTTAAAAGTTTTGATTAAAACCACTAAAGAATGTTTCCAGAATGAGACAACTGTGTTAAGCTTCCTTCTATAAAGAAGTTTTATAAGTAGGTCATAAACCCCTGAAATTAAGTCAGAAATGCTGACAGACCCCAAACTTTTAGAAGCTCTGAAAGCTCTAGTCTAATCATGTTCTCCCAGAGGGGGAAAATCTTTTTCTTGAGACTAAATTGTAGACTGTAAAATTGTTGTTTTGTCACATAGAACTCTGAGTATACAGTAAAGTACAGCAGAGAAAAAATGTGTTGTTACTATAGCAACTAAAATTCAAAAATATATCTGAAAATTACTATTTTTTCTAAATTTACCTTATGAAACATTTCCTAGTCCTGTTTAATTTTGCTATACGATATAACTTTCATTTATTAGCACGGGTCAGAAGAACTCTGAAACTTCACAGAAATTACTGGAGGTAAACTAATATAATCAGCAATTTGCCCCCAGTGGACCTTACATATAGTATGGCACAGATAAAACTACATAGAATTAAACATCTAAAATTTTAATCTTAGAAGCTGTATGTGTTTGCATGTGTATGTGAACAAATTTGGATCAGTTGTTTGTTGAGGATTTTTTTAATTTTTAAAAACGTTACCATAATCTTTATGACCTTTATATGAAATGTTGTTTATGTTTAGTGGAAGGCTTTGACAGAAAATATTTGTAGTTTTTGCAAATTGTTTATATATCAGGTATGGATTTTCACTTTTAAATGTTTGCACTTCATAAGGGAAAAAATTATATAAAATAGATTATTGTTAATCATTAGTTTTCTAGATTGCATACTATGGAGTACATGTTGATAGGAAACCAAAGTCTTTAAACTGCTGTTTGTATTTGGTTTATGTAAAACCAAGGCACAATAAAAATCTGTTAAAGTGGAGAACAGTAGCTAGAAAGTAACAAGAAAGACACACAAAAGGTCACTTGTTGGGGAGCTGAGCATGCACATGACCAATGTGATCAAGCAATGCCCATTTATAATGTTCTCCCACACACGTGAGTAACATGTAGTACAAGTCCTCAAGATTGGACAGTTAACTTAGCCCACGCTTTAAACCTTCTTATGATCGGATAAAAAGTGCCACATCAGCCTTGCCAGGCACCTGCCTTGTGGAACTTTCTCTTCCATCCGTCCGTCAACACAGTATTTTTCTGTGTTGGGCACGTAGATTAGATGTGTGGTTAATGTTCATCTCTTCGATGATGTACCTATTAAAAAAAAAAAAAAAAA
>NW_020799097.1:23083490-23087839 GCF_003259725.1 Athene cunicularia | reverse complement strand
AAAAAAAAAAAAAAAAAAAAAAAAGGAGATTCCATGCTCTCAGATTGCATTAACAATGAAAGATGAGCTAGCAGAGTCACCTTGTAGTGAAAGAGTAAGAATACAATCACTTTTGTAACAATATAGTTAACAGCTTCAGATTAGTTCAGCCAAAGAATCAACACAATATATTAAAATTCCTCCCATATTTTCAATGCAAACAAGTGTCTGTCTTGGTTTTAAAAAACTTTTGTGAAGCATGTCTGTTGCTTGAAAATAAGCTTGTTAGTCAGAATCATTTGGTCTTGCCTTTAGGCTCAGTTATCCGTAGCACTAAATCCAAAAGAGGACTTCCATTGGTTTGCAGGACCTAATAAGAAAAACAGTAGAAACCCTACTTTCCCTTCCATGGTCATTGAGATGTTTAGCCCTCGGCTTCCACACTGGTTTGCATTCTCTACCCCTATACATAATACATACTTGAGAGAAGCCTTTATGAGTTAGATATACTATTATTGCAAGCAACATTTTTTTTACTGTATTTTCTTATCATCTTAAAGCAAATGTGTTTAATTTTTTTAATGTTAAATATTTACTGAAATTTGTCCTTTAAAAAAAAACAAACAAAGCAAACACAGACACACACACACACACATGCACCAAACAAATAAAAAAAACCCAAATCCTAAAAAAGCACAGTTTAGTTTCCTCCTGCAAAGCTACATGAAGTCCCAAGGTCAGGTGGTAACAACATGTCACTGTTCCTAAAGCTGTGTAAATGAACATCAGTGTCAATCTTGCAACAACCCCCTGCTAATATTAGAGAAAATTTTCTATTACTTACAGTCAATACAAATTCCTCATGCTCATTCCGGAATATTCGAGACAGAAGACAAGACTGACTACTGAAAAAGCATGTGAAGAACTAACTCAGTGTGCATTTTGGCCCCAGACCATTAAAATCTGTGATTTCTTAGTCTGCCTATCATCTCCCTTAGTCCTGCTTATTCATTTCTTTAAGGATTTAATTGTCCTTGCACTCTCTTATATTCATATTATCTACTGTATTTATGTACTTTTCTCCCTTTAGCCACATTACTTCTACCTAACAATCCCTGACTACAAAAATATGATTAGTATGCTATAAGATTAAATAGATGCGCAGAACATTAAGGAATAATTGTAGATATATAGTAAACCAAACTTATTGCTATTTTATGATTTACAGTCATAACTATTAAAGATAATCTTGATTATTAGCTGTTTGTTGCAACTCCTATGAAGAGCCATGGGCAAAGTTTCTGACAGAAAGATAAATGCTAAAATACAGAAAATATGCATACACAAAGGAATACCCTAGCATTAATAAAGTATTTTTGCAAATAAAAATAAAAACCTTAAAAAGTTAAAGTGTGTAGTCATTTAAGATAAAACTGAGGAAACATACAATATTAATTATAATTTATTTCTTTATGTTATTTTTAAAGATATATAATTTATATAGGGCATCTTATATACAAATCATTTATTCAATAAATTAAAGATTATGAATTTATAGGTATCAGAAATAATGATACAACGTAAGAGTTGTACTGTAAATTCTAGCAGAACACTTTCTGAAAATTGGGTGTAGCAAGCTTGCCATCTACTGATCAACAGAAAAGATCTTTGTGTGTAAGCTGCTTTTCTATACCATAATATTTAGTTTGAAATACTCTTTATATGATGAATCAGTACATCTGTATTTAAATAAATCTGTTTCCAGGGCTTCTGCAGGTCAATATAAAGCCTCAGAGGTATTGTGCTAGTGGATCAAAGCTGAATTCCTGAAATACTACTTATACCCATTGAGGAATATTTCACTATGAGCGACATAATTTTATTCAGTATTTGGGGAACTCATTTGGCTTCTCTTGTAACAGAATATTCCTAATTCACAGATGTTCTGATGAAGTTAAAGTATTTTTTAATGAATAATATGGCAAAAGCAAATAATTATTCCCATTTTTTCCAGTTCTTTCCATTTCATGAAGAGTTCTTCTCTTGCCCCCTACCATCTGAAGTTTTGCCCTCAGTCAAACCTTGTCAGTGCATACTGGGAAATTGCAGAAAATCTATATTGGTGCTGTACACCCTCATGTTCCATTCAGATTAGTTTAAACACAGAAGTAGAAATCCACAGTTATATATCATATATGAAACAAAGTCTTTACCCTCTTTTGAGAGTCCTTATAGGTTAGTGTGAAAGACAAGTGGGATGTGATAGTTAGGGCCCTGTATTATCATTGTTATTACTATATAATTTTTCACTTTACTACCAGTATTTAATTTCATTTTATATAGAATTATTAAAATATTTGTGATGGTTTTTGGGTAATTGTGATGGTTTTAAGCCCTGACGGGACCGGAGACCACGTTGCTGTTGTCCCTCCCCCCACCCTCAGACACAAGTAGGGCACAAACCCCGGGGTTAAAATAAGAAGAAATTCAATACAACAGTGTAATAAGCAATCTGAACAACAACAGTAGCAATGATAACAACAACAGCATTAACAGTAAACAAGACAAAAGATATACAGAGAAATACCGTAATGGTTACAGACAGCTCGCTCGCTATGCTCCCCACCACCAAAGCCACAAAGGAAAAAGTTCCTGACCTGCTGCGCTGGACCTGTCATCAGCATGGTATGAATAACCCGGCTGGAGATCCCTTCCCCCTCTCTGCTGGGGAAACTTAATCCTATCCTAGCTGAACCAGGACAGTAAAAAAGCATGAAAGAGTTAAACAGTGATGGATTTTTTTTTTTTTTAAGCTATAACTTTATAATTCTCTGGATTTGTGTGCAATTATCTATAGTGAATAATACCTTTGAAATGAGTAAGGACATAAAATTTTTGAAATTGATAGATCAGATCAAGATTGAGAGGACAGAATATGCTCTTTATAAGCATACAAGAAAGCTTGTCTGTCCACCTATACCATCTAGACTCAGTGGCAGGTTATTTTTCCACATGGTTGCCGTGTAGTTCACATGGCTGGACTTTTTCTGGTTTCTTTAATCTTCCTTACTTCTCTGCTGGATAACAGTCTCCTGTAACTCTGTTATTTCAAGTTTGAGTCTTATTTAATTTGTACTGGTATGAATCAGGAATGGTTTCATTTCAGTTAAGGGATTTAAAATTTCATCTGTTAACTCCAAACTGAACTAATGTGTTTTGCTGCAGAACCTCCCCTAAACAGGACTAGGATTTTTAGATTGCATAGGACTAAAATCTAAAGGCAGAAAGTCCCAGAGCCAGTATGATTTGTAGAGACCAAGATATTTCAAGAGATTTGTCTGTAGAAATCAATAAGCCTTGTGAAATAAATTTCCTAGCTGACGTTCAAAATCTCTACCACAACTATTGTACATGGCTTTGTACATCAAGCAGGTTAAAAATCTTGGGAAGTCATAGGAGGAGATCTGTAAGATCTGGGATATTTTACTTGTTTATTCATTAAGGCTACCTTACTGTATCTTTCAGAATGTGACCTGAAAGTACTCTGCATCTCTGGGACCAGATAGGTCAACCTCTATTCTGGGAAAGATTTGAGTCTGTTGGGGCAAATGAGTCATATCCATCCTGCATATCAGCAGAAATACACCACAACATGAAAGCAATCCCAGAATACTTTTCATTTCAGCTTTTTACAAACACTCTGGCTCATCTGCCTCACTCACACTTCATCAAATGCCAGAAAAGAGGCACACATAGCATAGCTCTTCAACCTCTACTTTGTTTTCCCCAGGATCCAGCTGCACTTATGGTGCTGCGGCTACCATTGGTAAAGCCTGGAGCCTAGAAAACTGTCTCCAAAGCATCACCAAAGGATCCACAAGACGAGTACGTTGAAAATGAAGTTGACAGTGTGTGATGAGACTGTAGCACTATTATGTACACTCTGTCCTACTCCATGCTTTGCTTTCATTGTTGAAGGGATCATTTGGTGCATTACAAAAGAGAGCTTGAAATGAATTAAAGTATATTAAGTTGATGGAGTTGATAACCTCTATGTAAAATAAGAATAAACTAATCCATAAAAAAATCTAAGATTATAGCTACTTTTCTGTGCCAGAGTTTAAGGAAACTGATAAAGGAGCATCCTTTTTTTTTTTTTTAATTCTCTGCCTCTAAGGAAACTGAAGAGAAGAATTTGCACATTAGATAGAACATATCTAAATGGAAGGCATGATCATCCTGAAAATATTGTATACTGAAATAATAAGGCTGTACATATTGGCAGAAACATAAATACTAAAGCTTTCTAAATGTTTTGAGATAAAAAAAAAAAAAAAAAAAAAAAAAAAAAAAAAAAAGGGGGGTTTTTT
>NW_020799097.1:22941391-23083440 GCF_003259725.1 Athene cunicularia | reverse complement strand
AAAAAAAAAAAAAAAAAAAAAAAAAAAAAAAAAAAGTGGGGTTCTTTCAGAGCCAAAGTAAATTTAAAATAAACAGAAATTTATATTCATGCATACTTAAGCACAGGTAGCAGAATCAGAGAAACTTAGAAAATATTATAGATATATTTGATCTTTGAAAAGAAGCTTATTAAAAAGGGTCAACTTCATTTTTGTAAGAAAATATTAAAGCTTTAAAGTAGGACAGCTAAGATGGAGAATAGCACAGTGATAATTAAGTAGTACATTCTAGTTATTCCTGCAAAGTTTAACTAGAAGTTTAGGTAAATATGGGATTTGGCACTTTAGCAAAATTGTTCTAAAGTAAACTATTACAGTGATTAGCATTATAATTCCAAAGATGTCATTTCAGAAATACTTATCAGAGCATATTTAATTACACTACCTATGTAGATATTCCTTCTTTAATTTTTCCTTATGGTACAGCAGTACTTACAGATCTGAAAATCATGAACTACTGCTTTTTCTCAAAGCTCAGGTCCAACTTCAAATATGGAAAAAAAAAATAGGCATAGCTTACTGAATTAGTCTTTTGTCTCAACTGAATTTGATGCAGCATCTCCTGAATGTTACAAAACTTATTGAAGAACAAGTTACTTTGAATTTGAGAGGAAGGGGGTGTTCTGCTGATTAAGGATACCAATTAAACTCAGACACCAGACTGAAAAGAGCAGGCGTATTTTACTAGCAATAACAGTGTAATACAGAAAACATGGAGTAAGAAAAAGCAGAATAGTGCACTTAAAGCAGCAAACAGGAAAAAAACAGGGTAATGCATTGAATCATTACTACATGAGAGGGAGAATGGAGATTAAGAAAAGTACATCACCACTCGCACACGTCACCATCACCCAGCCCCGCAGTGGCCGGGCAGCCCCGGTTACAGCGAGGGTTTGCAGAGCCTGTCCCGGCAAGGGGGAAATCCTACGTGCGGCGTCCACCCACAGGTGAGGCTGCCAGAGTCGCTGTGAGAGGGTCCAGCCTTATATACCAGAGATCGACAAGCCAGAATAGCCGGCACCTTTGTTTTGAGTGGAAAATTTCTGGTTCCATTCTCCTGTTGGATTCCACCCAAAGCCTGGCCAGGACTTGGGGGGGAAACCAAGGGAGTTTTTAACAAGGCCAAATACCTGGGTTCTCAGCCTTCAAGGCTGAGAAAGGGAAGTTGGATACATTCTCTCCTCACTACCGACTATATTTTGTCTAATCTGCGTCTCTCACTAGCGAATTTACATACTTTGTTAATGACTACACACTAAGCAGCTTCAGCTTGGGACCTGTTCAGGCTGCAGTATTCCAATACTTTTAACACTTTTTACATCAGCATGGGTTGTTATAACTTAGTACAATACCTACTAGCACAATGGCTAGCAGTTATAAAAAGTACAGGATTCATCTATAGGTCAACTCTGGCTTGGGCTTGTTGTCCAAGCCTTAGCACTTCAGGGGGAGAGGAGGGTTTTTCAGGCAGCAGCAATTAATTTTGCTGGATTTTTTAAGTGGCATTGCACTGTAAATCTTAATGTAAGATGCATTAAAACATGCCTTCAAATAGAGTCATTATATTTGATCATAATCTTCCTTTTTTTGTTTTCTGATATAAATTTTGTTCTTAAAACTTTCACAACTGACTTATTAAGAACAACTCTAGCCCAGTTGAAGTGGTTAGATTGGAAAAATTATTCTTACTGTTTTAAACAAGATTTTTGAAGTAATTAGCATTCTGCATGTTTTCATTTTTCCACATATAATTTAAAATTCTCAAGCAGCCACTGGTATTATTCCTCTGACATACTTCTTTCCTGCTGTTCAGTGAGAAAGATGAATATGTGATTCTCTTCTTGCCTGTACAGTCTTATTCCTAGTGCCAAGTCTGGAAATTTACACCACAACTACACTCTGCTTTCTCAAATGTAACGTGTCCATTTATTCAATACAGTGGACTAAAACCAGCAATATGTTTTCCTGGCTTTACCTATCTGTAATTCATACAAGAATTATATTGAGGAAAGACACAGAGTAAACAAGCAGTAAGTCAAAATCTTTTTATTCTTTAAAAGAATAGCAGAAAGCAAGCATTTCATGAATCACTGCAAGAAGTAGTTAAAACTGATGGGTCTTATGAAAGACATAAATATTTAGGATTGGCTTAAGACCAGTCTCTAAATAAAACAAAGTGAGTGACAGATGTTAACCCATTTCCAAGGGGTTCTGCTGCATATATTAATACATCAATTAAAAATAACTCACACCATTCCTAGAGTATGAAGTATAGAGCATGAGGTTTTTTATGGCTCCTGTAAGTTATATCTGCTACTTCTAATCCAAAATATATACTCTATTAGTTTTCCCTTTCTCTTCTGTTTTTACCAAAGCCTTCCATCATAAAAGTATTTATGAACTGTCATGGTTTAACCCCAGCTGGCAACTAAACACCACACAGCTGCACGATCTCTCCCCCATGGTGGGATGGGGAAGAGAATCAGAAGGGTAAAGGTAAGAAAAATGCTGTGTTGAGATAAAGACAGTTCAATAGGTAAAGCAAAAGCCACACATGGAAGCAAAGCAAAATAAGGAATTCATTCACCACTCCCCATCTGCAGGCACATGTTCAGCCATCTCTAGGAAAGAACGGCTCCATCATGTGTAACAGTTACTTGGGAAAACAAATGCCATCACTCCAAACATCCCACACTTCCTCCTCCTCCCCCAGCTTAATATGCTGAGCATGACGTCACATGGTCTGGGACATCCCTCTCCTTTTGTCCCGTCTGTGTCCCCTCCCAACTCCTTGTACACCCCCAGCCCACTCACTGGTGGGATGGGGTGAGAAGCAGAAAAGGCCTCTGTGCTGTGTCAGCACTGCTCAGCAGTAGCAAAAACATCCCTCTATTAACAACACTGTTTTCAGCACAAATCAAAAACCTAGCCCCATTCTAGTTACTGTGAAGAAAATTAACTCTGTCCCAGCCAAAACTAGCATGGCATGACTTACTGAATTCTTTACAGCTTCAGGTCCCTTAATTAAATTAACGTATTAATTCATGCATTATGTTATGAAATTTACTAGCATATGCCTAAATAAACTGAGACAAAAAATGTTTACTAGGCATCAGAATCTCAATAAATGTGATAACAAAAGCTGCGTAAAGATGGACCTGTGTTGTTTAATTTTCTCTGATTCTAAAATAATATTTTTTAAAATCTTAGGAGAATTCAGCACAAAACTTTGTCTTACTGCAAAATTGAGACCAAATGGCTTTCTAATTATTGGCAGCTCTAAAATTCTGAGGTTTTCTTGCCATTGAATTATTTATCATGCAAATTAAAAATACTAAGTTAAACTTGTACACTATGTGTCCGATTCTCAGTTTGTTTAGTTCAAATGTGCTTTTCTGTCAGATCAGAAGTGCATTATTTTATTTGTATTGCAAAGCATGTACAATCTGTTTTCAAAGCTACATTTGATTTCATCCTTAAAGGTTGTAATATAATACTGGAGCACAGCAATTCCAGACTGATCATGCCTGCCTGAACCATTGGGATTTGAAATTGATTACCCAGTCTTTAACTGAGGCCACTGCAATCAGACTGTGCCCCTTCATACATCACCTAGCAGTGTACTTGGTGCCTTGTTTTGTAACTGTGAGGAGCATCACTAAAAACAAGTTATAACAGCAATTTCTCATTAAACACTGATATACTTTCATTCTTACTATCAAGTTGTTATACACTAATAGTCAGATTTTGTTTGCTAGCTAATAGTGTGTAAACCACATTCTTACTATGTAATATATGCAATTTGTTTAAAATTTACAAAAAGTTAGCTTTTTGTGACTTTTGGATGTGAAATAATGAATGTTTCACAATGCTCAATGCAGCATAAAATTCCACTAACTGAAGCTGAGAAGCTTTCTAACATTAGGTAACTGTACTAACTGGCTTATTTTACATATGTCTTTATCTGTATGTTTATGTGCCCAAGCAAAATTGTACGCTGGTTTTGGTGTAAGAGAAACTGAGTGAAAACTCGCCCTGAGTGAGTATCTCCAGAGAGACATTTCACTTTTTCCTTATGAATGGAATTGGAGGGAAACAGGGTGAATGACAGAGGGTAGTCATATTCCTAAAAAACCAAAATTGTTTGAGTCTTAATTTTCAGTGCATAAAGAATAAAGGACCTACATCACAGGAAATCATTCATATTGTAAATGAGTACAGCAGTGAATTCCTGAAGGCATTATATATTGCCCTTGTTCCATCTTCTACAATCCTGTTGTAGGATCCTATTTGTCCTGCAGCTGAGCACCTGTTTCAGAGTATATGATTCAAACAACATGCATGCTCTTATATAATGAACAGAGAAATGAGTTAAGACCTCAGGAGATGTAGAATTTTTCCCTTCTCCCCTTATGCTCTGGAAAAAATTCCAGTTCTCCCCTCCCCTTGAGAATAACCCCTGCTATTTTCCTTTCCACAGTCTTGTAAGTGATCCAAACCTCCCCTTCTGAGAAAATCTTCTCTACCTGGCTCTCTGTGTGTATGCATGTGCATGTGCTTAGAAGGACATACACATGTATCATTTATGAAGGCCAAATTTGGTCTTGAATATATCCCTCACCTACAGCAGGCTAAGTTTCTGGTAGGTAAACACAAGACTAAATTGCAAATATTCATCTTTCCCACAACTGGATTTTCAGCCCCTGCCCAAAGTATTTTTTTCCCATTTTCTCTGCAAATCTTCCCCAAAACATTTCAGTTATATAACCAGTATGTAGAAATCCAAGTGTGACTGTATTTGCAGTCATCTCATTTCTGACCTAGTTTTTCAGTGCAATTTTCTTGTCTCAGTAATTATTTCTAGTTAGACATGATGCAGCTGTAGCATCTCATGGAAAAAGACCCATTAGAGGGAAATACTTATATAGTCAGCAAGGAAAAAAACCTGAAGTCCAACTTTACTGAGATGCCCCCTGACTTCTCTTATTAACTTCAGCACCATATTCATTGAATAATTTTAGTTTGATAAGGAAGACAATTTATGGGACAAGTTTTTTTCAGTGTTGTTTCTGGTACCTGTTCCAATTTTTTTCAGAACCTAAAAGAGAATGAAAATTTATATAGATATATAGGTATGGTCAATTGCTATGGGCTCATGAAAATAATACTTAAGTAATTGTAAGATGCTGAAGCAAGGCTTATTCTGTTTCAACATCGTTGCTATACCACTTCCTGGACTTTGCTTATCTGAAATGGCTGCAGTGGAGACAGCATTAAGTTTAAACAAAAACATCCCTGATGAAAACCACAGTATCCACCCAAAGCTGAAAGAGAAACTTGCCCCATCACCCTTCATAGAGCTTACCTAGCTGTGCTTGCGTGCAAAGCCAGATCAAGAGGAGGTTAGGGTGAGGAAGACATTAGGTGGCTGAAGGTATCATAGGTTGACCCCCCGATACAACCACCATAAAGACATCGGCGTGTGCACGCATAGGAACACAGGGCAGCAATTATGACAATGAGTTCCTTGGAAACAGGTGGAACCTTCCAAGAAAAAGTGAGGACTACGATGATAAAAGGACTGTGTGCTCTTCTCTCAGTGAATTTCCCATCACCTGCACCTGACCGAGCCCATGGGATGTCACTGGTTTCATGGTGATGATAACTGATCTTGCTGAATCTATTTAGACCGCTTGCTTATTTATTCTGATCTTTTCTGCTTCCCCCTGTCCTACTGCTATCACCTCATATCATAGGAATAAAGGCTGAAAACAATTGTACAGCATCTGACCTCGTCTGTGTCTTAATTTCACACCTGGGATATTATAAGAATCTGCCCCGATATTGAATCGGGACAGTAATACAGTGAATGGGTTTATTAAATTCTAAATCTTATTCCAGTCCTTAAAACTAACAGCATGAAACCTCAGAGAAGAAACACCCTGAGGTAGTGTAGCTATTAGTTATTTTCTTCATTGTTATGACAGAGAATGTAAACTTAATCTGAAATATTATATTAAAATTAAATATAATTAGATTTTTTTTCTCTGTTTTATGCCTTCCTTCCCCGGCTGGACTTTTTGGGTTGTACATAGAGACTGAATGTGGTCATATAAATATAGTGAGGTTGGTCTGTAGACCTAATTTAGTAGCAGTGCTGAACATCTTACACTGGAATATAGCATTGCCAGCACTGAAAGTGTAAGCTTAGCTTCTTCCATATTAACAAAGTAAGGGCCTTTCATAAACATTGACATAGACATTTGCTGTAAATATAAGTTTCAAAAGATAAACATTTCACTGAATATCTAGAAGATCAATGGTGAGAAAGATTGGAATAAGAGTCCAGGTCCCCAGCCTTAGAGGAGCAAGCTCCTGCTACCCGGAGACAGGAGGCTCCCTTTCTTAGCAATAAGGTGCTTCAGAGTACTATGCAGAGACACCTGACTTAAAGTTAAATGAAACTAACTTGGAAATAATTGTATGAGCAAGAAAATTTTATATTCCATTTTTTATTATTTCTTGTGGACATACTTTCAGAGTTCTACAGAGATCCAAATGAAAGAGAAGAGATATATCCTTGAGGATTCTTTGTGGTGCCCCTCCAGCCACTTCACCCCCACCCCAGGTGAATTTTTCATTAAAAATGGATAGTTCATTATTACACAGGAACATATTTTTTGTCCTGTTTCATCTTTCTTGCTCTACTTCTGGCCACAAGATTTTTGTATATATGTATACAGCTTCAATAAAAATAGTAGAAATTGTTCTCCTCCCAAAATAAATTACAATCTCGTGGGTTTTGTGGATTTTGCTAGTGGGGGAGTGGGCTAAAGTGGTGGCCCCCTGTGAGAAGCTTTTTGAAAGCTCCCTCAGCTTCAAGTTGGATTCACCTCTGGCCAAAGCCGAGACAAGTAGCAATGGTGGTTACATCTCTGTGATAACGTATTTAAGAAGGTGTCCTGATTTCGACCAGGATGGGGTTAATTTTCATTGGAGTATTTCATACCATGTGATGTCATGCCCAGGGTGGGGTGTGGCTCTGCTCTCTAGCAGCAGTGTCCTCATGGGTCGGTATTGTTGCTGTGGGGAGCGGTCGCTGCATTTGGTAAGCCACTGTTGCATTTTACCCATTTTCTTTTGAATTCACTGTTGTTACTCTTGTTCTCTTGTTATGTTTAGTAAATTCTTTCTTGTTATTCAACCTACAAATTCTCTTCCCTTGTCCCTCCCCTATCGCACCAGAGGGGGGAGGGGAGGTGAAGGGCCAGCCGGCTGAGTTCAAACCTCCACAGTTTTTGGTGCCCAATGTGGGGCGAGAGGCTTTTTCTTTTTGTTTGAGATAACAAAAAACAGGTAAAATGTGGATTGCTTGGCTCTTTAAAATCTTATCACGTCATTTGCAATACTGTTTCCCATGCTGTTGCTCACCTTCCGTGAGAGGAGGGTTAAAGTTTTGTTTCTGTGGTACTATGTGATGCCAATTTATGATACTATGCAGTTCAGGTTTTGTTTATGGTTAAGCTACTATCTAAGAGTAACCAAGCAACAGAAACTGCAGCCACTACAAGCCTGGGGACAGGCGCTGCAGCTGAACCAGAGAACCAACCCACGGCAGTATCGGTTGCTCCCATACAGAAGAAGAAATACACAAAAAAATCCCCTCGCAGTGTACAGGGTGATGATGAACCAGGCCCATCATGAGAAAAGGAGGAGGCAGAGCCAGTGATAGTCACCCAATCCTTGTGCTTGAGTGAGTTGTGAGACATAAGAAAAGATTTCAGCCACCAGCCAGCTGAGCAACTCGCTACCTGGATGATGCGGTGCTAGGATAGCGGGGCCAGTGGCATGGAACTAGAGGGCAGGGAGGTGAGGCAGCTGGGATCCCTGTCTAGGGAAGGGGTCATTGACAAAGCCATTGGAAAGGAGACACAGACTCTTAGTCTCTGGAAGCGACTTCTGTCAAATGTGAGGGAGAGGTATCCCTTCAAGGACGACTTGAGATGTCAACCAAGTAAGTGGACCACTATGGAAAGAGGCATTCAATGTTTGAGGGAGCTAGCTGTGCGGGAGGTAGTTTACTATGACCCAGATAATGCACAGCTACCCTCAGATCCAAATGAAGTCCGATGCACCTGGCCATAAGGAGGACTCTTGTACGGAGCACTCCCTCATCATATGCCAATGCATTAGCCCTAATGGACTGGACAGATGAAGAGGGACCAACAGTGGATGAACTGGTTCGTCAACTAAGAAAATACGAAGAAAGTATCTCATTCCCCATCGTCGTGGCTGTGAAAAAATTATCTCAAGATGTCCAGCAGCTTAGGGGGAACATTTCCTACTCCCCACCTGCACGGACCAGAATCTTGGCTATTAGGAGCAGTCGTTTCTCTCAAGGGAACCGGTACACACCATGGGGGAAGCTGTGGCATTACCTGTATGACCATGGAGAAGATATGAAGAAATGGAATGGAAAACCTACCTACCTCCTAGAAAAGCAGGTATGTGAGCTGGAAGGAAGAAGAAGTACAGAACATCATACTTTCAGGAGAAATGCTGCTCTGGTTTCCAGCAATCAAGATGAGGCTGAAACCCGTGCACACCACACTTACCCATTTGTTGATAGCAGGTATTATGACCAACATTAGAGGGGCCCTGCCTCAAGCGAGGCACTGCCTCAAGCCAGGCAGAGGGCAAGGACAATCAAGTTTACTGGACTGTGTGGATTTGATGTCTTGGCACATCTGACCCCCAGCAGTACAAGGCTCTAGTGGACACTGGTGCTCAATGCACCCTAATGCCATCAAATTTTAAAGGAGCAGAACCCATTTGTATTTCAGGAGTGACAGGGGAGTCTCAACAGCTGACTGTATTGGAGGCCGAGGTGAGCTTAAGTGGAAAAGAGTGGGAAAAACACCCAATTGTGTCTGGCCCAGAGGCTCCATGCATTCTTGGCATAGATTATCTCAGAAGAGGTTATTTTAAGGATCCAGAAGGGTATCGGTGGGCTTTTGGTATAGCTGCCTTGGAAACAGAAGGAAATAAACAGCTGTCTGTGTTGCCTGGTCTATCAGAGGATCCTTCTGTTGTGGGATTGCTGAGGGTTGAAGAACAGTGCATGACAACTGCCACTATGACCATGCACCGACAGCAATATGGCACCAACTGAGATGCTGTAACCCCTATCCATAAACGGAGTCGTCATCTAGAGAGCCAAGGAGTCATCAGCAAGATGCACTCCCCCTTTAGCAGCCCCATATGGCCAGTGTGAAAGTCTAATGGAGAATGGAGATTGACAGTGGACTATCGTGGCCTGAATGAAGTCACGCCACTGCTGAGTGCTGCTGTGCCAGACATATTGGAACTACAATATGAACTAGAATCAAAGGTGGCCAAGTGGTACACCACGATTGATATTGTCAATGCATTTTTCTCCATCCCTCTGGCAGCAGAGAGCAGGCCACAGTTTGCTTTTACCTGGAGGGGTGTCCATACACCTGGAATCGGCTCCCCAGGGGTGGAAGCACAGCCCCACCATTTGCCATGGACTGATCCATACTGCACTAACAAGGTGAAGCCCCAGAACATTTACAATACACTGATAACATCATTATATGGGGTAATAGAGCAGAAGAAGTTTTTGAGAAAGGGGAGAAAATGATCCAAATCCTACTGAGAGCTGGTTTTGCCATAAAGCGTAGTAAAGTCAAGGGGCCTGCACAAGAGATCGTTTTTAGGAGTAAAATGGCAAGATGGATGTCGTCAGATTCCAATGGAGGTGATTGATAAAATAACAGCTATGTCCCCACCAACTAAGAGGAAGGAAACACAAGCTTTCTTGGGTGTTGTGAGTTTCTGGAGACTGCACATTCCAAATTACAGTCAGATTGTAAGCCCCCTATATGAAGTGACCTGGGAAAATAATGATTTTGTATGGGGCCAGGAGCAGCGACAGGCTTTTGAACAAATTAGGCAGGAAATAGTTCATGCAGTAGCCCTCGGGCCAGTTCAGACAGGACTAATGTTAAAAATGTGCTCTACACTGCAGCTGGGAAGAATGGCCCTACCTGGAGTCTCAGGCAGAGAGCACCAGGGGGGACTCGGGGTCAACCACTGGGGTTTTGGAGTTGGGGATACAGAGGATCAGAAGACCGCTACGCTCCAACTGAAAGGAGATACTGGCAGCGTATGAAGGGGTTCGAGCTGTTTCAGAGGTGATCGGGACTGAAGCGCAGCTCCTCCTGGATCCCTGATTGCCAGCGCTGGGCTGGATGTTCAAGGGGAAAGTCCCCTCTACACACCATGCAGCTGATGCCACGTGGAGTGAATGGGTCGCATTAATCACACAACGGGCTCGAATAGGGAGCCCCAGCTGTCCGGGAATATTGGAAGTGATCACAAACTGGCCAGAAAGCAAAGATTTTGGAATGCTGCCAGAGGAAGAGGTAGCACGTGCTGAAGAGGCCCCATCATATACTGAGCTACCGGATGATGAGAAGCGATATGCCCTGTTTACTGATGGGTCCCGTCGCATTGTGGGAAAACATCGCAGGTGAAAGGCAGCTGTGTGGAGCCCCACATGACAGGCTTCTGAAGCTGCTGAAGGAGAATGTGAATCGAGTCAGTTCACAGAGGTGAAAGCCATCCAGCTGCCCTTCGATATCGCTGAGCGAGAAAGGTGGCCGGCGCTCCACCTCTCTACTGACTCATGGATGGTGGCAAATGCACTGTGGGGGTGGTTACAGCAGTGGAAATGGAGCAACTGGCAGCGCAGAGGCACACCCATCTGGTCTGCTGAATTATGGCAACACATTGCTGCTCGAGTAGAGAATCTGGTTGTGAAACTATGCCACATAGACACTCATGTACCCAAGAGCCAGGCCACTGAAGAACATCAGAACAACCGACAGGTGGATCAGGCTGCCAAGATTAAGGTGTCTCAAGTAGATCTGGACTGGCAACATAAGGGTGAACAGTTTCTGACTCGATGGGCCCATGACTCCTCAGGCCATCAGGGAAGAGATGGAACATATAGAGGGGCTCATGACTGAGGGGTGGACTTAACTATGAATGTTATTGCACAGGTAATCTGTGAATGTGAGACATGTGCTACAATCAAGCAAGCCAAAGGGTTAAAACCCATTTGGTATGGAGGATGATGGTCAAAGTAATGAATATGGGGAGGCCTGGCAGATTGATTATATCATGCTCCCACAAACTTGGCAAGGCAAACACTATGTGCTTACAATGATAGAAGCAGCCACTGGTTGGTTGGAAACTCATGCCATGTCCCATGCCACTGCCCAGAACACCATTTTAGGCCTTGAGGAGAAAGTCTTATGGCAACATGGCATGCCAGAAAGAATTGAGTCAGATAATGGGATACATTTTTGAAACAACTTCATAGATGCCTGGGCCAAAGAACATGGCACTGAGTAGATATATCACATGCCGTATATCACATGCACCAGCCTCTGTCTGAGTTCAAACCTCCACAGAAGGGAATCCTGAGGGGGTTTGGGGAGACTTGTGAAGAGGCATTATAAGAGGGACCTATGGGAACAGTAAGGTCAGTAGAAGGAAGCAGGAGGAAAGAGGGTGAGTGCACCAGCGCAGAGACCCCCACTTGTTGAGGTTTGAACTCAGGCAGCAGCCAGATGCCACGTGGCTGGCCCTTCACCTCCCCCTCCCCCCTCTGATGAGATAGGGGAGGGACAAAAGAAGAGAATTCGTGGTTGAATAAAAAGAAAGAATTTGCTAAATATAACAAGAGATCAAAAGTAACAATAGTGAGTTCAAAAAGAAAATGGGTAAAATGCAACAGTGGCTTACCGAACGCAGAGACCGCCCCCCCACATCAACAATACTGATTGAGGAGCAGACCGTGTGCGCAAACCCCCAGCGACAAGCCGAGAGAGACTGAGTGACCCAGCCACTTGGGCGTGACATCACATGGTGTGAAATACTCCAATGAACGTTAACTCCATCCTGGTCGAAACCAGGACACCACTGTATCTTGTGGTGAGATGCCACACATGGAGGTCACTGAAGGAGCAGAGATTCACCCGCAGCCAGTGGAGGATCCCTGGGACCCAATGGGAATAAGAAGGAGGGAGGACTGCAACTCATGGAGGTCATGCATGCCAGAGTATCTCAAGAAAAATGCATCCCATGGGGAGGACTCATAACGGAGAAAGTTTCTGGAGGATTGTCTCCCATAAGAGGGACATCACAGGGAGCAGGGGGAAGAATGCAGATGAGTGCTTTCCCCTTCCTTGAAGGAAGAAGTGGGGGACTGTCTGCACCCCTCATCCCCTGCCCCTGCCCCACTGGAGGAGGAGGTAGAGATATTGTCAGCAAAATTGATCCTGTGAAGAAGGAGGGGTGGGGAAGATTATTTTTTTTTTTTAAGATATGGTAACATTTTCTCACTGTCCCATTCTGTTAAATGTCATTGTTGTTAGTGTTTTGATTTAAAGTTATGTCCTTTTTCATCTCCTAACGAGCCTGTCTTTTGCCTGTGATCATAGCAGGTAATCTATCCCCCTCTTCCGTCCTTAACTCCATTACTGAGCCTTTTGATTAATTTCTCCTTCCAAGTGCAGGTGGGGGGAAAGGTGAGTGAGCGGATGCGTTGTGCTAGTTGCCCTCTGGGCTCAAACCATGACTTTTGGAATTACAGTAAATGGATCCAACTTTATTCAGACAATTTGGGGAGTGCATTTCCCTTCCTAGATAGATGTTGTATGCACTAAAAAGCCTACATTCAAGCAATCCCAGTATTATGTAATTAGTTTATGCTAAAATTACAGTTTACTGTAATTTAAGTCTGGCGATGTTTCATTTGGGCTGTCATTTTAATTTGAATCTTACACACAGTGACTCCCAACATTTTTAAAGGCTGTATCCCATGATTCATGAAGTCTGGCTGCACAGCTCCTGCCTTTTCATCAGAGATCTTATTGCCTCCTTCTCACTTCTTGTCAGCTCTGCTACAAGCGCTGATAGTGAGCTAGCAATTGAGGCTAGACTTGCTTGCCTCTGTCTCAGGATATTCAAGTATTTGCCCCTGTTCTCCAAAGCTGTTGACCAAGGAACACTGCACAGACACCTGAGTTAGTCTCATGCAGAATTACTATGGGCCTGGAAGAACTAGTTGTTGGAAGGACTTGGGGGTGTTGGTTGAAGAGAAGCTCAACATGGCCCAGCAATGTGCACTTGCAGCCCAGAAAGCCAACCGTATCCTGGGCTGCATCAAAAGAAGTGTGACCAGCAGGTCAAGGGAGGTGATTCTCCCCCTCTACTCTGTTCTTGTGAGACCCCACCTGCAGTACTGTGTCCAGCTCTGGAGCCCCAGCATAAGAAGGACATGGACCTGTTAGAGTGAGTCCAGAGGAGACCATGAAAATGATCAGAGGGATGGAGCACCTCCCCTATGAGGAGAGGCTGAGAGAGTTGGGGATGTTCAGCCCGGAGAAGACAAGGCTCCAAAGACACCTTATAGTGGCCTTCCAGTAGCTAAAAGGGGCCTACAAGAAAGATGGAGAGGGACTCTTTATCAGGGAGGGTAGTGATAGGAGAATGCATAATGGGAACTGAAAGAGAATAGGTTTAGATTACATATAAGGAGGAAATTCTTTGCTGTGAGGGTGGTGAGACACTGGAACAGGTTGTCCAGAGAAGCTGTGGATGACCCCTCCCTAGAAGCAGTGAAAGCCAGGTTGGGTGGTGCTTGGAGCAACCTGGTGTAGTGGAAGGTGTCCCTGCCAGTGGCAGGGGGTCGGAACTAGACAACCTTTATGGTTTCTTCCAACCCAAACCATTCTATGATTCTATGATTCTATGCTTGTTCTCTCACTTCTAATGTGATGTCACAGCACTAACTTACTTTACCTCATAGCACAAACATCTTTTTGTTCATGTGAATGAAGTTTGTGAAGATTGTGTGATGAATGTGGATTTTAATGATAATTCTTAAATATGTGATTCACAAAAGCAAGGGGTGGAATGTACTGGGTTTGCATGGCAAGATTTTGGAGTGGGAGTACAACAGGGATGGCTTCTGTGGGAAGCTGCCAGAAACTTCCCTTACGTCCAATAGAGCCAATGCCAGCCGGCTTCAAGATGGACTCACCAATGGCCAGCGCTGAGCCAAGCAGTGATAGGGGTAGCACCTCTGGGATAACATATTTAAGAAAGGGAAAAAGTTGCTGCACAACAACAATTGCAGCTGGAGAGAGAAGCTTAATTATGTGAGAGAAAGAACTTTGCAGACACCAAGGTCAGTGAAGAAAGAGAGGGAGAAGGTGCTCCAGGCACTGACTGAGATTCCCCTGTAGCCTGTGGTGCAGATCATGGTGTGACAGGCTCTGGCCCTGCAGCCCAGGTCCACAGTGGAGCAGATATTCACCTGCATCCCATGGAGGATCCCACGCCAGTGCAGGGGGATGCCCCAAGGAGGCTGTGACTCTCTGGGAAGCCCACGCTGGAGCAGGCTGCTGGCAGGACCTGTGGCCCTGTGGGGAGAGGAGCCCATGCTGGAGCAGGTTTGCTGACAGGACTTGTGACCCCGTGGGGGACCCACACTGGAGCAGTCTGTGCCTGAAGGACTGCACCCCGTGGGAGGGACCCACGCTGGAGCAGTTTGTGAAGAATTGTAGCCTATGAGAAGGACTCGTGCTGGAGAATTTCATGGAAGACTGTGTCCAGTGAGAGGGACCCCACGCTGGAGCAGGGAAAGAATGTGAGATGTCAGCCCCCGGAGGAGGCAGGAGCAGCAGAGACAACCAGTGATGAAATGACTGCAACCCCAATTCCCCTTACCCCCCGTTCTGCTGAGGTGGAGGAGGTAGAGAAAATGGGGAGTAAAGTTAAGCCTGGGAGAAGGGAGGGGTGGGAGGAAGGTGCTTTTAAGATTTGGTTTCATTTCTCATTATCCTACTCTGATTTATTGGTGATAAATTAAACTAATTTGCCCAAGTCAAGACTGCTTTACCTGTGAATATAATTAGTTAGCGATCTCTCCCTGTCCTTATCTAACGCATGAACCTTTTGTTTTATTTTCTCTCCCCTGTCCTCTTGAGGACCATGAGTGACAGAGTGGCTTTGATGGGCAGCTGGCATCAGCCAGGGTCAACCCACCACACTTGTACTATTTAAAACATGTTAAGGATATGGAGGCTAGATGAAGCATAATAGAGTTTGAGATCTTCTTTAATGTGAATGAAAGGTTTTGGGGATTTTGCTTTTTTCTTTTCTCTGTGTATAAACTTCTATGTGTTTGTATGTGTGTGCTTAAAATTAACACATTAGCAGAAAGTCTTCAACACTTTTTGCTGGTCTTGTTACTTGGAAATCAAAGTGAACTCTTGAGTGATACAGAGTTATTATTTACATAGAAATTCTTAATGATTGAAAGCACTAAATGGACTACAAATATTTTTCTCTCACTTAGCTTTGGGTATTAATATTTTATAAAATTAATTATAATTTAGTATGAATGACATGTTGACCTCTGGGTAACATTAGGTTTTTTCAGTGGAAGCTTCATTGATATGCAATGAGAATGAAAATGTAGTGTCAAGCAATTCAGTTATAAAGAGAAAGGATTTTGATTATTCTGTGTTGTGCTTACATTTGCAATACCTAAGATTCTGTTGAAAGCATTTTCCCTCAGATAGCTGAAGAAAACCTGTGAAAGTTTTAAAAAACACTGGAGCTGCCTCACTGAAAAACTGTATATTGAGACTGGACAAAATAATTGATTTGGGATAATCTAAAATTCCAGTGATATCTGGAAGAAATTATTTAATGAACATTATTTAAAGTCTCTTGTCAACAATTTAAATGATGCCTTATAACATCACTATAGAAAATACATAAGGTTTTGTCTGATTCTTTTCTAGATAGTTATAGCTGTTGGTCTCATTGTATTACCGAGGCATATCTTTAAGCAGTTTGTAGTCAATATTGTCAAACTGAAAATTGGTTCTACATTATTATGAGGCCATATTTACACAGAGGTGGAAGAGAACCATATATGACAGTGTTTTCTTGAGATGATATACCATGATCATGAGACAAGAGAGAGAAAACACAGATCCTTTTGTACATTAAGCATTTAAGCTTTTTTAAAAAAATAAAATTAATAAAATAAAATAAAATAAAATAAAATAAAATAAAATAAAATAAAATAAAATAAAATAAAATAAAATAAAATAAAATAAAATAAAATAAAATAAAATAAAATAAAATAAAATAAAATGGTTTTTTACTCACCTTTTGTTTGGGACATCTGAAGTTCAGTCTTTCCTCATTAATTATTTACATGTATACAAAGCAGAAAGGCAGTCTGGAAGAATACGTAGAGATATTTATATTGGTAATGATCAATTTGTGTTGGACATTGCTATGCAAATTAAATTGAATATCTAATGTGAATTAAATTCAATATCTATATATATATGGGTGATGGTATTATTGAGAACAGTCAGAACTGGGACAGAAGAATAACAAGGGTTTATGCAGTTAATGGAGATCTGTGTTCCATATTAAGTATCTGTTTCCATTCCATCCTCTCCATACAATTTTTTAACTCTGCTAAACAAGAGACTTTTTTTTTGACCTTCTGCATACAATATACATTGTGTAAGGTCTGGTTAAAAAGAGAAGCTCTTGCTCCTAAGCAAATAATTATGATAAAATATGAAATCCAATATTCTAAATTTATGTTCCATGACTCAGTAGAAGACTCAGGGCAAGTATGTTAGGTACAAGTGATTATTAGGTTATTCTACACAGGAGTTTTAATTCATGAGAAGGAGCATTGACAATGTGGTAGTCAAAGAGCAGTGATTATGCTTTGTTCTATAATTTTTATAATTAGTCAGTTGCATAAACCAGTTTCACTTCTTTTTAAAATGTCAGATTTCCTTCAACAAAAGAGATATTATTTCAAACTTTTCTTTCTTATAGATTTTGTTTCTTCAGTTTCCACTTTTTTATATATATATTCTTTCCTATGTATCTAGTTCTGTCATGATAGACAGTTCTAAAAACTGCTTACTACCATTTTCATTCTGAAGCTTTAAAGAAAATTGTTTCTTAGAAGCTCCACAGCTCATCCTTGTGTTTCGATGCTCACAACATGACATATCTGGGTCACTAGAGGAATGAAGACCAAAAAATGAGACTCTAATTCTGACATTTAACTTCCATTGCAAAGAATCCATCTTATTGGATATTTATTCTTAAATAAAAGAAAAAAAATATATTTGCCCAAATTCCACAATGATGTATTTATAATATTGTCAAACAGGGATACATTATTGTAAAATATCTCACAATTTATTTAGTTTTTAAATTATTCTCTTACAGGATTCTCTAGATAAATGAGAATTTGATTGTCAATTCATTTTGACAAAACCATGTAGTAATGTATTCAGTAATGCATATTTGAAAACAGAATCAGAGAATCATCAAGGTTGGAAAAGACCTTGTAGATCATACAGTACAAACATCAACCTAACACTGACCATTCTCACCCACACCATATCCCTAAGCACTATGCAAACCCGACTCCACCTCCAGGGATGGGGACTCCACCACCTCCCTGAGCAGCCCATTCCAAAACCTAACAACCCGTTCTGTAAAGAAATGCTTCCTAATATCCAGTCTAAGCCTTCCCTGGCACAAATTGAGGCCATTACCTCTTGTCCTATCACTTATTACTTGGTTAAAGAGACTCATCCCCAGCTCTCTGCAACCTCCTTTCAGGTAGCTGTAGAGGGTGATGAGGTCTCCCCTCAGCCTCCTCTTCTCCAGACTAAACACCCCCAGTTCCCTCAGCCGTTCCCCGTACGACCTGTGCTCCAGACCCTGCACCAGCTTCGTTGCCCTTCTCTGGACACACTCGAGTCATTCAATGTCCTTTTTGGAGTGAGGGGCCCAAAACTGAACACAGGAATCGAGGGGCAGCCTCAGCAGTGCCGAGTACAGGGGTCAGATCCCTTCCCTGTCCCTGCTGGCCACGCTATTGCTGACACAAGCCAGGATGCCATTGGCCTTCTTGGCCCCCTGGGCACACTGCTGGCTCCTGTTCAGCCGGCTGTCAATCAGCACCCCCAGGTCCCTCTCTGACTGGCAGCTCTCCAGCCACTCCTCCCCAAGCCTGTAGCACTGCTGGGGGTTGTTGTGGCCCAAGGGCAGCCCCCGGCATTTGGCCTTATGGAAACTCCTCCAGTTGGGCTCAGCCCATGGCTCCAGCCTGTCCAGGTCTCTCTGCAGAGCCTCCCTGCCCTCGAGCAGATCAACACTCCCACCCAACTGGGTGTCACCTGCAAACTGACTGAGGGTGCACTCGATCCCCTCGTCCAGATCATCAATAAAGATGTTAAACAGGAGTGGCCCCAAAACTGAGCCCTGGGGGACACCAGCAGGTCACTGACTATCTCCTCCTGGACTGTGGATGGGTCATTCTCCTAGTCTGTCTTCTGGCTGAGGAGGCTGGATTCCCTCAGTACAACTCATCTTGTAAATATTAAAGACTGAGGCAAAGAAGGCATTAAGCACCTCAGCTATTTCCTCATCACTTGTTACCATGTTTCCTCCTGCATATAGCAGGGGATGGAGGCTCTCCCTGTTCTTTCTTTTGCTGTTGACCTTCTTATAGAAACATTTCTTGTTATCCTTGACAGCTGAAGCCAGATTAATTTCTAGCCGGGCTTTAGACCTCCGCCTTCCCACTGATTCTAACACAAAGACACTCCACCGTCTTCACTACACCTGTACTCAAAGCAATCATAACAGTCCCTAACATACAGCACCACCCCACCACCTCTCCTTCCTTGTCTATCCCTCCTAAAGAGCTTGTAGCCATCTCTTGGCACACTCCAGTCATGGCAGACATCCCACCATGTCTCTGTGATAGCCACTACATCATCATTTTCCTGTTCCATCATGGCTTCAAGCTCCTCCTGTTTGTTACCCATGCTGTGTGCATTGGTATAGATGCACTGCAGATGGGCTGATGTCCCCAGCACCTTTTTTCATTTAGAGGTCCTAATTCCAGCCTGACCTTTCACAGGTGTTACCACAGTTACTGATCCATCCATGTCCCTTACATCTTTGTTGTGCTGCATGTCTCCATCCCTTGCCTCCACTGAGATGGCAGGGTGAGGGCTGTTGCTGGCACACCAACCCACAAACTCTGGTTTTCCCCAAGTCGGATCTGTTTTGCCCATGAGGGTAATTGTTGAGACATCTCTTCCCATCCTTATTTTTACCCATGAGCTTTTCATTATATTTTCTCTCTCCTGTCCACTTGAGGAGGGAGAGTAGTAGAGCGGGTTTGGTGGGCACCTGGCTTCCTGCCATGGTCAACCCACCATACCAGTGATGTACCTCAAGGGTCTGTACTGGGATCAATACTATTTAATATCTTCATAATGAAGTAGTGGGTTTGAATATACTCTCAGCAAGTTGGCATATCACACTGAGCTTAGTTGTGGAATTGTTTTCATTTGAGGGAACAGACAGCATACAAAGGGACTTTGAGGGGCTAGAGAGGTGGACCCATCTGATCTTTATGAAATTCAGCAAGGTCAAGTGTAAGGTCCTGCACCTGAACTGGAGCAATCCCTAATATCAGCACAGACTCAAGGATGAATTAATCAAGAACAGCCCTGCCAAGAAGGATTTGAGGATTTTGAAGGGTGAAAACTTGGACATGAGCTGGCAATGTGCTCTTGCAGCCCAGAAAGCCAATCATGGCCAGCAGGTCAAGGGAGTTGCTTTTCCCCTTCTACTCTGCTCTTGTGAGACCCCACCTGGGGTACTTCATCCAGTTCTCTGTTCCCCAGCATAGAAAAGATATGGCATTATTAGAGTGGGTCCAAAGGGCTGGAACACCTCTCCTCTGAGGAAAAGATGAGAGAGTTGAGGTTATTTAACCTAGGGAAAGGAAGCCTCTGGCAAGACTTTATCATGGCTTCTCCATACTTAAAGGGTGCCTATAACAAATATGGAGAGAGGCTTTTTGCCAACATCTGTAGTGGCAGATCAAGCAGCAAAAGCTTTAAAATAAAAGAGGGTAGATTTAGACTAGGCAGAATGAAGAAATTTTTTATAATGAAGATGCTGAGATACTGAAATGTTGGACTTTCAACCCCAAGCCCCAGATTAATGTTGCCATATGGATGATTCCCACAGCCCTTCACAAAGGGGAGGTGAGTTTGCCTTTAGGCTTCCCTCCAGGGTGGGGCCGGCCTTGCAGACAGAGCCATTGGGTAAATGAGCCCCAGGTGTCTGCACTAAGTAAGCAAAGGTCAGGTGTCCCACTGAGGGATAAAAGCTGGGACCACTTGCAGGCAGGGGCAGTGTCTGTCTGTGAGGTGGATGTCCTGTGCAGAGTTCCCTGTTGGGGAAGGGCCTCCTGCCTCCCTGGGACTGGGCTCCAGTCAGGTCTGGCTTTTGTAAATGCAAGCACTGTAGAGATTTGTTATGGGACTTCCTTGGAATTATGTATTTGGCTTTTTGACCTGGTTGTTTCCCATCCCTTCTATGGGAGACTGCATTTCACTGTTTATTCCACTCAGTGGTGGTGCGAAGTAGTTGTTGGGATCATTGGGATTGATGTTTATTATGTATAACCTGATTGACTTGTTTGTACCCCCAGCGCTCACCCATGTACTAACCCTTTTGTGTCAAATACAATTTGGTTATTGGTTCATCTTTATGCTGGCTGTGTCCTTTATGCTAGGCCTGATAATTGGCAAAACAGATGCTCGAACAGGTTGGAAGTTGTGGATGCCCCATCATTGACAATGTTCAAAGTCAGGCTGCGTGGGGTTTTGAGCATCTCTCTTAGGGAAAGATGTCCCTGTCTATGTCACGGAGTTGGACTATACGATCTTCAAAGATTTTTTCTAACCCAGATATTTCTATGATTCTGTGAAAGCTTGCTCAGAGAATGACTGTTTGTATGTATGTTCTTTGAAAAAAGCAATAGTTTTGTTCTTAACTTTAAATATTTGAAACACTTTTTTTTGTTTGTTTTGTTTTGAGAAGAATGACTTGCACTGTAGTCCAGAAATCCCAAAATGCAAAATATATGGCTTTTGATAATGGTCCATGTATCTTTGTCCATGTCTCCGAAGTTTGTGGATTCCTGAGTTTACAGGTAAGCAGCACTAGCAGATACAGTAACAAGAGTTTCCTCTAACAGCCATTTAAGCAGAATGTCTGTAACTAAATGAAAAGTCTGGTGATTTTTTTTTTTTACTAATTTGAAATAATATTATTGTTGATAGTAACACATACAATACAGTTCCAAATGAAGTTTGTGACAGTGAATAGGGGCAAATATAACTAGACCTTTTTCCAGAATGAAAATCTGATGCAAATGAAAGCATATCCAAACTCTACTGAATGCAGATAAAAAGATGTATAAAGGAAGTATGGTTTGGTTTTTAATTTGTTATTCTACACATTTTTCATATTTAAAAAAATGGTGATTGCAAATCATAGACAAAACCATCAATTAAGTGAAGTCATTATTTTTTATTCAAAAAGCAATGTGATAATCAAAGGCTAATCATAGTAGAATTATGAACTCTAATTGTAATTAGTGGGGAATAGAAAAGTCTGGTTCATTATGGTGCACCTTTAAAGAAAGAACTGATCACCATGTGAAATATCTGGTTTAGTCTGAGATGTATCCATTTTTAGTTTCAAATATATTTGCTTTCACATTCATATAATTACAAAATATGAATAAAAATTAATCTTGTGCAAATATGGTTTATTTCTAATGTTTCACCCTCAGTTACAGTATTTTTCTGAGTAGGAAGTAATGTATTACATAGTTTGGAACTTATACTTGTTCTATAGATGTAATTAATAAATTATGCATATATGAAAAAGTATGTATATTTTAAGAACTTTAAATTACAAAATACACTAATCTTTACTTGTTTAGGGAAGTCAATGTCAGAAGTAATTTTTATTTCCTAAAGCATCCAACCTTTGTGGTAACAAAATGCCACCTCCTCTGAATTTATAGGAGTAACAAGATGCGGAGAGAAAGTCCTTCATACTGTAAGGGCAAGCTTAATAAATTTATTTCTTCATTTCAAATCTGTGAATTAATATAATCTATTGTCAAGTTTAAGTATATTAATTTTTAAGTAGGAGTTTTTATGTGTCGATCAGGGTTAAAGAATGTTAACCTTTGAATAATGGACTGTCTTTATCACAAATTTTCCGTGACTGAAAACATTCTTTCTCCTTACACATCAAAACATATCAAATTATTAATTTCCCAGTGAATCATACTATTTTGATGTTAATTATATAGCTATATTTTTATTGACTGATTTTGCCTTTTTGATTATTGGCTATTTTGGTACTTTACATGTGGTGACAATATTCTAGAAGTGGACAGACAAAAACCAGTATCATTCTGTAACACTGTAATATATATAATAATTTATTAAATTATATTAACATATAATTTGTTTTATGCTTACGTTCTGCTTTCATTTCTGATTAGTAAATAAAAAATCTTGTGTTTATATTTCTTTTATAGTCTTACTTTTTTGCAGCAACAATAAAAATCCCCCTACTCTGTTCCTCTAGAACACCACAGTTCTCTTGCATGGGAACAATTACTGGTGAGATGAGGGATGCATCAGTCAAAACAGTAAAATTATAGTAGTTCAAGTGACTACTCTGATATCCACTATAAATAATATGTGTGGTATTACTTCTTCTGTTCAGCTTACCCCTTCTTTATTTTGGAAGGCCACCATACAAGCTTTAAGGGTGACCTGTTTATCATACATAACATTAATTGTTTTCAATTCTGATAACCTTTAAAAGTATTTTTAATTCCATTTTTTAATGGGTATTTATCAAGTATTAAGGTAAGAATGATCTCAATATATCTTGCTTTTGATTTACACATATTTTTGTTTTTATGTAGAAACCTTCTTCCATGTACTGTGTACATATAAGAAACAGTGAAGTAGTTCACTAATTGGATTACTTGAAAAACAGGCATTAATATAATATTTTTAAGGAAAATCAAATTTTTATTTTTTTTACTCTTCTACTCAATGTTTTTTTTAAAGACTTACAGTATTAGGAATAACAGCTTGCATGTTCTGCGCTATGAGAGAAAGCTAATTTGCTATTGATATTTATAATTTGATCTCCTAATATGAATCTTAATATTTTATTTTAGATAATCCTCCTATAATGAAGAACAGTTCTTTCTGAAATATTTGTATTTTTCCATTGTTTATGGGTTGAATGCCTACAGGAGTTGAGTGCGTGTATGAGTTCAGAAGAAGATATCATTTGAGTAACTACTGTGAGGAACAGAGATTTGAACACATTCTACTGAATCTAAACAGTGATCTCTTGATTTGCACCAGTATGGGAAAGCAGAATACCCACCAACCGATTTAGAATCACAGAATCATTCAGGTTGGAAAAGACCCTTGGGATTATCAAGTCCAACCATCAGCCCTACCCTACAAAGTTTCCCCCTACACCATATCCCCCAACATCTCATCTAAACGACCTTCCACCACATCCCTGGGCAGCCTATTCCACTGAGTCTGATCACTCTTTCTGTGAAAAATTTTGTAATGGCCAGTCTGAACCTCCCCTATTGGAGTTTAAAGTCATTCCTTCTTGTTCTGTCACTAATTACCTGTGAGAAGAGACCAGCACCAACCTCTCTACAATGTCCTTTCAGGTAGCTGTAGAGAGTGATGAGGTCTCCCCTCAGCCTTCTCTTCCTCAAACTAAACATTCCCAGCTCCTTCAGTTGCTCCTCATAGGATTTGTTCTCCAGGCCCTCCACCAGCTTTGTTGCCCTCCTCTGCACTCGCTCCAGCACCTCGATATCTCGTATTGAGGTGCCCAGAGCTGGACACAACACTCCAGGTGTGGCCTCACCAGTGCAGAGCACAGGGGGACTATCCCCTCCCTACTTCTGCTGGTCACACTATGGCTGAGACAAGCCAGGATGCCGTTGGCTTTCTTGGCCACCTGGGCACACTGCTGGCTCATGTTCAGCTGCTGTGAACATTTAGACTTGTGGTATGTGATATCTTTGTCTCTCTTAGCATTTAATTAATCTGTATTATTACTATAGAAACACTGATGTATCTTGGCCCATTCCTAAATCATTACCAAAACGTAATGTTTAATTCAGTGCAAATCTGTGATGATGAATTTCAATCCTTAGGTGAACCTGAACCACAGAAAGCTCAGGAATAGGAAAATATTCCTGGAGAGTATCATCATGCAGTTGTCTAGGTTTGATATTTCTTAAACAGCTGTTTCTGACCACATCAGGGAAAGGACACTGGGTTAAGTGAATCTCTGGACTCACCCATGTTGGAATAAAAACAGTGTCTGGGGAATTAAAATTTAAAAAAAAAAAATAATAAAAATGCTGGAGTCCAAAAGTAATTCAGAGGACTGCAGCTCAAATAGAAGAACCTTCTTGAAGGTTCTATTCCCTTTTATTCCCAAGAGAGATTATTTAAGAAACAAGCTTTTCCCTTAGCATTGTTATTAGTTACAAATTAATATATCTCTTCTTAATTCTCTAACTACGAAGAAATTTGAGATGTGGCCTGTGTCACGCCTTACATATAACACAAAGACGTAGAATCATTTGAATCAAGGTGTGTGTTACAGCTCAGCTGAACCCAGTCCTCTGTCATATCAGTTTCCTTTTTGGCCAAATGACCATCTCCCTCCTATTTAAAATGTTTTTTAGATTTCACACCATCTAGTTAATCTCTAGACCATGAAAAAAAGTGATTAAACCCACAAATGGATTACTAATATTTATACAGAATCTCTTCAAGATGCCAGAGAGTTTTACTTACCTTAAATAGGCTTTAAAAAACCAAACCAACAAACAAAAAAAAGACAAATTTGGGCAGATGGCACAATGAAGCTTTGGGGTTTTTCCTGGTGATTAAACCAGCTGACTAATATTGTTTTTGTGAGTGAATTTAGTATATCTGTGCAAGTTTTCAGCACTTTGTAATTTAAAAATTGTTGAAACCTAGGAGGAAGTTGTCCTTATCTGACCAGAGGAAATGTGCTACTTTCCAGTTTCATAAACTCTGTGATTGAGGCAATATTTACACTAACTGTCTTTTCGAAGCAGGCAGGAACTTGAAGTTTCTCTTTTGTCCCTAGTACTACCCCTCCTCTATTGTTTGAAACGCCAGTGCCCAAGTAAGTGTGCTGCTTTTGGTTGGAATAGGGTTAATTTTCTTCATGGTAGCTAGTATGGGTTATATTCTGGATTTGTAAACAAAATAGTGTGGTTAATACATGGGTTCTTTAGTTATTGCTGAGCAGTGCTTGCACAGCATCAAGGCCTTCTGCTTCTTACACCACCCCACCAGTGAGTGGGCTGCAGATGTGTGATGATCTGATGAAATCACAGTTAATGTCTCAAACATCCCATAGAGGACTTTGGTAAAGGAAACAGTTTCTATGGAAACACCGAGGCTGTGCCATTAATGGCAGGAAGACCTGCTGAGAGAAGCGAGCCCTGAGGAGTTGGGACCATACCTTTTGGAGGCTGAATTTCCCTGTCTTGAGCAATGCTATAAGGAACCAGTAGTGAAGGTGTTTTCACGATGCGTGCATCAAGTAGAAAAAGTTAGACAATGGTCTGACATGCAAGGAAGGGGAGTAAGTCCCCAGTGACCCCAAACCTAGAAGAATCTGAAGGTACAAACTGCTCATGCACCCAAGCAAGGAGAATTCGAAAAGCGTAGGCTGTGCATGACGCCTAATTAGCCTAATGAGTCCATGTGCCTGCCTGTAGGAGGGGCAAGGAATTTGGAAAGGACTCAAGTCAAAGCCCTGGATAGTGGTGCCCCTCCAGAACTGGACCTCTAGGCTGGCTGAACAAATGATGGAACCAGGACTGATGAAATTTTTCCTTTTTAACTTTGTCTCCCTTCCTGCATCTCTCTCTTTTTCTCATTTTCTTGCCCTTTTTTCTCTTATTCTGTATCCCTCCATATAAGGCAAAGCTTGTCGGGGCATTTTACAATCTGCTACTAGTCGCCATATGTTGTAAGGTTTGCGGTTTGTCAGTGTATAAGGTTTGTCCATTGTATGAAAACCCATTTTTAATTTCCTTATATTTCAATACTGATTTTGTTATTTTTCCCAATAATTTCTCTTTCCTTTAATATTTTTTTCTCAATAAAAGCATTTTTAAGCGAGCTCCCCTTTAAATTGTTTGTAGTCATTGATCTGGTCCTTACTGAGACTATTTTCTTTTTTAAACATTTTAGAAAACTTTCAGCCCTGCCTTATGCCCTTTGGATTTGAATAATATAGGGGAAAAAAGACACCCTGTTAGCTGTATAATTTTGGAATATTATGAAAACAAAACCTCATTAGCTGAAAGTTCATGCAAATTTTATTCAAAATAGAATCTTGACACTATTCTTGTTCACATGTTGGGGAAGAAATTGTTGAAAATAGTTACTTAGTATTTCCAGTTAACTTTCATAGTCTGCATGAAGAATTCCCCAATTTGAGGAACAGGTCAGGAATAGGTGAAAGAAATCCACTGCCATCCAACAGTTAAATATGAAGTAACTCTACAGTTTTTAGTTAAATCATTCAACAATTCATTTCTGTCTACTAATGCTTCAGTTTTATATTTTTTTTTCCCATTTTTCTGTGTTTTCTTGTGTGAGATTTGCATCAGGACTACTACATTAGCACTGCCAGTTTCAGTAGCCAGCAACCTTGACGTGAATGAGTAGCAAGACTGTATTATTTTTTCCCAGATAAGAGATTAATTGTATCTGTAGAAACTCAGTGGCAGCTTGGTCCTATTGATGAACTTTCTACCATCATCACTGTCTTTTGTCTAGAAGAAGCAGAACATTTTCACTCTTATACTTGTGGCAAACTTTCGGGACATGTGTGTTCTCTGGGACGTCCCACAGTTCTGTATGTGAAGTGTGGGCCATCCCTTAAAATATCTTGATATCCTATGAATGAATGCAAGGCAGGAGTTTAGGGAAGAATGGGGCCAGGATGAATATTAGTTAAGTTCCTTGGTTTGAACAGGACCTTGATGTAAATGTTGACTCTCAGCATAACAGGGTGGAATTTATCATGAGACTGATATCTTCTTTTAGATGTGTACGGTGACCCTAAGTATCTTTTCACCATTGTATTTAATGAAAATCTGATCAGTAGATAGAAGGATGCCTGCAGAATGGTTCAGTTCACCAGGTATAAGACCATTTACTTTAAGCTGAATCTCTCCCTGGGCTCCACTGACTGTAATGACTAGAATAGCATTAAATAGAATGAGACTGCAGCCTTTTAGCCTAGTCATTTGTAGAGTGAAACCCAACCTACTGTAATTCGAGTAATGGTCATTGAATTATCTCTATAAAATGTACCAGATCTGAAGGTGTGTCCTTCTTATCTATTAGCACTTCTTCAGTCAGTTACTTTTACTTTTTGTCTCCTTGAATTCAGCTTCATAATACCAGCTTCTTCCCTGAAATACTCTATATGTTGATTTCCTTCTTAATGTTTATTGTCATCATTTGGTCAGGAATCTTCAAAAATTAATTAGTATGGAATACAGCATATATGGTAAATATTTCCTAAAGTAGTAACTGATGTCTTCTATAAGCTAGAACAATAGAACTTAGGGGCAAGTTTGTAAAATTTAAATATATGCTTTGTCTATGCATGCTGTAGAGCTCTTTCTCATATATATTAAGCAACACTGGCTTTTTCTGTTTTTACTTTTTGTCTTTTTTTTAATGTTTTAAGTTTTGTTCCTTTTTTTAATATGCTTTCATATAATGTGGTGGGTTGTTTTGTTTGTTTGTTTGTTTGTTTGTTTTTCCCAAAGCCGATCAGTATCTAGGATGTTCTCTAGTCAATTCCATTTTCCAAGTTTGTAGCTGCACTACAGAATGCTGTAACTGATGATGTCATTCCACCTATCACAGAATCATAGAACCATAGAGTATTTTGAGTTAGAAGGGGCCTTTAAAGGTTGCCTACTCCAACCCCCACAGCGCATATCTAGGTGATTAATATTATTTAGAAAATAGCCTTTTGCTTCATAATCATGAATGCACTTTTAAAGATTTTAACCCTGAGTACCTCAAAAGACTGAATTTATTTTGTTCCCCCACCTTCCCTGCAGGGCAGATCAGCTGACTTACCTGAAGTCAGGAGCTAAATTTATTGTTCATGACTCTCATCATGGTACCCTGTACACTAGAATATCTTATGTGCTTCAGTGGACTGTCTTTTCCCTGTTGTTGACAATAAATGAAAATCTCTAAATTACAGAATTCTCAGAAATAATTCTGAAGATATGCAAAATCTGATTATGGAAAAATCAGGCAAAAAAGATTCAATAGTACAAGTGTTTATGTAAATTAGACAAACTGAGGAAAGATAATATCATTTGTTAAACCATTTGTTATAACTGTGTAAAGCAGAAAACCCTGATGAAAGACCTCTGCTGAAAGGTATGTCTACTTTTAGTAGCTTTATAAACTAGACAAATTGTCTTAATCCTGCAAATATTGTGCTACAATGTCTTCATTAAAATGGATCCAGTTACAAGCATGATTCAAAAAAGAAATGAACTTTAAGTAAGGCTGGAGGATAGGAAAGGAAGCTCTAAACTAGTTTCATTTCCAGAGCAATGCCCTCTGCTGTTCATAGTACTCTGCTAATCATGTCTAGCAGACTAGACTCCTTGAGTGAGATTAATTTCACTTACATTTAGATGTCTACAACTGCCTAATTACATTGTATATATATCACTTACATTTAGATGTCTACAACTGCCTAATTACATTGTATAAATACCTTCCCCATTGTCATTGGGGACAAATAAGCATTTCCAGTCATGACTGATTTTGCTTGATTTTAGCAGTCATAGAATCACAGAATGGTTTGTGTAGGAACAGACCTTGCAGATCATCTAGTTCCAGCCCCCTGCCATGGGCAGGGACACCTTCCACTAGACCAGTTTGCTTAAAGCCCCATCCAGACTGGCCTTGAACACTTACAGGGAGGGGGTATCCACAGCTTCTCTGGAAAACTTGTTCTAGTGTCTCACTATCTTCACAGTAAAGATTTTCACTCTTCTATCTAATCTAAATCACCTTCTGTCAGTTTAAAACTCTTACCACTCATTCTGTCACTGCACTCCTTGATAGAGTCCTTTCACATCTTTCCTGTTGGCCCCCTCTAAGTACTGGAAGGCACTATAAGGTATTCCTGGACTTTTCTCCAGGCTGAACAATTGCAACTCTCTGATTCTGTTTTTATAAGGGAGGTGCTCCAGCCCCCCAGTTGCATTCATGGCCATCCTTGAGACATGGACCCACTCAATCAGGAGTATGTTGTTCTTATGTTGGGGCCCCTAGAGGTCAACACAGTACTCCAGGTGGGGTTTCATGAGAGCAGAATCACCTCCCTTGATGTGCTGGTCATGCTTCTCTTGATGCAGCCTAGGATACAGTTGGCTTTCTGGGCTGCAAGTGCACATTGCCAAGACATGTTGAGCATCTTGTCAAACAACACCCCAAAGGCTTTCTCCTCAAGGCTGCTCTCAATCCATCCATCACCCAGCCTCTATTTATACTTGGGAGTGCCTTAACCCATATGCTCAACATTGTACTTGGCCTTGTTGAAATTCATGAGGTTCATGTGGGCCGATGGCTCAAGCCTGTCAAGGTCTATCTGAATGACATCCCTTTCTTCCAGCATGTCAACCACACCACATAGTTTGGTGTCACTGGTAAACTTGCTGAGGGTGCACTTAATCCCACTGTCCATGTCACCAACAAAGGTATCAAACAGCATTAGTCTCAATACCAACCTCTGAGGAATGTCCCTCATCACTACTCTTCACATGGATATCAAGCCATTGACCACAATGCTTTGAGTGCTACCATCCAGCCAATTCCTTATCCACTGAGCAGTCCATCCATCAACTCCATCTCTCTCCAATTTAGGAACAAAGGTGTCTTGTGAGACAGTGTCAAATTCTATGCGTAAATCCAGGTAGATTACATCAGTTGTTCTCTACTTATGAACCAACACTGTAATCCCATCATAGAAGGCCACCAAATTTGTCAGACACGATTTTCCTTTAGTGAAGCCATTCTGGCTGTCACCAATCACCTCTCTGCTACCATTTGCCTTACCATAGTTTCCAGGACCATCTGCTCCACAATCTTACCAGGCACAGAGGTGAGACCGATTGACCTGTAGTTCACCAGACTTCCATTTTTCCCTTTTTAAAATGGGAGTTGTGTTTCCCCTTTTCTAATCACAGAATCATCTATGTTGGAAAACACCTTGAAGATCACCTAGCCCTGCCATCAGCTTCTCACCTACACCATATCCCTAAGCACTATGTCAATTCTGCTCTTAAACACCTTCAGGGATGGGGAATCCATCACCTCCCTGGGTAGCCCATTCCAACACCCAACAACCCGTTCTGTAAAGAAATGCTTCCTAATATCCAGTCTAAATGATCCCTGGCACAAATTGAGGCCATTCCCTCTTGTCGTATCACTTATTACTTGGTTAAAGAGACTCATCCTCAGTTCTCTGCAACCTCCTTTCAGGTAGCTGTAGAGGGTGATGAGGTCTCCCCTCAGCCTCCTCTTCCCCAGACTAAACACCCCCAGTTCCCTCAGCCACTCCCCGTACGACCTGTGCTCCAGACCCTGCACCAGCTTCCTTGCCCTTCTCTGGACACACTCGAGTCATTCAATGTCCTTTTTGGAGTGAGGGGCCCAAAACTGAACACAGGAATCGAGGGGCAGCCTCAGCAGTGCCGAGTACAGGGGTCAGATCCCTTCCCTGTCCCTGCTGGCCACGCTATTGCTGACACAAGCCAGGATGCCATTGGCCTTGGCCCCCTGGGCACACTGCTGGCTCCTGTTCAGCCAGCTGTCAATCAACACCCCCAGGTCCCTCTCTGACTGGCAGCTCTCCAGCCACTCCTCCCCAAGCCTGTAGCGCTGCTGGGGGTTGTTGTGGCCCAAGGGCAGCCCCCGGCATTTGGCCTTATGGAAACTCCTGCAGTTGGCCTCAGCCCATGGCTCCAGCCTGTCCAGGTCTCTCTGCAGAGCCTCCCTGCCCTCGAGCAGATAAACACTCCCACCCAACTTGGTGTCATCTGCAAACTGACTGAGGGTGCACTCGATCCCCTTGTCTAGTTCATCAATAAAGATGTTAAACAGGAGTGGCCCCAACACCGAGCCCTGGGGGACACCACTCGTGACTGGCTGCCAACTGGATTTAACTTCGTTCACCACTAGTCTCTGGGCCCGGACATCCAGACAGTTTTTTACCCATCAAAGTGTTTGCAAGCCACGAGCTCCAGTTTTGTCAGGAGAATGCTGTTGGAAATTGTGACAAAATCCTTACTAAAGTCAAGGTAGACAACATCCACAGCCTTTCCCTCATCCAATAAGCAGGTTTCCCTGTCATAGAAGGAGATCAGGTTTGTCAGGCAGGACCTGCCTTTCATAAACCCATGCTGACTGGGCCTGATCATATGGTTTTCCCTCATGTGTTGTGTGATGGTACTGAGGATGAGCTGTTCCATCAGCTTCCTGGGCACCAAAGTCAAATTGACAGGCCTGTAATTTCCTGGATCATCCTTCTGACCCTTCTTATAGATGGGTGTTACATTGGCCCATTTCCAATCTGTTGGAACCTCCCTGGTCAGCCAGGACTGCTGACAAATGATGGAAAGCGGCTTGGTGATCACCCCAGCCAGCTCCTTCAGCACCCTCGGAGGTATCCCCATCTGGTCCCATAGACTGATGTGTGTCTGTGTGATGCAGCAGGTCACTGACTGTCTCCTCCTGAACTTTGGAGGTGTCATTCTCCCTGTCTCTGTTTTCTGTCTGAGGAGGCTGGATTCCCTCAGTACAACTAGTCTTGTTATTAAAGACTGAGGCAAAGAAGGCATTAAGCACCTCAGCCTTTGCTTCATCACTTGTTACCATGTTTCCTCCTGCATATAGCAGGGGATGGAGGCTCTCCCTGGTCTTTCTTTTACTGTTGGCATTCTTATAGAAACATTCCTTGTTCTCCTTCACTGCTGAAGCCAGATTAATCTCTAGTTGGCCTTTAGACATTCTGATTTCCACCCTGCATAGCCTCACAGCATCTCTGTAATCATTATGAGTGGCATAGTCAGTGGGGACTGCCAGAGAGACACAACTTGTCAAATATTTTGGATATGTCTTCATCCACCAGTTCCCTCAGGAACCGCAGATTCATTCATCAGATCCCATGGACTTGTGCACCTTCAGGTTCTTTAGCTGGTTTCAAACACGATCTTCTCTTACAGTGGGAAGTTCTTCATTTATCCAGTACCTGCCTTTGCCTTCCTGAGCAGTGTGGCTGGATCCCTTGCTGGTGAAGACTGAGGCAAAAATGTTTCCATATCCTGGGTAATCAGGTCTCCCATTTCCTTATGGAGAATACCCACATTTTCCCTAATTTTTGTTTTATCACCGGCATACGTATAGAAGGTTTTCTTGTTTACTCTCCTGATGTGATGGGTGTTTCCTCTTCAGCCTGCAGAGCAATGAAGCAGTTCTGCAAGGAAACCTCAGATTTCGTGGGAAGTCTCTTCCTTATGCAGGTCCTTGCTTTTGCAGACTTCCATTCTTCTGCATCATTGGTCCCCCTTCCTTCTGTGTGTGCCAGTAGGGGTGTTTGGCCATGTGGTGTGGGTCCACTGCAGACTGCACCTGGAACCAGCCATCTAACTCCTCCTCAGACTCCCTGATGCTATGCAGCCTCCTCACTGCCTTCTGCAGCTCAGCCTGCTGCAAGAGGTCCTGCACATGGGCAAACCTTTTGCGGGCAGGTCTGCTGCTTGTCCCTGCCCCAGGAGAAAGTTCAGGGCACTTCCTACAATCTGAGGCTAGCTCTGCAGCCTCTCCCTTCCGCAGCTCCATCTGGGTGTAGGGGTCAGCCACCGCTGGGGTACATGGTGCAGAACCACCAGTCAGAGCTGCATCCTTTGCTCTCAGACAAATGTCCACCATTCTGCCTTGAGGGTCAGGTAGGATGAGTGCAGTCAACCTGTGCAGATGGTTACAGAACGGTGCCCTGTTGCTGAGTTGTGTGTACTTTAGACACTTGAGCACAAAATGACGTGGTCTAGAAATTACTTCTTTTTTTTTTTTCTTTTTTCCCTTTCTTTTTTTTTTTTTTTTTTTTACAGGGAGTCTAGATGACCAGTGTGAATATTTAGGCTGTAGAAGTCTAGAGTGAGGTGGGATGAAACACCCATCCTTATGCTAAAACCTTAAGATATCAGCAATAATTGTCAATAATTGTAAGAAAATGGCACCTAAAAACTGAGTAATCATCTGAGTAATTATCAGTGTTTGTTTTTATGATAATAAGACATTTTGGTTAACTTGATGCACAAACACATATTGAGAGATGCAGATCCACTCACCACCTTCTGTAACATCTTTTAACCAGAGATGATCTTATCTCATCTTGCATTTACTCATGGAGTTAGGATTAGGTAGCAACCAAAAGGAGAACAGAATCTTATCTAACAGTATGATTATTCTAAAAGTGTTCAGAATTGACTTTGGCATTCTTTTGATCTCTGCCAACTAGAAATCTCCCAAACAATGCTCGGTCAGGGACTATACTTGGTAAGCAGTTTCTGTGCCATTTAGGAGGCTAAGAATTAACATGAAAACCCTCTGTGTCACCTGGCTTTAGTACTCTGTTAATTTGCTAGTAAAGTAGGATTTGTTAGCAAGAAACATTTGCTAGAGGTAGTAAGTGAATAAAATATTCTGGAAGTGCATGGTAAGTAAGAGGATAGTTCACCTTTTTGATCAGTGTTCTGTTAGAATGATGACCCATTAATATTTTTACATGTTGAACTAGATTTCTGCAGATCTACATCACCCTGTTCCTACACATCATTGTCTCACCAGTTTTTATGGTATGTTTAGCAGCTGACATTCAGCTTGCAGTACTGATTTTTGATTAACATGCTAAAATACTAAGAATTCTATTGTTTACCTGCATTTACTCTGTGTCAAACTACATGTATTACATCTTACCATAGGCAAATGTTGTATAGCACAAAAGTAATTGAATGATAAATCCTAAAAGGATTAATCAAAAGAAGATCAAAATAGCTTCTCACTTTTCTTACATAACAAATGGTCTGTAGGCTGTGTTGCTTTTTCTTTCAATGGAAAAAGGGAAGGAACTGGAAAATATAACTGAGAGAGGAAACTATTCTGCAGTTCATGTCTTTATAGTCTCTTGGAGAACATAAGATGCAGTGGATAAATTATACCCTTTTGTATCCGGTATACTTGGGGATGATCTGTTGTTCTGAAAGAGAAGCACTAAAATGTGTTTATTATTAGATAGTTTAAACCATTGGACTGGCCACAGAATTAGGAGCTAGAAACTTTAACTTTGAGATCTTCTACAAAATCCTTATAACCCTCTGCTGACGTCAATAGAATTAGTCTTTAGTATTTACTGCCCCATCTATAAGAGAAGGATAATACTTATCAACCTCACAGGGATGGTATAGGATTAATTGTTTAATAGTTACACAGTGACGTAAAAGGCAAAGCATTCTATTGCCTTAACAAATACTAAATATGACACTGTCAGCTTTTTGTATCTTATTGAAGGTGGAAAGAGACAGTGTCTATTGTGTCAGCAGTAACATGCATACAAAGCTGCAGTATTTCGTGTTTGTTGAAGAAACAAATAGGTCTCCACAGCAGTAGCTCAGCTCTATTTCTGAGTTTTATACCCTGTGTGCAGTTTGAGTAACTGGTCATGGGAAGAAAACTGAAGAATGTTAAACAGTAGCTAGGGAGTGCAGTGCAGGTCATACATGAGAAAAATAAATTTAGGAGACACAGATTTTTCATTGCTCTCTGAAAGACATTTCTGTGGCAGATATACAACAGTGATATGTTAGTTGGTTGAACCACTGTCTAATTTTTCTCTGCTGGATCTGAATATTGAAAAAAGTCCTAAAATGCAGCTTGTCCTTCAATAATTTTAATACTGAAAACTTTTTGTAATGACATTTTTCTAGAACTGGACAGATGACATAATTCACAAAATACATATTTAAGTTCAGAAATTTACTGTTATCTTTCTAACAAATGAAGAACAGACAGTTAAATCTGTGCTGAAAGTAGTGAAAGAACTTCTCAAGTCCTGTCCTATAAAAGACTGTAATCTTTTGAATCTACATCATCTGAACACTAAGACTATTGAAGAAAATTATACATTTTTCATAGCATCTTTTTCTAAGTGACTTTATTTTGGTCATTTTGCCAAATTCAGCATGGCATTGCCACCTTATACAGCGCAATATTAGCATGTACTGATTTTCAACATCAACAAGCATCAAATTTTCAAATTCTAAATTGATTGGTATATTAAATCATAATAAATAATTTTGTACTGAAGAAATCTGTGATGGAGAAAAAGGAAGTAATGAGGCAAGCTTTGCAAAAAGGAGAGACATTCACCGATGATAGAATTTTGCATATATTCTGATAATTGAATAATATATATGCTAAGCATATCCATGAGAAAATGAGATGTTGAACAAAATGGTTTTACCAGCAGATGAATACAGTAGCCAAGCTTCCATTTCTCAAGAACTGTTTAAATTTTAAATTTTACAACATAATCTTGAGAAATTAAATAGATAATTTTAATTTACAGAATTTCTAGCCATTTTAAAATATATATCTTTTATTGCTTTTTCCTTCTAATTTTCCCCTTAGTACTATTTAAATGCTGTGTTTTGGAAGAAACAGTCTGTAATTTGAAAGAAAAACAAATTAGTTGTTTTCACATTAAGATTGGTGTTATAAATTTGGTTAAAAAGGAAATGCAATGCTACAATAGGCAGCCAATGTGCTCTTGAGTTAAACAGTAGGAAGATTATTACTAGTACTTGTAACAACTGAAATAGTAAACAAAACATTAAAATTGTAACTTTTTAATAGTTTCTCTACTCTGTGTGGAAACATTTATCAGTTTAAAAAACCACCAAGCATTTCATTCATCATTGTGTACAGTCCTCTGAAAGGATGAGAGTCATACTTTAGGGACAGTTGGGATCCTAGGAATGAGACATTCAAAAACATAAAGTGATTTGGTTGGTTGATTGATTTTAACCAGTTCAAAACTGCACAAAGCCATAACCAAACAGAAAAGAGAACATTCGTCTCCCTCATTTCACTACTAGCTTCCTCTCCTGGATCGTACTCCTCATTTTTGTGTTCCATTGAGTTTTTATTTACGTTTCACTGTAGCTGGGAATAGATTTTTACTATTCCTCTTCAACCAGTTAGACATTCACCACTTTTTCAAAAGTAGCTAGTGAAGAAACTAGAAATTTCTGGGACATGTAACTGCCAAAAACATTCCATTGGACAACTGAAAAAATCTGATCAAAATAGTAACAATGAAGGTTATAGCACACACCAGATATAACAAAGAAGCTTTCTAGTGTAGAGAGGAATGGCAGTTTTGTCATATTCTAAATAAGGGGTTAGAAAAGTCTTGGACTAAGAATGAGGTGTAGCCTACTTACAGCTGACAAGCAACATGTATTGCATCATTCTACATGTGCCAAGCTTTGTCCATTGACCAAGCTCAGTCACTTTTCCCCACATCAGTGGATGATCTGCAGCCAGCTACTGCATTTCACATATATGCTTTCTGCTTTACATTGGTAGTGATAAGGCCGCCTTCTTATTTTCTAATTTCAAAATTATGAAAGTAAGATCAACAAGGAATTATGATTCTGACCCTGCACCTTCTGGTATATGTAAGGAAATTTACATATCTGAGTAGCTACATTGACTTCATTATGACTATTCATATGAAAAATTCAAAATATAGATGCTTACAGATCAACCCTAAGGCAGCATTTTCTGCATTATGTATTTTACTTCACTGAGTGACTAAAAGCGTAGTGTAAGTCGATAGTCCCACAGTTGTATGCAAACAAAACCCAGTATTATTACTGACATTTTTTTATATTCTTTTCAGAGCGATGTGAATACACTGGCAAAGTAGTAATTGGTAGAACTCAGTTTCATGCAGTCTTTTGTGGTTTTACCTACTTATCCATTTCCAAACTCATTATCATCTCACCCTATGTATTCATAAATGACATATACTCACTAGACTGTCTAAACAGTTAAAATGTATGAAAAGCTACAGTAGCACTAATCCTAGTCACATCATACCCATAATGTGCTACTGCACTGTTTTATGAGGCAATAATATAGTTCCAGTCTTGGAATAAAGTGTTCATCCTTCAGCCTCATAGTCTGGGAACAGGATTATAACCTCATAAAATAGCACAATAGCACTATTATCACTTAATTAGAAAACCAGACATTCAAGCATACCTGTTTATTGTATTTTTATTATACCTCTTCTGTAACTACTAGCCTTTCAGCATCAAAAAAAAGTGTCCACACTTGCTATAAAACTGTTTCCAGAAATTGCCATTTTTAATTTGTTTCATACCAAGGAGAAATCATATTTTTAAATACACAGAAATCTATAGATAACACAGCTGGGACATCTACTGGAAGCAATATGAGTTTAGTCTTATGCAATTATACTGTACATAATTATTTCCCTTGCATTTCATAGTGCCCTGTGCTTATTTAAGCCACATGACTCCAACGGACTTTAATGGAAATCTGAGGGCTAAAACCACCTGAAACTGAGACTTTGAGAAAAAAAAATGTATAAAATACACGATATTATGCTAATCTCATTCACCTTTTCCATCCTTCTTATAAAGATGATTGTCATGATAATTCATAGTCTTGCCCCTTCTCTAGGGAGTTACTCCTGAACAAAATAATGCTTTAATCAGAACCTAATAAAGTTATACTCAGTTTGCATTCACATTGTGCAGGTATAAGTGGCTACTCAAAATGCCATGCAATACAGAATTGGGGTAATAGCTTTTAAAAGTCATATGAAGACAGCAAAAGTCACCATCAATGTGAACACTATTAAGGACACTAAAGCTATTGTGATAGGGATAAATTTTTTATCTTGGCTTTCATTCACACACCTGTACTGTAAAATAAAATTTTAAAAAACCCTATAAAGTGTAAGAGAAGAGATACAAGGAAAAGGACATTTAAAGAGATACCTTTGATATCTGACAGCATAAAGTTTGGCAGGGGTCTTTTATACGCTTGATGTACAGGTTTGGAAGCCCATGTAGAGTTAAGCTACTCCCTTTTTTGTAGTCCTAGACATGACAATACTAACCAAGATGAAAACATAGCTATGCATAGACTGACCACCGATTTTTAAAGGCATGTACAAATTTACTAAATGTTCTACTGAAAATTTCCTCTGCTAGGTTTTCTTTGTTTTCAGATTTGGTCTTAAGTGCCAATGCTTCTGACATCGTTTCACCATTAACCTGAATATGATTATTATAAAGGTTAGTCCCAAAGGAAGAACTCTTTAAAAGCGTCAGAATGGTTCCAAATATTTGACTTTGACTGAAATAATGGAACATTCATTAATTTTTTCATTAATTTATTTTTATGACCTTGTTCATAGATGAAAACACCACTGTTTAGAGAATCTGGAGAAAACCTCATAGACCTGGGCTTAAATAATATCTGAAGATGAGGTCAAGTAATGTCCACCTTTTTTTGCACATTCTTTGAGCAAGGTTGAATTTCACAGTCTTCTATTATATTTGCTTATGTTAATGAAAAAAAGGAAGTTGTTTGTTTCAGTTTATTTTCTAGATTTAAGACCAAAAGGCAACCGAGAATCACTCAGCTACTCACTCACTGCTTGTCCCTCAAGGATGGGAAGGAGTAAATAAAAGACTCAAGGATCAAGACAAGGACAGGGAGGGATGACTCACACATTATGGTCACAGGCAAAAGACAGCTTTATTGGGGAAGAAAAAAATCCATCACTTTAATTTGAACGCCACCTCTACTAACTTACCAATCAGAGTAGGACAGTGAAAAATATACCATATGTTCAAAACACCTTACCCCCACCCCTCCCTTCTTCCCAGGCTCAGCTTTGCTCTCGACTTCTCTAACTCCTCCCTGCCAGCAGTGCAGAGGAGCAGGGGATGGAGGTTGCAGTCAGTTCATCACCCATTATTTCTGCAACTCCTTCCTCCTCAGAGGATGACTCCACACACTCTTCCCCTGCTCCAGCATGTGCTTTCTCTTACTGGAAACAGTCCTCCATGAACTTCTCCAACATGAATCCTTCCCACAGGATGCAGCACTTCACGAACTGCTCCAGCACACATCCCTTCTGCAGTCTGCAGTCCCCACAGCAAAAGATTTCCCCAGCTCAGGCTTCCCACAGAGTTATGGCACTTTTCAGGCACAGACACCTGCTCCTTCATGGGGTCCTGCACAGGCTGTGGGGGAGTCTCTGCTCTGGCGCACCTCCAGCCCCCTGCTCCTTTCTTCCACTGACCTCAGTGCTTGCATAGATATTTCCCTCACAGCTCTTCCTTCTCTCAAGTCCCCCTCTTATGTATGTTATCACAGAGGCACAGCCACCATCCCTAACTGGCTCGGCCTTGGACATCTATTAGTCCAACTTGGAGCTGGGGGGTCTTTGAGAAGCTCCTCACAGGACCCACCTCTGTAGCCCCTTCCCTGCTACCAAAACCCCACCACACACAAACCCAACACACTTATTGTTTTGTAATTTTAACTGTGAGTTCAATACTTTGGATTTACTTCAAGGTTGCATATCAACATAAGATTATTAAACAACTTCTAGTCATTGAGTAATTTGTCAAATTTATTGCACTTCATTGCAAGTCAGTCAATCCAGATGAAGATTTTATGTGCACAAACCACCATGAGATTCTCAAGGAAGCTGAACTTCAGATAACTATATGAATTATGGATAATATTGATTTGTAAAGTATTTATACCATATATCACATATATCAGTTTTCAATTCTGATTCAAGTATTTCCTTGTTACTGCAGTGTGGGTAACATGAAGCTTTTTTTCTTTTTTAAGGGTTAATTTAAAGAATTCCCATGGATAATTCAGAATAGCTGAATATCAATATTATCAAGGTTATCAAGAACTTTAATCTTTTCACTGTTAAACTGATTGCATTTCATATGGAAATTATGGAAAATATATAAAAGACCATTGTACACTTTCAAAGAGGCAAATGTTAGTCATTTCATAAGAACTGGTAAATTGGTTTGTAAGGTTGTTAATAAGATTTCTGGATGGGAGGTTATGTAACTGTGACTTGTAATCACCATTAACTGGTTCTTATAAATCCAGGTCAGAAATATTTAAGTTATCTTAAGAGATAAGTTCTAAAACAGTGGAATGCTTTAGGGAAAATAAAAGTTGTGATGTTTTTGCTTAGGAAGCTCACATTTTACCAACCTTATTTATGCATTTTATAACAAACTATTTCTATGTTACTCTGCTGATGAAAATACATTTGTTAAAATAATATAGCGTAACTGCAACTAGCATATTAAACTAATATAACTTCTTATAACATATAGATATATTAGAGAGAATACAGAAGAAAAAACTCCACATTTTTATTTTTTTTCACTAACCATCATGGAGTTAGAGTATAACATTTTGTACACCTCTCCAAATTTATCAATAAGTTTATTTTTTAGAAAGAAAATAAGTTTATAATTCTGCCTAAAGGGGATCATGGTAAATTAGCTGAAAGAAATAAAAACGACAAATATTGATTAAAAGTACCCTAAATGCATAATAATAAGTATGTTATTTGTGTCAACTGAAAAATATATCATATAACTGAATTTGATGTGTGAAATCCCTTCGATAACTGAAGTCCTTGCATGAATCTACTGAAAATAAAGTGTCTACTCATATAGTCAGTAGAGCATGCATAGCACTGTGTGGTTGTGTAGGTCAGCATGTGCAATCACTGCAAGCAAGTCAGGCTCACCAATGAGCAGAATAACAGCTTGAGGAGCCAAGTACTAGGGAGTCCGTAAACCTGGGTGAGGTATCAGAGAGATCAGCAGGTCTGAGAGTTGCTTGCTGAAGGGACCAAGAGGAGCTGTGGTGGGTTAACCTTGGCTAGTTGATAGACCCTCACCCAGCCACTCTCTCATTCTCCCTCCTCAACAAGATAGATGGGGAAAATAAGATGGAAAATCTCATGAGTTGTTATAAAATAGGGAGATCACTCATCAGTTACTGTCAGGAGAAAACCAGACTCAACTTGGGGAAGATTAATTTATTTCCAATCAACAACAGAGTAGGATAGCAAGTAACAAAGACAAAACTAAAAGTACCTTCCACCTACTCCCCATTTCTCCCCAGGCTCAATTTCACTACTTCATTCTTGATTTTTCTACATCCTCCCCCCTGCTGAGTGGCTGAGGGGGATGGGGAATGGGGGTCATGGTCAGTTCATAACACAACACTTTGCTTCTGCTGCTCTTTCTTCCTCGTGCTCCACTGTGGGATTCTTCCCATGGGATACAGTCCTTCATGAACTTTTTCCTCTGCCATGTGTAATTTGGTTTTCCATTTGTTTGATGAAAAAAGAAAAAAAAAAATCAGATTAAAGTAAAAGGAAAACAATTAGGGACTTCCCTCCTAGGACAAATTTATCCATTTGTCTTTTTAAAGCAATCTTTTTTTGCCAATATATGACTGTCTTGCTTGCTGCTTTATCTAATACTGAATACATTGTCTCACGTAAAATATATGTAAAATTGTCATTCCAGTCATCAATGTGAATTTTGTTCTCAATAGCAGCATCATAATCATAAATATTTAAAGATGAAAGCTCTGTGCACACACACCTCCCAAAGCAACAACAAAAAACAGAACCAAAATCCACTATTTATGGCCCCCTGAAGAAATTAGATTCTTAAAAATTTAAACAAGGACAAGTTTATTGCAGAGTCTTTAGTGAGGACCCCAAATTCACAGTAGGAGATTGTCAGAATATTAAGTAAATTTCAAGTATATCTGCTGGTAGAGGACATGACCATATAGTGAGATCCACTATTTTACAGATGATGTAACTTTAATTTTTGCTATATATTATTTCATAAGAATAGGTAAGTAGTAAAATAAGAATATAGAGAACTTCTCCCCTCACTAAAAAAAAATAAGCTTCCAGTTGCTGTATTGATGGTACTTGCATTTTTTACATTATGACAGGATCCTTTTATATTTAAGAGAATACTGTATAAACTCTCTATATTAGTATATGTATTAATTGAATATATATGTATGGAATAGTGCATATTCTTATTTTCATTGTACTATAAGAATATCATATGTTTATATATTTCTGATATGCTCTCTTTTTACCAGGTATACTACGATCTACCTAAAATTAGTATTATTAGAATGGTTTGTACTCTATTCTCTGCTGGTCTGAATTGTTCCTCTGTGTTACATTCACTGGTTATATTTACAACTCATGTGGGGTGGCTACCTATGCAATAATATTGAGGTAGATATGTTCTGAAGTCTTTCAGTTGTTTAGAGTGTGCAGCCACTGGTTTCCAGCCAAGAATGTTGAACTCCGTTTAATTTCATACAAGTTCCTTCACTTTAATAACAATGCTCTCACTAGCACTTTCTTAATAAACTGTTTATTTTCAAAACCAATTCACAAATGAATTCTGGAAAGAAACATATCTTACCTCTTGACCTTTCTGATGAGCTCATCAAAGGTTATCTATTTTTTTTATATATATATACTCTTGGCTGAAATGTATCTTCATACATCTATTACAGTACCCTTATTTACTTTTTCTTGACTTTTGTTTGGATCATGACATATAACAACATGCTCATCTGTACACATATTTGTACATGTAACCCATACACGCAATGTGATACAGAAGATCTAATATTTGCACTTTTTTTTTAAAGACTAGTGGAAGAATTTGTACAGAGAAATTTCTGACTCTTGATACCATCTTTCAGAATAAAGCATTTTAGATGCAACTGCAAAAAGAATCAATTTCAGAAATGAGGAAAAATAGATATAACCTTTTTGTATGTGTCAAAATTAGAAGTATTTATAGAGATTTCAGTTCAGACTCAGTGCAGAAGTTTGAAACCCTGTTTCTGGAAAAGAGGGAAGATATAGGGAGTGTAGTCTTTCTTCTCCTAGAAATTAAGGCACAAAATCATGTGTGATTTTTTTATTTATCATTAAAAGCATCTTGGATATACTTCAAACCATGTACTTTAGCTGATCTGATCAGAATGGTTATTTTGTACCTTTGTTCATCAGTAACATTCAATCATGTTATGCATTTCTCTAGCTGAGATAAACTTCACTGACAACCTATTCTTTGCTTTCTCTGGCTTTTAATTCCACCCTACAGGTACTAGCAAAGTTTGTAAAGAGAGATAGGTTTTGAAAATTCATATTGGTGTTGGAAACGTGTGGTAACAACCAATTCTCATTTATTTTAACCTTATAAAATTTTTACCTTTTCTGTAACAGTGAATTAAAACGTTATCTTTGAATTGTCTTATTGACTTAATCCACATATCTAATGGCTACTTCTTATATTACTATTATCTCTTTTGCTCTTTACTAAAAGAAATGGAGGAGAACAATGGAATTTTACTCTTCATCTTCTTACTTTTCATCTTTTTGTCCTATCTTTGGTTGACAGTGTCTCTCTATACTACTAAGGTAGTTAACAATGGAAATTAATAAAGTGGTGTTTGTATCAGGTATATACAGAGTATTTCCCTGTTGTGAAAGAAATTCTACTAAAGGATGTTAAGATTTGACAGCCATTGTTTAACACAGTGAAACAAAGAGATTATTCACTTGGGAAATCATCCTACTCAATATGTTATATTCGTACACACTGATATCCAATGTCATTCATAGTAATATTTTCTCAGTGTTTGTCTTCCATGTAGATGGAAGTTAGTTTGCTGCTTTCAAAGATTAACTGTTGGCAAAGGTCATGTACAGTTCATTAATACTCTTTAACAGTCTTTACATGCAGTAAAGTGTACTTGTGCTGGTAGTAGATTTTTTTCAAAGACTAAGAACAGGGCAGAGGTATCTTTTTTACGTGTTTTTCGGGTTTTTTTAATCTTCAAGTTAATTTTATTTCCTTTTGGGGGATCATGTGTTAATACTCACAGAGTTTGTTGGATTTCTTTTTATACAGACTTTCGCACAGGGAGTTATTTTAGACTATTTTAGATGTTACTTTGTTACTTTTAAATGAACTAAAACTCATACAAAGATTCTAAATTACATGATATTGAAACTCATCAGACATACCCTATGCAAAGATAGGATGTCAATAGCGTGCACAACAAGGAGATCAAATATGTTGTATATAATCCTCACAGGATAATAGAAATTTTTTGATCTTAGAAATATTTTTTTTCCAACCTGTCTAAATGTCACTTCATCAGTTTTCTATCTATTGCAATTTTCTTGGACAAACGTACATAGATTTTCTTTTACTTTGCATATCACTTGACATTGATTTTTTTTTTTCTTTTTTGCTTTTGCAAAGTCATAAATCTGTAGGAAAACTCTACTCAAATGCAAGATTGTTGACATTGATTTTTCTAAGACTTATTTGTATCAAATGTACTTTTTCCCTTCTCTTATATTAACTACTTTTTGTATTTCCAGTCCCAGTGTCAGCTGTGGACAGCTGGGATAGAAAGGTTACAGGACTCTACAACTAATGAATATTTACCATCACCTGAGATTTTCAAAAATCCTTGGCATTTGCTCCCCATATAAGTACTCTTCAGGCTTTACTGTTGGCTAGTAAACGTGTTGGTTAAGCATTAAACAGCATTCAGTGATCCAGGAGATGAGATCACTTTCTACTTGCCCATTCATCCCTTTTGACCAGAATAGATAGGCAGACCTGTGAAAGAAAAACTTGTTTGTTCTTAATCTCTAGCAATTTTGATCAACGTCTCAATTTCAGATTTTTTTTTTTTCTCTGTAGAAACCACTTGGACATGATTTCCTGATTGATATTTTCTAACTGTAGAATGAGATGAAAGAGATCTTTAAGTTCCATGGAAATAAAACTCTCCAGAGTAGAAAGTACTGGCAGCTATGGAGAGATGAGGAAAGAAACAGTGAGAACAAAGTGATATTTTTATGCATGAAATCTAGCTTCCCTCTCTGGTAAAAGGTTGTTAGGCAAAAATAAACAATAAAAATTATACAGACTGCACTGCAGTAATCTTTTTCCTAATTAAAATTAGTTTATTATTTTTAAAAATGTTGAATTAAAAAATAGTATGTTCACTATCAGAATGAAAAAACAGTACACCTTCTCTCAACTCTATAAAAATAGGAAAATAAGTACTTTCAGGTTCAGATATGTAAGCATTTAACTTTATACTAAGAGAACCAGTGTGCTTTACAGGAAAGGGAACACTTTAAAAAGGAAAAAGTATTCATGCTCATTTTCTTTTTACCTTAGTGACCACTGATTAAACTGGGAAAAATTCAGCAGTAAGTATGTTAACAAGTTCAAACAATGAAATATAAACAGGAATTAAATGTTCTTATTAAGAATAGAAAGAAATACTCGTGAATCTACGGCAGAGCTTTTTGAAAAAATTAATGATAAGACATGAATGTAAATATCCAGAAAGAGTTAAATACTACTAACCTGCAAGTATGGCTCAAAGAAATTAAAGGCAGCATTATCAACAGTGTACTACAGCAAGATCTTTAAAGAGTTAGTGTACTCATTCATGAAAACAGTATCTACATGTTACATATGTTAGCAAAAAATATAAGAACCACCACAAAGAAGACAAATCTAGTGATCTGATATGGAAAAAAAGTCCATTTATTGAGAAAAAAAAAATCTAAATTTGCTTTGTTCTAAGCTATCTAACTTAAGTAGCTGATGAATTAAGTTTCTAAAATTGGAGAAAGGCAGACATAATATCAATCTCTAGAAAAATAGGGAAAAATGCTGCAGGAAATTATAAACCAGACAGATTTTGTTATTAGAAGATATGTGACAGGAAGAGTAAGAGGAATTATTACTAAACATTTGAATAATAATGAAGAGAAGAGAATGAGGCAACGTGGAATTCTCAGAAATGGATTGTATTAAACCACCATGTTATACAAGAGAGTCATAGACCTTAAGGTTATGGAAGAAGTGCTCCACAGAGATGCCTTTCATATGCCGTGTGTATTGCATCTTAACATTGGTAATGTTTTGACACTGTATTACATAATGGCCTTAAAAGCAAGATAAGGTCCTCTAAATGATACTATTATACGTTGAATATGAAACTGTCTGTTAAAGAAGTAAAACATATTGGTGAGAAATTTTTATTTTATACACAACAAGAAAACAAGTAGATGTCTTACTAGAACTACTGGATTTTGACCTTGCCTGTTGGAGAAGTCATTGATTTGGTGTGTATCCCATTTCACTGGTGTTTGTCTCTTAGTCATGTAACTGTTTAAGAAGCTTTAAGGGGACAACTGAAGATGAAACCAGACTGTAATATGATAAAGAAAACCAGTAATTTACCATATTGTGCAATGATGTAGTAAACAAAACACATAGCAATAACTAAAACATTGTTTTTGCAACCTACTATTTCAGAGTTGGAATTTTAATGAGTTTAGTAACTTAAGCAATGTGAAAATTGTGAGTTTAATTTATTGAAATAAATCTAATTCATAAATCAGTTATATAAACTCTGTCACTACCCCATTTTCTATTACCTGTGAAAAATGTGTAGAACTCAGTATCAGAATTGCTGGTCTTTTAAATTTTATTTCTACTGTGCTCTCACAGCTCTGTTCTCAAAAATCTGCCAGTCATTCAGAGAACAAACTAGTTATTCACTGCCTTATATTTGGTCAAAGTGTCTATTAATTGTCATAGACAAGGTCTATCAATCTTTTCCAAGAGGTAAAGAATAAGGTAGAGAAAACTGTTTGCTTATAAAAGGTCTTGTCATTGTGTATACATGTTCCTGTAAATTTATGTTTGATTCAAGAAAAATTAAATGAGGAGGTTTTCAGAGCAATTTTTTTCTGCAGATCTTTTTTTTTCCCTAAGATATGATCCAAATCCAAAGAAAGGTTGGCACAGATATATTTCTTTCTTAAAAAGTAACACATACCTATATAGTGTTTTCATTTCAGAAATATAGATATTCTAAGGTCCCTGAAGTTAATATTGAAACGTTGAACATCAAAATAAATAAAATATATATCTTCAGAAGGGAGTTTATAAATACATTTACTTTTGCCATAGGTTTTCACTGGACATTTTTAACTGGACAGAAAAAATATTTAAATTCTTCAGCTGATGCATTAAATTTATTGTTGACTGATAAGCTTCATGAACAAAGATCTAATATATCTAGTTATGTATAGAAAATTCATCTTAGTTTGAATAACATGACAGCTTTCATTGTTTCTCTTTCAGATGTTGCAGAAAAGAATGTGCCATCTCATTATCATTAAAAGTGCAATTGCCATACTATATTATTTTTAACACTTTTGGGCCAACTTACCTCAGGCATCTTCCAACAAAATTTTATGTGTTACTCTGACAGATAACTGGAGGCAGTCCATGAAATTTTAACTCATTATGGTAAGTTTAAAAAGTTGTAGCTGAAAGACCAAAGCAAATTTGAACATGCAATGGAATCTTGAGCACACAAAATTCTATTGTGGCAATTCTCTCTAATGCATACACATTATCTGTTTGAGTCTTTTTTTTTTTTTTTTTTTTTTTTTTAAAAAAAAAAAAAAAAAAAAGTGCAGTCTGTCATCAAAGACCTACAAAGGATGAATGAAGAATAGGAAGAACATTGTCTGAATAGGGATGGAAAGAAGGAGGAGGAGGAAATAGCAGATATTAGAACTATACAGCTTTTAAATGTTCACTTTAAAATTATTTGTATTTGGTTTGAATTATTAGAAAATATTGGGCACTTTTAGGTGGTGTGATATATCTCCTCCTAGCAGTGATATCACACAATATGGATGGTGCCTTAAAAGCCTCTATTTACCTCCTCTAACTACCAAAGAAGTGCAGGATGACTTGCTCAAATTGACATATTGTACCATGTAGATAAACAAAATTAGATTACATTGGACCTACGTTTAGAGTGTTTAGTGTCTTCAGCACATCCTGTGTGCTTTAACTGGATAATATATAGCATTTATACTACATCAAAACAGCAAATAAATTTCGAGTTCATTGCTTATATTAAGAATTATTTTCTATAATCTGACAACTGAAATTAATTTAGTGGATATTTATTTAATAAATATGTAAAGTTTGAATGTTAAAATAGACATGCATTGCCTAACTACCTAAGAGTAAACATCATTAAGAATTTAAACACCATTGTCCAGTTGTTATTGTGAGAACTTATTTAAACATCACTGTATTGTTTACTTCATAAGGTGGTTATATTTATAGTTTTTCACATTAATTAGTGTCTCTCGGGAGAATTTGTGTTCAGATAGATACTCTTTTTTATCAATATCCTTCATGATCTAGTGCAAAGCATACAGATGTCTCAAGGGGCAAACTGGGACTCTGTTTCTGTCAGTCACAGACAGGTCAGACTAAAGATCTTCCTGGTCCAGAATGTCTCAACTCCAAAAGGCATGGTAAAATGTCCTGTGGTACTGCACATGTCCCATGCATTTCTATTTTGTGGTGCTTTACATCCCATCAGGCTGTGGCAAAATTTGAGTGAATGCTCAAAATACTAGATACTCATTTAAAAAAAAAAAAAAAAAAAAAATTAACTCTCTGCTTTCAAAAGAAGGCTAGATATAATAGACCATGAGTCTCAATGGATACCTAAAAGTTCCTGAACACATACTATACCATTCAAGGAAAGGAAAAAACAGCTCACTTAACCAGACTCTCTTCTCACCTGGAGGTTTTCTGTTGACTTTAGTGAAACTTAGGCATTTAAGGTAGAAAACTAAGAAGTAGTCTCCTCTCAAACCTGTCTTTTATGAGTAAATGGAGCTCCCAGGTCCAATATGAGAGGGACTCAGATCACAGACTAAAACACAAATACAGATGTCCACGTGTTTGCTGTGTTCAAATTCCAAAGATCAAGGTGCTGGATCTTGACTATGCACAGATGCTTAACCTCACTTGTAACACTCTTAGGTAACCTTAGGTTAGCTTGTGCACAGTGTAGATCTTCTGTAGATCTGGTGCTATATCTGCCCGACACACATGTTAACTTAGCTACTTTGGAGCATAACAGACATGTCTGTGTTTAGACGATTGACTTATGTCATTTACTCTCATACTAGATCTTCTTTTGAATATCTCAAATTTCTCCAGATCTGGAATAATTTTTTCTATTTCCTCTGAAATGAAGTAGTTGTAGCAATTCCACCTTCCGTATCTCTTGAATTCCAAAATTTTAGAACTTCAAGTAGTCTTATCAATATATGCCAAGTTTCAAATTATCTCACATCATGATCATTACTACCTCTATCAGTAGTAAAGGATGAAGTAATAAAATTCAGTTCAAACAGCTGACTCAAGGTAACAGTTAAAAAATTTCTTTTCTTGATTGGTTCAGGTGCTGATATAAGGAAACACCCCTAACATGATATTTTTAATGCCCTTTATCAAATTGCAATATTATATTTAAGCAGCTAGTGTGAGAAAATATTTGCCATCTCTCTATATGCAGAGATTTATACTTATGCATTCCTTCGGTGCAATGTGGGTATAGATGTCAACTAAGATATGAATTATAAACCACTGATTAATGATTTAAAAAGATTCCTTACTAAGTCAATGCATACTGATGGCTTGATTAGATTTGCTAATGTAAATCTTCATGGTCTCTCTGAAAAGGTCCTAGATTTTGTCAGATTGTGAATTTGGGGTTTATTCAAAACTTTGGACATTATGACCTACAGTAACACTGTTATTACAACTGAGGTAAGTGAACATGATCATTTGCCTTTCTTTGTGTCAGTTTGGAACTAAAACACTCTTTCTGTTTATTGACATGTTTCATACTAGAGTTTTATAGGCAAAGTGATTCCAGAAATTATCTGTACATCTTTTAAACAAAACTGCTGTAAAATTAGTGGAAAACTAGTTTGGAGATCGTATTTACTGTTAATGGGAAGATATAAGAAAGCAACACAGGAAGGACTTTTGGATTCATTACTAGTCATTAAATACTTAATGTTACAAGAAGTTTGACATAATCCCCAATCAGAAACTACAACAAATAAATTAAAGATTGATTTATAATTCTAAAGGTACAGGAAAATCGTCTATAACAATGAAAGAAGAACAAGATACACTGAAGAAAAAGCTTGTGGTGGGTACTATGTATCACAAGACACCTGAATCAACAATGTTATGCTGCTGCAGAGAATGCAGACGCTGTTGTGGGATGTGTATGAGTGCAACCTAAAGACAATCTTCAGCAGTGATAAAACCTCCATTGAGATACTGTGTCACATTTTGGAAAATCTGTTACAGTTTGTTTGCTTCTAAAATGTAAACCAACTTTTAAAAGTCTAGAGGAGGGCAATGCGTCTGTTCACAGTTCCAGACATTTTGATTTTTGAGGAAAAGTGACCAGAGTCACTTTAAATACTCTAAGAAACTAGAAACTAATGGAACCCTTTGATTGTTTTCAATTACATGAAACATAATTTCAAGGAAGAATAACATGAACCGTTTTCCTTTCCACTGTGATCTTGAGAAGAAATACTGGATTGCTATTGAAGCCAAGCAGATTAAGTTCTTTGTTAGGGCATATCACAATTTAAGATTAAGAGGAAATTAGTAATCAATTAAAAGATTAAGAGGAAAATAGTATTCTACTGCTTCAAAGTTGAGGAGTGGAACCTTTTCTCTGTAACAATACTGAAAAGGAAACTAGGCTGGGCAATGGGGGAACCAAATGAGTAGAAAACGTTAGGGAAATGAACCAGTAGATAATCTAGAGACTTCCCCCACATATATCTTCATGGATGGAATGACAGAAATACTGGGAATGACATAGCACCAAGTACAGGTTTAACAGCCATTCATCTGTGGTGTGTTATCAAAAAACCCACCCTGTACACTTTATGTAGGCTGAAGCAGCACAAAATTTATGTGCAAAACCAAGGATTTATGGCTAGTCTAATTAAAGTCTTAAAAATCTAATCAAAGAATTATTATTAGTCCTGTTACAGTGTTATGTTCCAAATTATCTAATTATTACAGGTCATTTCCAATAATGATACAGTTAAAACTGACGTACAGTTTTCTCTTTTCTCTGGTGTTACACTCATCTATGGTATATTTTTCTGGGTTCAAAGATCAATGAAGAAAGATAGGGGTTAGAGTGAATCATTAGCATCCCAAGTTATTTGCCAAAGGATTTTAATACTGATGTTGATGGTTTCTTACTCCTCCCTGTAGAGTCTGCTTAGGGGCATTTTTTAATGTTTTGTAATGTGCATTACACCTTAATGTCATTGATGGGTTCACCACTCCATTTTAAATCCAAATAGGCTATGTATGGTGTGGTTTACTCATGTTGGATATGTTTTTCTTGTTCTTTTTGTTATCCTTAAAGCAAATTATACCCAACTCCCAAGGTTGCTTTTCTTTAATCACCCGTAACCAACCACTGGTGAAAGGACCTTGGGTGTCTGGCTTCATCCATTGCCTTGTACTTTCAAAGCCTTTGTCGCCGTTTAATTCTTGTACTTTTGGGGAACCCTGATAAATTCCTTTTTTAACTTAACAGGCTTCAGCCTGTGGTTTCCTGATAATACAGCTAACATTTATTGCAACAGCATTGTCAGACATAAATATTTATTTAAATTAATAGTTAGTTCTACAAAAACAATGAGGTACGGTAAGGCACATACATAGACATGTAGACACCTATTTGAGCAGATGTAATGCTCCGGTAATTGCTTGCCACCAATATCTGGTAGTTATATGAATTACCACTGGTGCATTATGAGAATTACTCTACAATAGTAATTATAGCTAAGTGTAGTAGGAAATTATTAAATGCCTTCTGAAGGTGTCTTTTAACTCTGTTGTACACTCTGTACCACAATGGTGGACTTCTACCTCAAAGTTAATATTTCAAGAGAAAAAAGGAAGTTATACTTACTATGTAGTAATAGGTTAATAATAGTGTCCACTCCTATTCCAACTGTGATACTAACTAAAATGGGATTTAATATCTGTTGAAACAGCTATGATAGGAGGAAAAAAGCTGTATGAGCACATGTGCCATGCCATAGGAGAAGCCAGTACTGCCAAAGAAGGATTATGGTCTTGTACATTCTTCCGTGGCTAGTTGTAATGAAAAACTTACGAAAATCAGATTTATTTCTAGCAAAGTGTTCTAAAATTGTATAGAACTTAACTATAGGATTTTGGAAATATTTAAATATTAGCCCATCTAATTAGCGTGCTTTGCCTAACATATTGAAAAGAATGTCTGTCTATTCTTGTTAGAATGGTCACTATATTACCATAAGTCCCTATCTCCATAATCTTCTGTGCACAATGGGCACATTGAGACAGTTTTGCAAAATAACTTATTAGTGCTATTACAGTTTGAAACTGTAGCAGTTTTGTGTCAATGTGTATGGGATCTCACATCATGACTTTAATGAGTGTGAAGATGACATCGACATGCACTGCTCTAAGAGTGACAACAAACCTTACACCACTTCACAAGAACACATTACATGTGACAATAGGAGACAAAATTCAAATCTGTACTAATGTAACCTCATGTGAATTCTTCTGGAAATACTGATTCGTGGTAGGGAGCAACAGTTAGAACACCCATCTGAAAGAACTGCAAAGACAACTCAGATAAATACTCTCTAGAGTGTCTGAATTCTTGTCTGTGACAGCACTTTTCATCACATACTCTCATGTCAGCTTTACAGAACAATCTACCAAAATATGTGTGTATATATATATATTTCATTATACTATACTTAATTCTGTATATTTTAAAGCATTGGTGAGTATGATTCTTGTTTGATGTATACAAGATAAAAGATCCTTGTTGCATTAGAAAGAATTTTATTATGAAAATGTAAAACCAATGAGAAATCTAAACCACTATTTCTGTTTACAAACTTTTGCTTAATCTTAATGGATAATTTGGAAGTTAGCAGTGGACATAAATTGCAATTTCACTAGCATTTATTTTGTATAATGCATTAATATTGAAATAAATGGACACAATTGGTATGAATAACCTGGCTGGAGATCCCTTCTCCCGGCTGGGGAAACTTAACCCTATCCTAGCTGAACCAGGTCATGTTATTTTCTAGGCTCAGCTGCCTGAAAATGTCGAAAATATGTGAAAAATGCAGACATCTGCAATTTATATTAGAATGTGCACTGTTCTCAGATTGATAGAATAAATATGAATTAATGCATTCTATATACTGATGTTTCAAATTTGTAAATAGTTTGTGTGAATTAGAGAAGGCAGATGGCTGAAAAATATTGTTTGCCTTGTCTGTTGTAGGAAAGTACTAGCAATACATCTTGTATGCTTGCAGAGTGAGGGAGTAGTTGCAAGATATCCAAATACGGCATTCAGTGAAAATGAAAATGATCAACAAGAAATCAGTATATAAAGTTCTCAGATCAAGATTTTAATTTCTTGAGCATGTGAAAAAAATATATCCTTTTTTAAAGCACTCAGGAGTTACAAAGAAGATTTTGAAAACTTCTGGAAATTTCTGTAATGCATAGGGAAATAATTTCAACTGGAATTGACAGGAAACAGAAATTCATTCAGAATCTCTTCACACTTTCTCAAACTAATTGCCAAAACTTCAAGTGCTCAGCTGTGTTTCAAAAGTTGTAAAACTATTGAGCAATCAGATAGTGATAGATTATAGAGAAGCACAAAAAAAATTTAAAAGAAATCATAGTTTCAAATGTGCAAACACCTTTAATACCTCTTGAATTTATGAGGTGTTTTAAATTCCTTCTCTGAATCCTTTCAGAGAAGAAAGAGGATTATCTGAGGTCAGGGAATGGGGAGAATGTTAATAATTATGTTCTCATATACTCTGAGTGCAAATGATCCTAAAGTTAGCACTGAAATCATTAATATGAGCATTCATTTTGTAACAGCAGCTCATTTACTGCAGCTAGAATTGTCCCAGGTATATATTTAAGGATAAAGTGATGTGAAATGTTTCTTTACAGAAAGTGTTGTCTACAAAACATGTGAAACAAAAATGATATTATAATGAGAGTCTGATGTATACATACCTAAGGACAGGGTTTCAGATGAAAAAATAAAAAGAAATTTTTTTTTATGGTCAATGTTTTTTAGTCTAAAATGAAAAATACAAGGTAAATAAACCATACAAAAGTTGGAAAAGTAAAATAGTGTCCTTTCCTCATGTTAATCAGATTTAGTTTTTCTACACAGGTCAGATTCTTTAGGTATAATATACAGAGTTGAAATTACTAACTAAATATGAGCCTGACAATGGTTTGAAAATATTTTTTTTGACCTTCAGAATACTGATCTGCAGAATAAATATACTTGTCCTTTTTCCTTTGGTACCTGGAGTTTTCTGTGGAAAGAGGATGGCTACAAGGTGTTATCAATCATTTATAGTAATTTATAATGTTTTTATTCATGGAACATAATTTTCAATCCAAGTAAAATTCTCCATAATGACTTAAGAGACAGAAAAGTTATATCCCTTTTATTTATTTGTAAAAGGAAAATGATTTAATAGTTTTGTTGGATTTTATCTTCTCTCAGGCCAATTTTTAAAGTTCCCTCCGCAAATAAAACCTGAACTAGGCCCAAGTATTTTATCACATGTAATAGACCCTGTATCTGGTTTTTTTGTACACTGAAATGTTGGGGTTTCAACCCCAAGCCCCAAATTAAGGTTGACAGATGGGTGATTCCCACAGCCCTGCACAAAGAGGGGGTGAGTTTAATTGGCAAGACATACACTTGTACAGGAGTGGCACTTGTCATGGAGGCAGTGGGGGCCATTCCCACCAGCCATCCACAACTGTCTGACCATGGGAGTCCCCCTTTGCCACCAGGCTAAGTGTCGATGCCACACATGCTGGCATCAAACATGGTGCCATCACACACCAGGATGGGAAGCATCCTATGTCCACATAGCAAACACTTCCATCACTTTTAAAACCACCCTTGCATGAATGAATTGGGGACCTACATATTCCACCCACTGACGTAATGCAATATAGATAATGAGGTAGTACAGAGTCATAATATATTCTTCACAGGCCTAAATCTTACAAAATTTATTAAGGTGTTTTATCACAAAGCCTACATCACAATAACCTCTTTTCCTTGTTTAGTTTCCTGATATTTAATACCACATAGGAGAGAATGTTGTAAAACATCAGTTATATCACTAAGCTTCCCTGGTAGGTATGCTTGAGATCAACATGAATTTATAAACTCATACCAAGAGTTATCATGCATATCACTGGCAAGATAAATGTCTGTTTATATGTGGTAAAACAAAACAGAGGTAAGACTATAATTTACCTGTTACACAATCATGATGTTGCTCAGAGGAATTTTTTTTTTTCTCTGCAATTACTCCTTGTGAAGAAATGCTAATATAAAATATAAAAATAGGGGTTTGAACATTTAAGATAAATAAATGAAAGTACATATTTTCAGTTCTAAACTGAAATGAAAGAATAAGCATTTCTGATTGTTTAATTGTAATTTCCTCAGAAGAAGTTTTTCTAACATAATTCCCTCCTCCATTCTTCTCCTTCATACTTTCATCTTTATCCTTCTCTACTGCTTGACCTCTCTACTTGCTCTCTCAACATGTTCTTATATTCCTTCTCTTCCTCATTCCCTCCTCCTCCCTTTTTTTTTTTTTCTCTCACTTTATTTCTCACACATAACAGTGGTAAATCTGAGTTCTGGATTATTAAGTAATCCTGATTTACTTTCAAATATGAAAGAATTATAAAATTAAATTAAAACCCAAGAAAGGCTACTTTTTCTACAGAGTAGGGACTAGGGTCCTTTGTGAAATTACTTCTGGAGAATACCAAAAAAGCCAAAAAAAAAAAAAAAAAAAAAAAAAAATACTGAAACCAGTGCATACAGCACTAAAATTTGGAGGTTGGGAAAAGGAGGAAGGAACTTGGGTTCCTTTTTAACTCCCAACTCTTTCCCCATCTTAAAATAAAAAAGAACAAAACTCAGTCTCACACTGTCCAGGAGATTTATGAACACACATGCTGGGGAGAGTTTCAGATGCATTTCCCACAGTCATCATAGAAAAAAAAAAAATTTCATGGTTCTTTACTTGGTCATTCGCATCATCTGTGTGGGCTACTGTGCCAGCCTCTATACTCTCCCTACAGGATAGTAAAGTTAGGTGCCCGGCCTCAGTTTAGGAATTCTGGGAAATGTGCACCAAAACATAAGACAGAGAATTAATAAGTCTACAGATCCTTTTGTGGGTGCAGACTTTGGTGAAATATCACAGGTTTTTAGCATATTGTTTCAAAATGCTTCAGGTACAAGCGGAGGGTCTTACCTAAGTAAGATAGAAGAGATTCTGAGACTCATAACACTGCTTCTGTTAGCCAGGTGAAACCAAGTTGTTTGTGAATGTTAAAGCAGCAAGTGATAGAAAAGTTCAGTAAGCTATAATTTTAGACAGCTTTTAATAGACACTAACTGGTGTATTTAATTCTGAAAATTCGGTTGCTATTTTATACTCCATTTTCACAATAGGTAGTAGCATAAAAGAAGATACTAATTTTTTGGAACTCAGCCTTGCTGAATTGTTGCTTAAACTATGTACAGTGAAGTTCAGCCTTATTTAAATTTTTCATATGTACTTTACTGTGAAGGGATTAGTTTCTAGCAGCAATTCCATAGCGGATTTTGTGTAATTTATGTGTCACATCCAACTCGGATGAGGGAGACAAGTGACTCAGAGTTGTAAATCCCCAGTGCAGTGAACAATGGTGAGACAAGTCTCAAAGTCCAGACGTTTATTAACTTCCCACAATGTACTAATTAGATACACATTAATTGGCTAAGTATATAACGAGTTGTGCCAAGCAATACAGTATGTCTTGCATTGCTTAATGGTAGTGAAGGAAAAGGGGAAAAAGGAAAGGAGGGAGATGGAGTGAATAGAGATCACCAGTCTGCAATCCTGCATCAGTTCTGCCAGAGAGGGTTCCAGGAGGCATCTGTTTTTTTCACTTCACTCTCTGGGGCCCCCCTTCCTCTTGCACCCTCTTGATTTATACCCACTTTCCTTGGGTCTGTCCCCTAGGTCGACCCACATACCTATGTATCCCATGGATGGGGAAGGGTAAGGTGCTTCATGGGATGATGTAGTTGTTAGTCTTCATTAGCATATTCAGGAGTGTCAACTTTAATATACATTTCTTGAATAATGAAGCAAAGGTCATTCACCAGACAGATGGCCCTTGAAATTTGCCCAGGTGCCCCAGAGCAGGGCCGTCCTGTCTCCTCAAGGATCCCTCCTATAGCAGCATCCTGCATTATTCGGGCAGCCTTATCAGCTTCAACCTCCACACTATCCACCCCATGACTATAGTTTCATTACTTCTGAGTGTTTGAGACATTCCTTAGCTCAGAGGGCTTACACTCCCCCCTCTCTCCTTCATTTCTTACTCAGCCTGTTTTTCTCAGTCCTTATTTCTGACAGGCCTGTTTCTTTCAGGACCTGTTTTTACAAGTTGTCTCTCACAATAAGTTTTTTTTAAATGGCTGATTAAAAATAAGTTCCCTGTATACAAATGTAATACTCTGTTGTAGATCCTAAAAATACATATTTTCCATAATATGAGTTAGAGTTTAACTTAGCAAGCAGTGAATTTGATTTCTAAGAACATCTGTCAAAGGCATGATCATTAACTAATTTAATACACCCTTTGACAATTAATGGATAGTGCTCTTGTCTCATTAAAACAGAATTTTAGATTAGTGCATACATGCCACAAATGCTAGAATATGTAATTGTTTTAGGGTTCTCAAAGTTTGAGAGAGGGGAAAAGAATTACTTATTATTTTAAAATATATCAGAAACTAATAGTCTACTCAATTTTTTCAAATTAATTGTTCTTTAATTTTATTTATATTTGAAGGATAAAATCATAACATAATCCCTGCTAATACAGTCTCAAGTGCAAGTAATTTCTCGTTTTTAACACACCTATGCTGAAAAATACTTTTGTCTGGCAGAATACTTTGGGGGGAAAAAAAAACAAACAACTGAGCTTATTCTAGTAGCAGAATAGTAGTATAGTTTATTCTAGAATCATTTGACTCTATAGAAGCAGAATATTTATAAATAATATATTTAACAAAAAATCTGCATAGATTTTCATAGACTTTTATTGGTTTTCTCCTTCTTAACCTTTTAATTTTTATATTTCTTAATATTTCACTTAGTTTATCACTTCTCCACTTAATGAAATGTATTTAGAGGATTCCCAATATATTTCTACTGCATTCTGTTTGTGTAAGCCATCCTGGCCTTCCAAACTATCTCTGCAGACAGTAGGAACTACTGTTCTTCCAAAAAAATATTACAGAAACACTGAAGTTCTCTGAGCCCAGTTAGAGGGAAGGGTCAATATGTTCTTAGAAAGAAAGGCAAAATGTCATAACTGCTGCAGATGCTACAGTTCAACAGTTTCTTAGAGGATGCTCAGCAGCCTTTTAGAAAATGTTCCTAATTTGTTCTGTCCTGGGCTTTGACAAGGTTAACATTTGGAATTTTTATCTACCTTTTTTTCCTCTTTGTATATGTGTCTCTTGTTTGTATGCTTTGTTTTTGTGGGGTTTTATTTCCTTTTGAGTATACACCTCAAGAAAACTTAAATGTTCTCCATTATGCCCTTAAAAGTAATGTTTATTTCCTTTTTGGAGGTAAGATTAAAAATATAACCTTTTACTGAGAACAAAGATAATTGTCTTTTTTTCAGAATCAAAATGTACTCCCCTTCTCTGTGGAATGTGCACTTTTTGAAATGGTTCTTAAAATACATGAAAGACCATAATATTTTTGTTCTTGGCTTGTCATCCACTGCGAAGGACAGAACAGTGCAGGGAAACACAGGAGAGATCTGTAATCAAGTTGCTCTCACTGAACACAAATTCAAGATATTTCAAGGAGAAAGCTTCTGCAGAAACAATTTTCATGTGGGTGTTAGATTGTGGAGAGAGTCACTGGGGGAGCTAGATTTTTATCAGAGCCCCTAAGGGGTTCAAATCTCAAGATGATACTGTAATGTGTAAACGCCCATAATGAAAATCATACCTGCAGGATTCTAGTAAATTGCTAAGTATTACTGACTACAAGATGAAGTTGAGTATGCAGGTGTAGCATTTAGAATGCAATATATGTGGTTTACAGATTTATTTTTTTTTTTCACCTCTGATCTACTATGCTTGAGGGATGGTTGACAGAGCTGGTCCCCACATAGCCCCCAAGTTCCTCCTCTTCCTGACATACTCAGGTTTAAATGGCCACTTCCTATAAACACAGGACTACTGAGACAAGGAGTATGCCACCTGCCCTTATTTGGTGGGAGTGCACATTTTTCAGTCTTACTGGGCTTGTGGAATTGAGAAAAGCTGAGTTATAGGAGCTAGAGGTTATGCCAGTACCAAAAAATAAAAACCTCTGGTGGAAAAATAACAGAGGATATGGAATTTCCTGCAGTTTCCTTCACTTCAGGTGTTTGGAAACTAGGCAGATCAAAAAATATGCTGGGCAGGGACAGTCATTTTGCCCTTTTAGCATGCAAGGGAGCTTAAAATGATGGAGTTTTTTATTTCTTTCAGTAACAACAGACTGTTGGATTGCTTTCTTTTTAATGAAGAGATATTCAACACTGTATATCATAAAATGTATTCATTATGTGTTTTTTTTTTTTTTCCAGAGACTAGTACTTTTAAGAACAAATATGAGAAAAACTAATTAATCCTCCTGAATTTATTCATGTAATTGCTTGAAGAAAAAAAAAACAAAAAAAGCACAACAGTACTGCTATATTTTCTGGTCACCTGTGGCTTAGGTATATTTAAAATTATATATAAAATTAAGTCATTTTTTGGTGCCTAAGAAGAGAGGTACAAGTAGGGGTACAGTACACTTGTTCAAACCAAACCTTTCATGTTTACTTTGCACATCAGTCTTCAATGATATAGGTAAAGTAAAATTTATCAAAGTGTCATGAGATCTCATATAGTTGGAGTGTCCAAATATACAGTGACTTTTTGAGTTGATGGATTTTTAGAACATGTTGGGTTCTATCTCATCATACCACATTACAGTTGCTACTTAGCTGATATGACAACAAGCAAATTTATATTTTACTCTGCTGTGTGATATGACATTACCTGATGAGATCTCAGAAAACAAAAGAACGCTTGCTAGGATTTATAACCTCTCTCACTGAGTGATATTTCATTTCAGCAGATGATTTCACCTACTATATCTTCTTGAAACATGGTTATGAAATTAGAGGCATACTGATAATTAATGGTATTGGTAGGGCAAAAAAATAATGTTAGCCATAACTACAAGTATGGTAAATAATTTTTCTCTTACAAATTTATCTGTGTCAAATGTTTTGATTGCAAATTGCTATTTTCCTAAAACTCCTCTTTCTCTGACCTTAATGATTTTTCTGCCCTCTATATCTCTACTAGTGTGGCTTACAATCCTAGGTTCTCTGGGAAAGTCACAGAGTTCCACCTGAACACATTTCTGGGCACATAAAGGAGATGAAATTGATCAACAGTCACCATGTGTTTGCTAAGAGTAAATCATACCTAGTCATCCTGGTTGCCTTCTGTGATAAGATAGTGGGTTTGACCTTGGCTGGCTGCCAGCGTGGTGTCTTCCATGAGCTGCAGTGCTGAAATCTGCTCCACTGTGGTTGTCCATGGGCTGCAGAGGGAAAACCTGCCTCATCATGGTCTTCTCCACAGGCTGCAGGGGAATCTCTGCTCCAAGCAGGCCAGTCTCTTCACAGCAGTGCATGGGAAGACAAGAAGCCTAATTGAATCTGGGGATGTTCAGATATGATAAGGAAAATTTTTTACACCTTGAAGACATTCAAGCATTGGAGCAGGTTGTCTAGTGAGATAATTTAGTCTCTGGTCTTAGAGGCTAAGACTCACTTGGATGAAACCCTGAGCAACCTGGTCTGATTTCATTACTGATATTCTTTGAATAGGCATTTGGAATGTAGACCTCCTGAGGTCCCTTTGAGCCTGAATTATTCAGTGATTCTGTGGTAGATACAGTGATTAAATGATAGGTGTAGATCTACCTATATCTTTATATAACTACCATATATGTATGTATATGTTAGATTTAAATATATGTATATGTCACATATATATATATATGCAGATAGGGAGATACCTGCAATATGAGACACACAGTCCCCTGTATATATGATAGATGAAATTATATCAACCTATCTATCTGGGATATATCTTGTATCTATTTAGCTGCATATCTTCTAGGTTCTAAATGTACACTGGTGAAGGTTAGTAGAGATCTGCTGATATCAAGACAGGGAAAAGCTTACATACTGAGACATAATGAGTATTTTCCTTCATTTCTGTAAAATGCTACTGCATAATCTAGTACATATGCATCTCTGAATTCTGTCTTTTGAACAGGATGCACTGAGATTCCCACAATCAGTCCAAAAAAGAATGGTTAATTTTATCATATACTTCTGACCTTGACCTATGAGTTGGTGGTTTAACAACTAAGCTACAAGCTGCTTAGCTATTATCATAAACTAACTTTTCCAAACCATTTATCAGTTCTGCTATTGCTCCCTCAGTCCTTTCCAGTGAGCCATTAGCCTAGCATTAGAAAAAGAAAGACAAAAAATCAGCAATGTGCACTCTACTGTTAAGTAACATCACAGAGAGCTGTGTAGCTAGAAATAGCCTAGCACATACTATCCTTGGTCTTTCATTCTGTGCTACTGTAGACCACCACTCCTTCAGAAATAACACTTTTTTCCATACATTCTCATCATGCTCCCATCACAGAGGAATTGAGGGGAGTGGAGAAGAGTTGTTGAGTATATAAAGGGTGTTATAAGAAAGTCTGAAAGATACTTTTTACCAACATTTAATCTGAAAGAGGGTAGATTTAAATTGGATATAAGGAAGAAATTTTTTACAATGAACATGGTGAGACACTGGAACAGGTTGCCCAGAGAATTTGTGGATGCCCCACCATTGGCAGTCTTCAAGGTCAGGCTCCATGAAGCAACATGATCTAGTGAAAGATGTCTCAGCCCTTGGTAGGGTAGTTAGACTACATGGTCCATCTTCAAAGGTCTCTTCCAGCCCAAACCATTCTATGATTCTATTAATGTTGCCCCATCAGAATCCTTTAGAAAATAAGATTATAAACTTCAGTGGTTTGTGATGAGTGTTGCATGCATATGCAGAAAAAAAAAATTTTGCTTGTAATATATGACTAGAGTTCTCACACACTTCACTGTTTTCTGTGCACCTTTTAAAAATGTAGCTTCCATCCAAACAGGTTTTTTATCTAATAGATATGTATTTCTGAGGGCAGAAAACGGTTGGTCACATTTCCATCTCAGTTTCATTATGTTTGCTGTTTATAATTTCTTTAAAAACCTTCTACCCTCTTTCTCTGTCCTCCTTAGTTTTAGTACCCTGTGCAAATTTATTTAATGTTCATTGTCATTCTACTAATGTGCTTATCCTGCTTTCCTGATAAAAAAGGTAGCAAATAAACTTGGAGCAAAGAATAGCCTTGATATTACTAGGTATTTATGGACTTTCAACAGTTCTTAATGCAGACTTAGCAGTCTTAAACACATTCTAATTCCTTAAGATCTGTCTTCAAACACAAAAGAGTGAAGAATGCTGTACATTGGAAGTGATGATTGAACATTCTCTGTATTCCCTGTCTGCTATTAGTTAAAATTTTTAAAAGGAAACATGTCTGAGAATGATCTAATAGTAGTATTTAAAATCCTGGTGCCACTGAAGTCACTGCTAAGTCTTTCCCATGTACAGCTAAGAGATCAATAGAAGGAAACTTTCACAAAACCGCCTTTCTAATATTTAGGAGATGTAACTTCTGTGTTTCTATCTTACAAGCCAATGCCTCAGTGGAAATGAGGATAATGGAACTATTTATCTGTGTAAAACTTGAGAAATGCCACACTACTATCTGTATGAAATTTTAGAGCTATAACACACCTTAACAACCCAGCAGATAGACTTCTTTGAAGCTTATTGTCAATTTAATTTGACAGTTATTAAAACTCAAGTTTCTAGATATACTATTCTCTTTGAAAATCTGAACACCATGTCATTAAGTTGTCTTTTATGCCTTACAACTGAAGCTAAAGCATAAATATCTTAATTAATGTCTGATTGAGATTTACATCAACAATGAAACACTAGATGTCTGTAATGATCTATGACTTGATCCAAAGACCTCTGAAATCAGGTAGATTCGTTCTGTTGACTTCATTGACATTTGATTAGACCTTCTGTGTACTTATACTCTTCTCTTAAAACAAAGATGTGTGTAAGGGCCCTTACAGAAAGACATATTTGAATAAATCAGTATGTAGGAACATAAGCCATTATCATTACCATAATTTGGTAAGATTACATCATTTCATAGAACAAGTCTAAAGTCTCAGAGGATTATGCACTAAAAGAGTGAATAGTTTTGCACTCATAGAAATTATGCACTAAAAGAGAAGGAATTATTTTGTGAAGAGTATTAATATTTCTTTGTGCTGTTTTCTTTCGGAAAACTAAAAGGTAATTAAAATAATGTGTGTTGTCTGTCACAATTCACCTCTCTGTTTTCCATGTTTCCTAGCATAGTTTCCAGGATGATCCACTCCATGATCCTTCTGAGCACAGAGGTGAGGCTGACTGGCCTGTAGTTCCCTAGGTCTTCCTTTTTCCCTTTTAAAAATGGGGCTAAGTTTTCTCTTTTCCAGAAACTGAGAACTTCACTGTTCTGCCATGACTTCTCAAATATGACGGATAGTGGCTTAGCCACCTGATCCACCAATTCCTCAGGACCCGTGGATGTGTCTCATCAGGTCTCATGGACTTGTGCGCATTCAGGTGCCTTAGCTGGTCTCAGACTTCATCTTCTCCTACAGTATTTGGTTCTTCATTCTCCCATTCCCAGTCTTTGCCTTCTATACCTTGGGCTGTGTGGCTGGAGCACTTGCTGATGAAGACTGAAGCAAAAAAGTCACTGAGTACCTTAGCTTTCTCCATGTCAGCTGTAGCCAGGTGTCCATTTTGCTCAGCAGGGAGGGTACTGTCAATTGTATACAAGTGCATATGTCCATTTGGCATTCACTTTGGTGTTCTACATTGGCTTACAGAGGTCAAAATAAACACCAACAGCTTGAAAGTAAATACTGGCATGACCATTAAATCTAAAGTCACTTTGTCTAGGATCAATGCAGAAAATATTACAAAAAATTTCTTTACCATGAAGTTACATATTTATTTGATCTGGTCATCACAGTGAAGAAACTGAACTGAACTTTGGTGACTTTTAGTTTTCCAAGCATTCCAGCATAAAACTGTCTTAAAGCTTCTATTACCAACAACCTGCTTAAAAAAGTTAGTAATTAAAGCACTAAGCTGTGTATTATCATCTTCCTCCTCACTGTTTATGCAAGATCTCACAGGTTTGGCTATGATGATTCTGTGTATCAAAGAAGGGAGGATGTTGACCCCTAAGCAGATTAACATAAACTGACATGTTCTCTCTGCATAAAGTAATTCCTATTTGGAGTAGATTACCTGTATCTACACTTAGTACATTTTATTCTGTGGGATAGTGCTTTGCTCTATTAGCCTCAAGAGATAACTCTGTGTATGTAATTTCCATTTCAAAGTATCTGAAATAATACTCTCAGATCCAAAACTGCAGAAATATTTTGTGATATGTTGCTGCTTTTCATGTCCTGAGGTGTAGAATGAAAGCACATAGTAAAAAAAGGCTTGCTGGGACACTGTTGGAGAACTGTAGATAGGAGCCACACCTAGTACAACATATATCTATAATGTATTTCTGAAGTGGTTCCCAAAGCAAAGGATTCATTCAGTCAGACATAGGTTTACTTTTGGAAGAAGGCAATTAGTGAGGGAGCAAACCAACATGTGCACAGCACTGGACAGGAATTGTCCAAGGTCGTGGAGAAAACTGGTGAAAAGTTTCATAGGAAAAACAAAACCTACCTAGTCTTCCCCTTTATCTCTATTTCAGATCAGACAGATAACTGTCCAATCCAGACAACTGAATATAAACATCCACTATGCAGATTAGACCTTGTGTCTTGTGTATGAAGACAAGGAAACTATACTGAAAACAATGTCTTCCTTTGAAATTTTAAATATAGGAAAATCTTCTTAAAATAAAATATTCCTTCATAAAAAAATTATTCTGAAGCTCAGCTTTCTTCCAAACTCTTCTACATCCCACCCCTGATCAGAGGAATGGAGAATGGGTGTTGTAGTCAGTTCATAACACTTTGTGTGAGCCGACACAGGCAGGACACAGGAACAACCACAGAACCACGGATGAAATGCAAAGAGTTAATTTATTCTTGTTACCTCATGACCCAGGGGAATCTCTGCAGCAGCACCCCAACGGAGGCATGCAAGTGGGGATGCAGGCACTGTGGAGCTCAGTCCTTGCTAGACAGAAAGAGGAGAAGAGAAGATCTCAAATCTGCTTCTTTCATCTGTATATATCAGGGATTTCTGCAGGTGTATCTTTCCATTGTGCTTTGATCTTTCCCACAGCACAGCAGGAACCTCTAGGATGTTCAGTAAGGTGCCCCTGAGTCTATCACAGGCCTGTTAGCTAAACACGGTTAAGCATACAAAGCTAAACAACAATTAGTATGATATATGTGTTTTTCAACACCCCAGCTGCAAGTCACTTGAGTGTGTTTACAATCCCCCTCACCAGTCTTCTGTTGTATTCCCACACACTTCGTTTCTGCTACTCTTTTCTCTTGATGCTCTTCCCTTGCTCCAGTGTGCAGTGCATCCAATGAGAAACAGTCCTTCTTGAACTTTTCCCACATGAGTCTTTCCCACAAGCTGCGGTTCTTCAATAATTGCTTCTGCACGGGTCCTTTCCATGGGGTGCAGTCCTCCGAGAAAAGAGTGCATCAGCATGGATCCCCCATGGGCCACAGCTCCTGCCAGGAGCCTGGCTGTGCATGGAGTTCTCCATGGGCTGCAGCTTCCTTCATGGTATATCCATCTGCTGTGACATGGGGTCCTCCATGGACTGCAGGATACATTCTGCTGCACCGTGGACCTCCACAGGCTGCAGGAGAATCTCTGCTCCATTGCCTGGAGTACCTCCTCTCCATCCTTCCTCACTGACCTTGGCATCTGCAGAGCTATTTCTCTCACATACTCTTACTCCTCTCTCTCAACTGCTGTTGCACAGCATTTTTTACCATTTCTTAAATATGCCATCACAGAGGCACTACCAGTGTCACTGACTGGCTCAGCTTTGGACAGTGATGGTTGCGTCTTGGAGCCAGCTGGAATTGGCTCTGTCCAACATGCAGGAAGCTTCTGTTACCTTCTCACAGAAGCCACCCCTGCAGCCACTCCTGCTATAAAACTTTGGCACATAAACCCAATAAACAGGAATAGAACATCTATCTAGTTTCCTTTGAAATTAATTATTAATTAATTGAAAATATCTTATATATACAATGTGTATCAAAGTTAGTCTTCTTAGTCTGTAATACAGTGATCTTTTACCTATGAAATTCATATACATTATGGACATAGGAATAACTAATCAATGTACTTGTACTCAAGATACTGTAGTTGTTGATTGTTGAGTGAATCCAAATAGATCTGAAGCAGTTTGAATGAGTCATGCTTACTTTAGTTTTGTTGATCCGTCTTCAGGTTTGGGAAACTGCCCCCAGGGATAAAGATGAACAGTGCTGGCAGCTATTTAAGGACATTTTTCTTAGAGTGGAAGAGCTCTTGATTCCCATGTGTAAGAAATTGGACAAGGAAGGCAGGAGAGCAACATGATTCAGTAAGGGCCTTCTAGTCAAACAGACAGTAGGACTGAGTGCATCCTCAGCAGCCTGAGTGGTGCAGCTGATACCTCTGAGGGAAGGGATGACAACCAGAGGGATCTTGACAGGCTTGATGAGTGAGCCAATGCAAAATTCATGGCATTCAACAAGGCCAAGTGCAAAGTCCTGCACTGAGGTCCGGGCAATCCCCAATACCAGTATAGGCTGAGAGATGAATGGGCTGAGAGCAGCCCTGCAAAAAAGGACTTGGGGCTATTAGTGCATGGAAAACTAAATATGTACCAGCAATGTACATTCACAGCCCAGAAAGCCAACCATATCCTGGGCTGAATAAAAAGAAGTGTGACCCGCAGGTCGAGGGAGCCGGTTTTCCCCATTTACTCTGCTCTTATGAGACTCCACCTGGAGTTCTGCATTCAGCTCTGGGGCCCCCAGCAGAAGAAAGACTTGGACCTCTTCAAGCGGATCTGGAGGAGGGTCATGAAAATGATCCGAGGGCTGGAACACCTCTCCCATGAAGAAAGGCTAAGAGAGTTGGGTTTGTTCAGCCTAGAGAAGAGAATTCTCCAGAGAGATCATATAGCAGCCTTATAAGAAAGACAGAGAAAGAAATTTACTGATACCTGTAGTGACAGGGACAACAGTTTTATACTGACAGAAGATAGGTTAGATATTGGGCATTTGGAAGAAATTTTTTATGCTGAGGGTGGTGAGGCACTGGCACAGGTTGCCCAGAGAAGCTGTGGCTGCCCCCTCCCTGGCAGTGTTCAAGGCCAGGTTGGACGGGGCTGTGAGCAACCTGTTCTAGTGAAAGATGTCACTGCCCAATGCAGGGAAGTTGTAACTAGATGATCTTCAATGGTCCCTTCCAAACCATTCAGTGATTCTATGACTCCATGATTCAAGTCTATTTATTGTCTTTATTCTTAGCCTTTATGATAATTGCTATAAAAATTTTTAAATACATATTTGTACAAGTGTAGAACCAGACCCTACACAAATCTAAATATTTGCAAAATAACAATGGTATGTCAATAGTGTAAAAGTGTTTATTGTGAAATACAAACATTTCATTGTTACCTCATACCTATTTTAGATCTATTCGTAGTTTCAACTATAAGCACTTTAGGCCATTTGACATCTTTATTAGGAATGAATGGTGAAGTAGATTCATAGATTTGTTAGATATGATCACAGTGTAAATTATTATATATTTGCCACATCTATCACATTCTGCATGTACTACAGAACAGATATGGGTAGCTTAAAATTCTAACAAAAGGATACCTTTTTTTTCCTCTTCTTCTTCCCTTTATGAAAAATTAGAATTTCATATGAAAACATCTCTGTTGTTTTACTGAAGTCATAGCTTGGCATATTTTACTGTTTTATATTTAAGTACTGATTATTTAGTATTCCAAAGCACAGAATATCAACTACTTTTTATTATAACCTACATTTTTGGTTTGCTTATGTTTAAGATTTGTGTCCTGATTCTGACAAAAGACATAATTTATTCCAAACTTTTAACTATGTAAAGTGTTCTAGCAGGAAAATTGTTGTCTATTTTATTCTTTTCACATCTGCTTGTAATTCTAAACACTGTTGTTTTTGTCAGATTGTGGTTTATACTTAAACCTCATTGAGATTCTAACAATAATGTTTTCATATATTTGCATATCTGAAATAGCTATTAAAAATATGGTCACTAAATTAAAATATCTGACACTGATCATGGGTAAGAGTTAAGCATTTTAAGTTGCTTTTGTTATACTGTGACATCAGGTATCTGAAGTATATTAGTAATTTTGGGAATTATTGTTGTATGAGTTACATTCTCTGTAATTGAAATTGGGGAAGAATACCAATAACAGTAATATTGTTAATAATAGAGATGAGATTTGTCAATCTTTTCGCCCCCTCTTGTCCTGTATACCTGTCTCTCTCATCAGTGAGCCATTCATGTACAGGGGTTTACTTTCAATAAAAGTATTTTTAGTGCAAGTTCCTGGGAAAGAAACATGTATAGCAAAGTCATGAAGTGAGAGTTCCTGACTGTAAGACAAGTAATATCTCCTAGAGCATTGTCAAAGTGAGCACTAGATAGTGGACACTAAAAGATTTAACACAATCCTTATTACTTAAACATTAGCGAGAGCTTTTAAATTGCTTGTTCATCTGGTAGTCTCTTCCTAGGAGAAGCCACCTAACTGCATTAAAGAAATGCATTATTTGTAATCAAAGTTTAATTGTGTGTGATATTCAGGATCAACAGGAATGTTCCAGTAAGTGGGTAGGGTTTAAAAGCAATTTAGAGTAACATTAAGAAAAATGTGATTTGACTGTGATAATGATTAGTTTGGGAATGGGAACAACAGTCCTTATTTATAACTACATCATTACTCTTAGTATGAACTACGTCTGGAGCTAAAGTTGTTATTCTTAAAACTTTTTCACACTAGTGAGGAAACCAGATGCTTCATTTTCTCTAAGCTTGAAGTGATAGCTTTTTGGCTTCTTACATACAAGGTGCTTGAAAGAATACATTATCAATTAAAAACTTCGGAAAACTGAATTTAGATACCTGAAGATAGGTACCCAAAATTAGAGTCCATTTTAGATTTTATCCTTTTGTATCTAAATTACCCATATATAAAACACTCACGTACAATTTTTTTTCACCAGGTTTTGTGTGATTATACTGCAGTAATCACCAAGAGCCAAAGGCTTACAAGAAGATAAAATATGTATTTTCACAGAATAATTTGGATATGGGTACATTAAATAGGACCTGGACAGTCTTGAACACTGGTGGTAAAACAAATTATTTGAATAACCTTTTATGAATTAGGTGCTCTAAATTCTGTGCAATAAGTTCAAAATGAAACACTATATCTAGAAACATTTCATAGTGCAGTTGCACAAGTTTATTGTAACACTGGGTCCAGCAGTCCTGGTCACTAAAAGAAAGAATTGTTGGGAGCTGAGTAGCGCAAGTTTTAGGCAAACAGAACATATGTAAACATTCTGTATTTGATTAAAATACAGAGGTCTAAATGGCAGACCCCACACCTATAAAAAGGGAAGCCAAGGGCAAAGGGAGAGAGCAGCTGCTGCAGCAGTGTCTCCTCTGGTTAGGGATTCTGTACCTGATTAGTGCTGCTGTTTTTCCTCAACAAAGCCTCCCTTTCTTCTTGGTAGACAAGGGAGTACTGCTTTTTTGATTTGCCATTTACTGCATTGTGATATTGCAGTGCATCAGTCATAGTTAAAAATGTCTCTTTACTACACCTCTGGTTTAAGCAAATTAAAATTTTAGGGAGAGCTCTGTGTGTATGTGTGTTCTCTCTGCTCCACTCTTCCCACACAAGAAGTTGACTGTACAGCACTGAGAAAGAGTAAAGCCATACACCACAACACCTGCTCATGGATAGAGTAATAACAATACAGTCCTGGTCCGTTTTCAGCAACATGTGATGTGAAGAAATTTAGGATTTCCTTGTGAAACTGTACAGAAAGGTGAGAAATAGACACTCTGCTCAAACATCCAAGAAACCCCACTGTCTCAGAAATTGCTTGCCCATAAATTGAATATATGTATTTCCCAGTACAGCCCTCAAACATAAAATTAGTAAGCATCTGAACAGAATTAAGAAGTTCCTGTACGCATCACTTGCCATCACTTCCGTGTGGATCCTGCCTAAGACCCAAAAGTGCCAACTCAGTGATTTGGTTATTTCCATTATTAGCTAATGTTTCCAGAAAGCTCTTGTATTGAAAGCATGAAGACAATGTTTTGCCCTCAGAGCATCTGTCTGATGCTGACTCAAGTGAGTTCACAGAGGTATCAATAGGGTGCAAAGAGGTCATAACTTCGAATTATTATTATTATTATTATTATTATTATTATTATTATTATTATTATTATCAGTTTTATAGCAGTCACAAAATTCAGAAAGTGGGAGAAGAAATAATCAATCCATAAATCATTTGGGGTTTATATTTCTTATTCACTGGCTATCTTCATAAAACATATCAGATGTTCTTAATTCCCAAATAAAATTTATTTAAAAGCATTGTAAAATCTTTGCTTTTGATTCTTTTATATTAGTGTTGGGAAAAAATGGAATGTGAAATGAGCGAATTTTTATTCTTTTTCATTCTGTAAACCAAATCAACTATAGGATAGGATATATTCCAGAGTTTACATAGTAGTAATTAGTAAATATCTTTGGTGCTTCAACAGCTATTTAAGCAATTGACATGGAAATCTGCTAGACAAGATTTCTATATGAAAAAGTGTATTTCCTGCAAGAATTTGCAAGGAAGCTGCCTAAGTAAAATGGTGTTAGTGACAGAAACTTCCATTCTGGATTTTAAGCTTTTCTGCAGTATTTAGCATTTCTGGTGCAGTTCTAAGATGCCTTATAAATATTGAAGAGAGTTCTTTCTAGACAAGATTTAAATATTAATCACTTTATTAATTTTTTCCCCAGCTTCAGAGCACTTCTTAGGCTTAGTGACTTGGTGTTTATTTTGATTTTTATGTTCTGAAAAAAAGGACTTGTATGCCAAGTTATCAGTTACCCTATATTTCATTAAGAATTGCAGATAAATTGATATTGCGTAGTCATGCCTCTAATATCAAGACAAGAAGGTATCTTTTTCTTCTTGGCTGTCCTGAGTGTAAATTTGCAGAGTGTGTGCATGCAGACTTCCACAATCCCTTGAAATGGAAAGTGCTGTGCAAGTAGAAAATATATAGCATTAAATATTACTTTCATGACAAAACTATGGCTTTCTTGTCCTGCAGCAATTTTGAGCTACAAAGCACCATTCTTTCTGCCCCCAAGCAATTTATAGTCAACAAAGTTTAAGTAAAAATCTAGCTTTTGAGTAGTTCAGCTGCCTGAAACATTAAAAGCCATTTATTTCCTTCCCAGGAGCAGAATTAATAACAAAAGGCTTAAATAAAAACATAATTCTCCTGCCCTTAAGCTAGTTTAGACCTCGTTTTGGATATTTATTCCATCAATAGGTGAATATTTTCACATATATGACAATGTGCAATAATCCCCTAAATGTGTAGAGCTCTAAAGCACAGAATCACAGAATGACCTAGGTTGGAAAAGACCTTGAGGATCATTTATTCCAACCATTAACCTAACACTGACCATTCTCAACTACACCATATCCCTAAGCATTATGTCAACATGACTCAAACACCTCCCAGGGATGGGGACTTCACCATGTCCCTGGGTAGCCCATTCCAACACCTAACAACCCGTTCTGTAAAGAAATACTTCCTAATATGCAGTCTAAACCTTCCCTGGCACAACTTAAGGCCATTCCCTCTTGTCCTGTCACTTGTTATTTGGTTAAAGGGACTCATCCCCAGCTCTCTGCAAATAGAGGGTGATGAGGTCTCCCCTTAGCCTCCCCTCCTCTACTCTAAAAATACCCAGTCCCCTGGGGGGAAACAAACACTGTGCTGTCATCTCCCCCCAGAAACACATAGCTGGAAAACATTACTCAGGTAGGGAGTTTGATCCAAGGAATAAAATTATATCAGGTTTTACAAGACACCTAACGTACCAGAATTCTTCTGATCATTGGGATTTCAGAACATCCGGGAACAATCATAAAGAAAGGAAATTTTAAGTCTGAAGAAAGAATAGCTTGAAGGTCAGGTGCCAGAGTGCAGTATGGTTAATCATACCTGTACACCTTTCACAGACTCTGCATCTATAGACATCTAACAGGCCAATCAATCAATTTAGTCAGACAGTCGGTTGAAATCCTTTTACAGTCTATTAGGCAATACTGTAAATCTCTAATCCTGCAGAGGTTTACAGCAATCAGTAGTGATTTCCACCAGGCTACAAATTTAGACTAGTTAAATTTATTTAAAACCTGGGATCAGTGCAAACTCTTAAATATAATATTAATCTTGCCACAGCTTTCAGTATTTCTGGTAGGATTTGACTGGCTATATTTCACTGTTCATTTGAAATTTTCACAGATCTGGAGATCTTTGAAAATTACTAATCACTTCCTTAGTCCTTCATATATGTTCTGTTCAAGGGAAGTGAAAGAAAACTTTAAAAACTGGAAATAAATTAACTTTTTATTTGTTTTCAGAATTATTCAGGACACAGTGTTCATGCCTATGAGTACAGGACATAGGGCTTCTCTGGAGAAAATCACAATTGAAGATGAGGCAGTATTTTCAGTTCTCCAGAATTGTTTATGCTAGTCCAGCCAAACTCAATGTCTGCTTCTATGTGCTATATTCAGACTATTCCTAAGTCTGTGTAGGACTGAAGACTCATGTGTTAAGGAATGTCAATCTATAATTACTAAAAATGTTTGCAGGATTCTGTGTCTAATACTTCCAATTTACTGATATCCAGAGTATATTTGACCAATCCCTTAGCCTAAACTTTATCTGATAGTAGAAAAGAAGACATTCACAAAGCAAGGAAGTCAGCAAGAACAACAGCCATATGTTTAAAGTGCCTTTAAGGATTTATCTCTTCTTTAGGTGCCAACACTTCATAAAAGTATAGCACATCTTCTCCTTAACACTTTTTGCTGCACCCTAAAACTCCCTTTTCTAAAGAAGATTGTGTTACAGCACAAGTTGAAAGTTCATCTTTAGGTGGTTGTTCTGAAGTCTATTCTGCAAGCTTTCTTAAAAATTGCTTACAATAAGGGCATATGAAGTGTCAACTCTTTTGAAGGCATAATCCAATTAATTAACTAGAGCATGAGAACTCTCCTTTTTTATACACTGTGTACAAGTCAAGTTACAACATAACAAAGTCATTCATCTGTGCTACTTCAGAAAGTCTTATGAATAAGATTATCCTAAAATGCATAGCTGGGGTAGCAATTACTGTAGTACATTTACTTTCTTTCCTTTAGTACTCTGAAAATTAAATCTGGACTAAATTATGTTTATGTTAATTGATAGCAATGGATTTATCATAGTCACTAATGATAATGAGTTGATTTGCAATTAGCCAAGAGAAAAAAAATAAACCCACATCTTTTGGTTTTGGTTCGATCTTTTTTTTGTTTGTTTGTTCCATTTCAGAGTGTAACTCATTTGGAAAACTGTCAACAGCGCAAACTTGATAGAGGGAGGAGGATTATTTTACTTTTGTCAAAAAAAAAAAAAAATTAAACTGGAGATCACTCACTGCAAACTTTCAACATATGATTATGAAAAAAACCTTTTATTCTCCAGGAAAGCAAACTTCTATCAGAAATATTAAAGCAAGGTAGAATAGGACCACTGGCATTTAGGACTTTTAAGCAAGAAGGTGAAAAAGTTTCTTTTGATTGAGGCAAAAATATATCTTTTGACACAAGGAAAAAAAAAAAAAAAAAGGACTTTACTTTTCCACTTTAAAATAACAGTTTTAAAATGGAAAATATCATACCAAGAACAATATGATATTATTATAAACTGTCAAAATAAAGCATTCTATAACTTACAAATGTAACTAATTTTAACTACATAGTATTTTTAGTTGTAATATAAAATATTGTTCATATCGTTTATTGTTATTATTAACACATTAGAATGCAACTTCATCCATAAATAAAAACATCTCTGACTAGAAACCATCTTAAGAAGTAAACCCAAACTTGGGAGAGCCCAAAGAAAATTTTCTGTGAAATTGTGTTGCATGATTTTGAGGTACATATATGTAGAAGGGGTCAGGAAAGTTAGAAGTTGCCATTGATTAGACAGATATTTTATTGAAACCTCCCTCTATTTTGGGGGGTCAAGGACAGAGCTATCACTGATACCTTTCCTTTAAACTCACTTTCTGCTAAAACTAGTGTTGTCTTGTAATGAAGAAACCATTTTAAATACAAGGAATATGACTGTTCTCTATAATGATTTTTTTCCTCCGTAAGATGGAGTGATGATGTAATTAAAGCTTTTAATATATTTACACTATAGTTAAAATAATTATTTTATATTAATAACAAAATATGAAAACATGTTGCTTTAATATGATATCTTTGATTTACATCTGAGAGATTGCCTACATGATTCTTTTAAGAGATCCTTTGAATGACTGAGTTTTTTCAGATTTCATTTGACTTATTTTTAAAACTATTTTAGCATATTTTTTTTCTAATACCTCTGCATATTTTTCTTGGTCAGGTGCATGAAGAAAGATGAGCAATTCTAAGGAAAATCAGCTATTTTATGTTTGACGTTGGTTCACTTTGTAGTCCTATAGGCATCATTTATCTTCTGTAACCCAAACATATAAATACCTTCATTTGATACTGATGCTGTTAAAATTATTAGGGATGCTTTGTTTTGGATATCTATTGGACTTTGTCAAAGGTTCACCCATACCTCTGTATTTCTAATTAGTAGAGAAGCATCAAAATCTCTACCCAGAAAAGTATGATTTGAAGAATATGCTTATTATATTACATGCTATCTGTTAGTTTTGACCTTGATCAAAGAAATTGTAACTAAGGAAACAAATTATTCTCTAATTACAATACTGACTTATCTGTATTTTTATATTATAATGCTTTAGAACATTTCACTATTAGTTAACATCATTTCATTAGAGTGTCAGGGATATATTCCTCCATAAAATAATGGGGTCATAAAATAGTCACAGAAATAACAAAAGCCTCCTCTCTAAAAAGTAAGGTTAAAATTTCCTGTAGTAATGAGTATTGTCTCCTTTGGATCCAGTGGAAGAGAAGCATAAAGTTTGATTCAGTTACAGTGTTGATAGAGTTGTCTCAGGATACAGAGACTGTGTGCCATACAGTTCACTGTACTTCAGACTTTATTTTTATTTTTGCTATTCACTGCACTGAAATTAGACCACTTTTGTAAGATCATGTTAACTTTTAAAATATTATATATTTATATTGCAATCATGTGCAGAGATATCAGTGGAGTTTGGGACTCCAGTTTAGTAATTTCCTTACAAATATAGTCAAAGACATAGCTCTCAAAATGAAGACCTGTCAGAAGTTCACAAATTACCGGGCCAGCACAGTAATAAGTGAATGAAATTTAATGACCTGTGATAGATATATGAGGACTGATTAGATGATTTAATAGTCCTTCTGGCTTTAAACTTTCTGAATCTCTGAAATTACGTAGTAATAAAGATTTGCACTAATATTTCTGTTTTCCAAATAATTATAGCAACTTTGTTATCCATGACCTAACCTTCATTATTAGGTGTCTGATGTCTTGCATTCAACATGTTTTGTTATAAGCGACAAAGAACTTCTATCAAAGTGATCCATATCTGAATATTAATTAGAACATCTGTTGAGTTTTGTGGGTTTTTTTATCTCAGAATGAATTAATGATTTTTATGATCATTTTCTTCAAAGAAACGGGTTTGCATTAGCATAGTGATACCATCTACCAATAGACATTTGGAAGAACTCAGACAGAAATGTGGACAGCAGAGAAATGAACTTAAATATTAGGGAGTAACATTTAAAATGTGTATTTATTACAGCATGGTGTGTTTTGCTGATAGAGACCCAATGTCATTTTAAACTGAAAGAAAAGGAAAGTCTGATTTTCAATTCAGTGCAGTAGAAAGGAAAATCTAGAAAACAGCCCAATATCTCAGTTTAAGTCTGATATTTTCTTTAGTTCAAGTCACAATTTCCTGGGGCCCATAATGTTGCTGTGTCCCTAACTGCCCTCTGTACAAATGCAAGAATAAATCTGTTTCGTGTCATTTTCTACCATTTCATACAGAGGTGACATATTTTCTACCTGAGAGTGAAAAACTATTAGTTTCTGTTTTGAACAGGAACACATGGGACATGGCTGTGGGAAAACCTCTAGGTCTAGATGAAAAAGAAGGTATTAGAATAACAAGGCATTGCACTTGTGCAACCTACAATGCAATTTTTTTCCCATATATTCTCATGTTCTCAGATGTTAAAAATACAAACCAACGTATGTGGCATTCTGAGAAATGAGGTAAAAGCCAGGATAAAACCAGGCACCAAATCATTTGTTAAACTTCAGTTAAGGAGAAGATGCATAATCAGTAAAAAAGCCCATGAATTATTAACTCTGTAATTGCACACTCATTTCCAGGTAAAAGGACTGAGCAATAAAATATTATCCTCCCTGGAAATGGTCCTAAAAATTAGATTATAATAGAAAGAAAGATTTAGTCCATGTTTTCTGTACCAGATTAAGCTGAGTTGTTTGGCTTTGGAAAAAGCAAATACATGCAAAATAAGAATTCCTGTGATACTGTTACTAAATCATGCTGTAATTTCTCTGTATATATACATATGAAGAATATTTCTATTGCAGTTTAAATCAAATCTAAGTTAAATCAAATTAAACTGGGATGTACAATTACTGATTTAGGCAATAATCTGGGCAGAATCTGGCCTGCTGCTTTTAAATTAAAAAAAAAATTAAAAAAAAAAAAAAAAAAAAAAAAAAGCAGCTGAAGATCTTTTTGAGACTTTGGGAGAGTCATTATCTTCAGATAAACTAGATATTTACTCTTTTAAAGTGGAAAGTCAATACATCTATCAATTCTTCTTTCAGAAGACAAATATTTTGGACAAAGATAGGAAACAAAAATGTTATATTGTTTATTCTGTGATATCTGCTTTGCATTTTTCTTCTCTACATCTTCCATAGACTTTGTTTTCTTTATCTGTCATCTCACACAACAATTACCAACAAACTGCACTGTAAAATCTTTCTTACTGGGTTTACCTGATAGTAAACATTTTTTTTTTTTTTTTTTCTGTCAGGACACAATAAATCTATCAATGTCAAAGATTACAAGGAATACTACGAACTATCTAATTTAATATTTATCCAATATCCTAAACTCAGAATGCAAAATAATTTCAGTAGAAATTCAGTCAGAGTGACTGAACAGAAAGAAAAGATTTGAAGATTACAATGTCAAAACCAGCTTCCACTAAGGCACAACTGACCTACTCATATGATAACAAAAAAAAAAAATATGGCAGTCATTACTGGTTGACTTCTGCTTCGACAGTATTTGTCTGTGAGTAAGTCTTATTCAAATACTGTCTAAACATAATCCAGACAACACGTATTTATTTCAATAAATTTTAGATTGGGTCCCATAGTACATAAATTCTGTCTGTCAGATATGCTGCTCAGTAAACACTGGTTCTCATTCCCTCTTTCATTGTAATAATATGCTTCAGAGTTGGTAATTACAGCAGCTGATACAGCAAAACATGCTTAAGATCTAACAAATGTGATGTGGCCTTTTTCAACAGTTTTCTGTATTAATTTGTTACACCCTTTCTGTCATTTGTTCTGACTAATTAATTATGAGGGTGGTAGGGGAAGAAGGGTAAAGGTTAGTGATGTCTTAGATCCTGTATTTGTTGCTACTGAGGAGAATGTAACTTCTGAAGAAACCAGATTCTCTTTTAATGACTACTGGATCATTACTGAGCTAATTAATTTTGGAGAAAAGGAAAGAAGTCTGTGAACAAGTATCAGAAAGAGGAAAAGATACAATTTCTCACAATAGTTCTTTCAAATCTGCATTTTGCAACTAGAAGATCTTTGTAAAAGATATTCATTTCCAGTAATGTAAACTGGTACATAATTTATAATTGTCTCATTATTAAAACCATGACAGCCATCATGTTGGCACATTTTATCCACAGGGAAGTAATTAGGGCCTTCTGGCAGTATCAGGGCAGGTTTTTTTTTTCCTTTCTTAAGCTCAATATTTAACTATTTGTCAATGACTCCAAGAAGAAAAGAAAAAGGAAAAGCACAAGACCAGTGTTACTGAACATAGGTTCTTTTCCCACTCATGCATGCTCCTGAAAAGGGTAACCATTTGTAAGGGACTTTTTGGACTTTGTGTCTGTCTCAACATTGCTGCTTCACAACCACCATTTCCTGGCCTCAGCATCCTGTCATTGCGAAGGAGTACACCTTGAAGACAAAAAGTCCGCAACAAAACCACGAAGTCTGCCCGAGACTGGAACAACAGCAGCCTTGGTAGCACCCACCAAGCTACACCTGCATTCAAGATGGGTAGGCGGTGCTAGACTGTAGACAGCGAGAAGAGGCTTGAGGAACCTCAGGTCAACCCCCACCAGCAAGACCACCGCAACCACCTGGGCATGCACGCATGGAGGACCACGGGGCGGGAAATATCACCACAAGCCCCCATGGAAACAAGCGGACTTTTTGGGAATCGTGGGGATGGGGGACTATAAAGGGACTGCGTACTCCTCTCTCGGGGTGCTGCTGACGCTGCTGCTGCTGCTGCTGCTGCTGCTTGTTGGAAGACCTCGACGGAGCCAGGAACGTGGCACATCATCAGCACCACAAACAAGCTGATGGGACATCGCTGGATCCCCAGTCGTGGTAGTGGTGGTAATTAGCTGCTTCTCTATTGTTCTCTTGCTTAGGGATTCTGACTTTTTTTCCTTTCTTTTCCTCTCTGTCCTATCGCTATTACCAGTTATAGAAAATAAAGCTTATAAGGTTATAGAGCATCTGACCTTGTTTGTGTGTTAATCTCGCTCTTGGGATTATTTAAGAATCCTCCCCGATATTGGATCGGGACACCATTTAATCTTTCTATACTGTAATGGAGACTCATCAGGATTAGTCAAATTAATAAAATAAGACACATTTAAAGTCTAACTAGTACAGAAAGTTTTAAAGTATGTGTGTTTTGTTATAAAATGATGCAGTAACATTATAAGAACAAAGTTGTCTGGTTTCAGAACATACTATAGTAACAAATATTCCCTTAGTGTACTTTCAAGGGACAGATTTACAGAGTAGTTGTGGCATAAAGCACTTAAAATCAATAAATATGTCCCAAAGGGAACATTTATTCTTACAGTTCATAGAATCATACAGAATCATTGAATGGTTCGGTTTGGAAGGGACCTTAAAGATCATCTGGATCCAACCTCCCTGCCATGGGCAGGGACAACTAGACCAGATTGCTTAAAGCTCCATACAACCTGACCTTGAACACTTCTGGGGATGGGACATCCACCACTTCTCTGGGCAACCTGTTCCAGTGTCTCACTAGTCTCACAGTAAAGAATTTCTTTCTTGTATCTAATCTAAATCTACCATTAATCTAAAATCTACCAGTGAGAGATTACTTGTATCTCCCCTAAACAAAGACTAAGAAAAATAGTCTGAGAGAAACAAGGCTTGATAAAGGATGGGGGGGATCAGAAGCCCTCTGAGCTGAGGAATGTCTCAAACACTCACAAGTAATGAAACTATAGTCATGGGGTGGATAATGTGGAGACTGAAGATGATAAGGTTGCCTGGATAGTACAGGATGCATCTGGAGGAGGGAACGCTGTAGGGACAGGATATTTCTGCTCTGGTGCATCTTGTAAAGTTTCAAGGGCCATCTATCTGGTGAATTACCTTTGCTTCATTACCTACAAAATGCATAATAAAGTTGACACCCCTGCATGTGCTAATGAAGATTAACAAGATCATTCTAGTTACATCATCTCATGAAGCACCTTACCTCTCCCCATACATGTGATATGTAGATAGATAGGTCAACCTAGGGAAGGAACCCCAGAAAAAGTGTGTATAAATTAATGGGGGGGATGAGGAGTTAAAAAAAAAAAAAAGAAAAAAAAAAAAAAAAATTGAACCCTTGTTGGCAGGACCAATACAGAAACCCGGACAAGTGATCTCTATTTCTACCTCTCTCTTTAGCTCTCTTTTATTTTTTTCCCTTTTTCTGAATTATCATTAGGTAACGCAAGGCATACTATATTGCTTGCTGCAATTCATTACATACCTAGCCAGTTATCATGTATCCAAATAGTACATTGTGGGAAATTTATAAATGTCTGGATTTTGAGACTCGTCTCACTGTTGTCCACTCTGTTGTGGATTTACTAATCTAAGTCACTTGTATACCTCACTTCAGGGGGACATGACACCGACCTCTTTCATTTTAAAACTGTTACCCCTTGTCCTATCACTACCCTCCCTGACAAGGAGTCCCTCCTCATCTTTCCTGCAGCCCCCTTTAAGTACTGGGAGGCCACTATAAGGTCTCCCTGAAGACTTCTCTTCTCCAGGCCAAACAATCCCAACTCTCCTGGCCTGTAGACTGAGAGATTCAACAGACTGTAACATTTTGACAGTGATTGACAACCTTGATATTTATATGACACCTGTTCAAGGAAAGACACCACAGAATTCCCTATTCATTGCTCACCTTTGAGTTATTTCATTTTTCTCATTCATGTATATATATAGTTAGAAAACTGGATTAATTTTCAAATATGCAACTAATTTCAGTAAGGAAGGAAAAAAAAACCCACTACCTCAGTTGGTTTGTTATGCCAAAGCAGAAAATGTCTTGCAATACTACTATCACCGCCAAACAACAATATCTTATCAAAAAATGACCAGAAAGAGGTGGATGTGTAGGTTTCCAATTTTTAATAGTAAATAGATATATTTTTAGGACAAAATCACAAATTCAGTCTTAGACTCCACATACTTAAAAATGCTGTATTTTGCAGTATGCAATATATTGATATTTTGTAAGTGAATTGGGTCACTGCTGAAGGAGGGATGTGAGCAGCATCCTATTAGCACAGTATCTACAAAATAATTCTTGTTTTAGTTTTGAAAACTGAAATTATTATCATTACTTCTAGCTCATTAGAAATTTATAAAGGTTCAGTTGGACCACACTACCAATATACTCTTTAGCTGCCTTGCTCATTCCTATAGTAATTCCATGGAGTACAGTTACACAAGTGATGAATTTGCTGTACAGTACCAGAGGAAGGTGGCTGTATTTTTATAAGGTGCTGACCTACATCTCCATTATGTCCCAAGGGTTTGTTTAGTATTGAACACAGCAGGAATGGAACAAGTAGTCAGAAAATATGCTAAATTATATTTATCATATTTCATATCAAAACTCTGTAGGCCATCTCTTTGTTTGTCATATTTATTGTCTTCAGGTAGAGCTGTAACCTCAGATGCTGTTGTCTATCAAACGGCTCAAATGACTGGACTGATGTTTTCCACCTGTAGGTAGAAGAGATGTTGCAAACATCCTGGATCTGGTCAAAACTTATGCAGTCCTTAACTGGACTTAATGTACTCAGCCTTGGACTACAGCTACAAGCAAAATGCAGAAAAACGTGGTTCATGCTAAGCTGAATTACCCTGTCATAGTGTCAAGGTCAGTGACTAAGATTCATGGAGGTTTTACTTCCTCCTGATCTCACAGAGGTGCATTTTGCAGTTACTTGAAATGCTAACCCAGATTTCTGGATAGCAGACTCCTGTTTATTAAGCATGTATGGGAAACTGGCAACATAGTATATAAGCCTGTCAAGATGTTTCTCTCAAGGACCTTAAAACCACCGTGTGCTTAAGGGGACTTTTAACAGCTCCTTTGAAAATTAGTAATGATTTCTCAAAATGTAGCCAGCAAACAACAAATCATCAAAGCATCAGGGTCTCAGCATAGCCTGCTTTTGTTCTCACACAGCCCAATATTTTTTACTTGGATCTTTAGGGCAAACAGGTCTCCTGAACCTTCTCCATACACTGGTGACCTTCTGTGATCATATTTCTTAATTACATCTGATAATTAATCCATTATACTGTAAAACTATAAGTGTTAGCTAGGTTACTAGATTTTAGGACATATGTGTGGAAAGAGTTTACTAGTCTGTCTAACAAAATAACATACATTTCATTGTTTATATCTTTGAATCTTGTTGATACCAAAGTATCCTGTTTTTTGTTCTTACCTTATTTATCAATAGGGTTTTTTCCACATAATTTCAGGTAGTCAAGCATACAACTGTGCTCATGAGATGGAAGAAAAATTAACTTCTTTAATTCCAGTCTCACAAAACCATTCAGAAGGTTGTGTCACAACTTTTGCTTTCTTTATTCATTTATCTTTAGCTCAACCCAAAAGTCACTTTCATTCTATTTTCTCCCTATCCGACAGGAGAGAGGAGTTGGTGAGAGGCTGGGTGGGTGTTGTGTAGGGTCAGCCCACCATACCTACAAGAATGCAAACTTTGAGAAAGAAGTTAAGCACAAAAGTGGACATTGACATGATATGTTTATGACAGCTTTCATTGTTAAAAGAATTTTGAAATTGTTGGATACAATGAGATGGAAAACTGTTAGTGTCATTTGTCGGTGAATCAGAAAACATTTGTTCTCCTTCCAAATTTGCATCTTAGTACACAGCTTTAAAAAAGATCGCGATTTTCCTATGAAAAAAATTCTAGTCACAATCAGATAGCAAGATCATATTTCACCAAAAATCATCCTCAATAAGTGCTTTAAGACAGTTGAAGGTTTTTAAAAAATTCAGCTGCCCAAATGACTTAATCTTACCTGAGATGAGGGTTTAAACTTACACATCAAGGAAATGCTTTTGAAGCCAGTGTTTGCTAGATCTGGGCATATATCATGGTATTCATGAGAGGCATAATAATTCCTGACCTCACTTGCTACTCACTCCATTACAAGTTTTCCTAAAAGATCGCAAGTGATATTTCAAATGGCATAACTATTTCTGAAAATACATAGTATTTTACAGGGCAGGATTCAGATAATAGTGAGCAAAATTACTAGACTATGAAAATCAAGGTATTTTTAACTACAGACAGTGTAACAAGGAGTTGCTTGGTTTGCTATACTTCTAGAAATACAGCAGTTTTCCCTGTTCATTCTGGAAAAAAAGAATACTATATGTCACTACCGTATGGTGACATTTTCACATTTCAGGGAATCTCAGTGGTATTCCAGAGTTAATATTTTCTTTGCTAGAGAAAATGCCTTCCAGGCATACATCATACTATAAACAGAATATGTCACTAAGAAAGAATACTAATAGATATTTAAAAGGAGTAAGTCCTTAAGGCAGGGCTATTGTGTTCATAAGGAATAATACATATTTCCTCATGTGAGGGTCACATACTATTGCAGGCTGAAAGTCTCCATGATGTTCTTCATCACAAGCCAGTGCATGAATCAATAACCTGAACAAACTGAAATGTACAGTGTTGTTGCAATCAATTCCAACTTGAATCTTACAGCATTTTCTTATCAACCTAAGACTCTTTTCTTGACATTGTCGGAGTAATTATAGCTTTATTTTTAAAATAGCATCAAATTACTTTTTTTTTAAATTTCATATATACCATATAGACCTTTTATCCTTTATTATTTGACAGTATAATCAATTTATTTTTTGCATTCTTTATGACATACAAGTTTTTACATAGTCTCATATATATATATATATATATATATATTCTGGATACTTGGAGAAGCTGGGGAAATATGTATGGATTAGTTTGTCTGTAAATACTGAATCATGAGGTACTGAGATTGAAATGTTAGGTTTTGGTTCTACCAATGCTCATAGAATCATAAAAGCAATCATAGAGAATTATGCTTATTTTAGAACTATTCGATGAATTTGTCAGAGCAGAAAATGTTCAAAGGATTCAAGAGAAATAAAAATAAAATCTGTGTGTTCCATAGTTGGTTTTTAACATGAAGTACAATGACGTGATGCTTCCCCCTCCTGAAATCCAATCAAATCTAATAATAATAGTCAATAGCCAATAACCAAATTGAATGCAACTGTCTTTTCAGCTTTCTTTCCCCAGAAATTTCAGTTTCAGACTTCAGTGTGCTTAAACAGAGAATTAGATTTTTTTAACAGTATTCTAGTTTTCTATAAACAGTTGTGAATTTCCTCTTGAGAACAAGACAGTGATGGGTTTATTGGTATAAAGTCTTCTCTTATGTCAAGGAAATTGGTACACTGAAGTTTCTCTTTAATATTCTCATCCAAATATTCTATACAAGCAGTTAAGACATCATGAAAGTTATGATAGATAAGTCTTAGTCAAAGAACAGGTTTCATCAGTCCCAAGTAACTAAGCTGAATATGGGCTAATTTAGGGGACTGTAATGATTTTTGACAGGCAGAAGGTCAGAGCAGGTGATCCTTAATCATTTCTTATGGTCTTAAAACCTATAGGGAATAACATTGCACAAACCCCTGATATTATCAGACAAATGGGGAGTCAGTTTAGGCAGGAGTAATGAGCCGTCTGCCATTTTACAATCTATGCATACCCTAGTTCTTTGCTCAACAGTAGCAAATGCTTACTGTTTGTTATAGACATATAAAGACTAATGAGAAACAATAAGTGCATAAATGAAAACTGCATATGGGCTAATTTTCTGTCAGGTTGTGCTGACATTTTTCAACTGCCATTCAGATATTCCTGCATTTCAAATTCCCAGTTTAATTCTGACCATTTCACTCATAATATTGTTTCTTGATATTTCCCAGGTTTACTGCGAGGGCTTTTACTGTGATCAGTTCAAGGAGCTAAGAAGAGTATGAAGAAAATGAGATAAAACATTTTTTTTTAATGCTGGTTCTACAACATGTCAGTTATTCCTTAAAACAGTAGGCTTATTTCAATAAAATAACTAAGTATTAAATCCAGCTAAATCCTATTGTCAGACATGATTGAGGTTAGATTTTCAAAGGTATCTATCTGGATCCCTAACAGTGCATAGCAGAAGTTACAAAAAGTTAACAGCTGAGATCGAAGAAATGACAAGTGGAATAGGTGTGATAGAAAGATGAGAAAAGAATTTTAACATTAAAAGAATAGTGAAAAGATGTCTATTTTGGAGATATGATTAGATATAGTAGCTCTGAGAATAAAGGTCATATAGCACATCAGAAGCCTCTAAATTGATAAAAACAAACAAAGCAAAAGAGAAGAAAATAAAAGCAAAGCAGGCATATTCAATGAAAAAAAAACCAAAAAACAAAAAACAAAAAAACTAACTATAACAGAATAGGAAGTCAGTCTTGATAAAATTATAATACTGAATACATTTTACACCATGAAAAATGCCCAGAGAGCATAAGTCTATTCTACTCAGGGGAAGTAAATTCTTTCTGTCTGCTTACAGTGAACTCTCCAGAGAGTTATAAAGTTTTGACAGCAACTGCCTGAGTAATGGAATGACAAAAAGAAATACAGTTGTCATTTCAGACACCAACAATAGGAAATTAAACTTCTTTTTCATGAACTACTGTTATTGCAGTCAAATTCTGCTGTCAGATACAAATATGACCTTTCATGTGATGGTGACATTCGGCCCAAAAAGAAAGTGAAAGAAAAGTTTACCATAAAATAAAATATATGAAACCTCAGCACAATAAATATCATAAAAGGATGCAACAGAGAATTGTGATCTTCCCGCTACTGGCAGCACACTTCCACCAGAAATCCATCATATTACAGTACAAGAGAGGAACAAATATACTTGAACTTATGTACTTTAGGTGTTATGTTAGAAGAAATGTCAGTAATAAAATTTGGTGAGGATACTGCAAATATGTTAGATAAGCTATTATCTCCACTCATAAAGTCTATGAGTATTTTTAATATATTTTTAAATATTTTGTATTATATTATTATCTGAACAGAACTGCCCTTTTTATAGACATGATGAGAATTTATTTTATTCAGAAAATGGAAATCAGTAAAAACACACTGAGATTATTATAACAATGATTTTCCATTACTTGGAATGCTATATTCAGTTCTTGTCATTCTTCTTCACTATATACAGTAAGAAAGATCAGATTTCAAGGATGATGATAAGAAAGATTAAAAGTCTAGAAATATTTTGTTATGAAAAATATCTGGAAAAAAAAAAAAAGGTGAATTTTAAAAAGGTTAAGAGAAAGACTATAACAAAAATATTGAGAAAATATTGAATAGTGCAATTTAAGGGATGAAATATTCTGTTTATACCTTCTAATAACACAAACTAAAAGGTATTTCATGTGCTTAATAGCTAAACTTTAGAACTAATTGTTTCAAGATATATCTGAGTTCAAGAACTTAAGATATCTCAAAAAAGCACAGTTAATATATAAAGATTTTTTAGTAGTAGTACAGATAGAAGTGACTAAATGTAAAGTTGGTCATATATATTACAGTAATTATATATTATGAAGTGCACAGTGTTATGGAATAATTCAGACCAAATGTAGAGCGGAGGGAAATTTTTTCCTTACCTGATAAAACATTTCATGTTTTTTAAATATTGCTGCGCTCTAACCTAGAAAAAGTTTTAAATACTTCCTTTTAAAGACTGGTTGAAGTGGAGTTTTTTTGTTTTGCTTGAGACAGAAGTGACAGATGAATCAGAGACAACCATCAGTACACTGAGTAGCTGAGGTACCCTGAAAAAAAGTACACCAGACTAGTCCAGAGAGAAAAAGAAAGGCAGATTCCAGCAGCTGTCAGCATGGTGACAGAGGCAGATGGTGTTAAGATGGGGTCTAGTCACTAAGCTCCAACTTTGTTTTGGCTTTGCCATAAATGCCTCCCTAGGGAACATTTCAGAAACTTTTCACTAGGCTTATGTAATAAATAAAATAATAAAAATTCAATTTTCCCGTAAAAAAAAACACAATAAAAATAATTATGAAATAGTACTGATTCTAACTGCATCCCAAAAAAGCATTGCACATTTTCACAGTCTGTTCAGTCATAAAACATACAGTTCAGATAACCAGATTATTTATTTATATCTTGAAACAAAGAACTCACTTTTTTTTTTTTTTTTTTTTTTTTTTGTAATAGACAAGCTGAGAAAATACTTGTTTCAACAGAAAATTATTGGACATGCTGTCTGTAGTTGTGTAACTACTTTCTTCCAAGTAAATCTTGCTCATGATCAGAGTCAAGATACTTGGATATAAGTAGTATTATTTCACCTTTCTAGAATAACCTTCTGATGCTATATCACTTGAATTCTAAGTTAGACACTACTGACAGTTATACAAGATACAAAACTTGGGGTTTTTGCATTTAGAAATGTTGAAACTATATAGTATAGAGAATAAGAAATGGTAGGCTTTATCATAACAAGATGTCTAATATAAGTCAAATGAATCATGTCCTGGAATTCAAACTCTAATTTATTTAAGTCAGGCTAGCTGAATTCCACCATTTTGAAGTGTGTAGAGGTAAACATTTCTAGCTGAGTTCTGTGAAACAGGAAAAAATGTTGAAATCAGCAACTATAAAGCAGAAAGAAATGTTGAAATCAGCTAGTAAAAACAGTTTTTCAAGGATTACTCATTTCAAAAAACATTTTTCCTTTATAAACCCACTGGTTCTCCATCCCTAAAGAGAAATCTTGAGAAAAATTACTACCATTTGTGGACCATAATTTCAGATTAAATCCTAGGGATTTTTTTAATTTAGAAAAGTTAACAAAGCCTTTAGTCTGGATAAACACTAAAGTTAAAAGGAAAACCAGTTTCCAACAACACGTCTCTAACACCTTTAAATCATTTCAAGAAAATACTAAACGTATTCCCTTAGCAGTACTCCATCCATCACATGGATGTGGAAATTTCAGTTGTGCCATCATGTAGCAGATTCAACACCAGACTGTGAATTGCTGTTTTTCTCAGGCTGTTCTACAGTCTTATTGTCTTATGTTATAACTAGCAGTTCTGAGAGTGGCATCTTACTTCACAAAGATTTATACTTTACCCTTTTGTCTTGCATGGAGTGGAACATGTACATCTTTCTAGGTTTTCCCTAGATCCAAATATTACCCCTGATGTATTTTCACTGGCTCCATAGTTATATGAAATGACTTGGGAGAATCTTTGTTTCATGAATGTGCCATCCCTTAATGCTTATGTAGGAGATTGTGTTAATTCTTTTCTAACTTTGTGGCTACACTACTTTTGTAGGTGAATAGGTTCCCAAAGTATCTTTAAAGGGAACATTTTTTCCTTTCCCATTCTTGTATCTTGTTGTGATTTGGTTTAGCTTCAGGGATTAACACCAGTGGAAATTCTCTTCCCTTCACTATGTAAAAATCTAGCTTTGATAGCATTATCTTTGAAACGATACAGTTAAGATGTTTTGATCAGTGTTTTTTATTTTCCTAAATTGCTTAAACAGTTTTAGAAAACACTACATGTCTCAGGGAATATAAATAATTGAATATTTAAGTTATTTTTTAGGCTAGTAGAAAGTTATAGCATGGCCCTTTGATCCATCTAACAGTAATTCTAAGTAAAGAAATCACAAGTTTGCCTTAGAAACTATAAATTAGGGCATGCCCTGCTCTTCAAGGAGGTGCTCCTGTTAGCTGTTTGGCATTAACCAAGCAATTTCCATTATTACAGTGCTATTAAAAATGTTCTTTAGCAAAGTCCTGGAGGAGCACTGTTTTAAAATAGAAATAGCCTTTTAAGCCTCTGCAAAAGAAAATCTTTACGAAGGTATATAACAGTTCCCTTCTCCCAGTCATCTTCAACCTCTAGAAGGCTATGTTAAATAATTAAAGCTTAAGTTTATAGAATCCCAAAGTCATAGAACAACTAAGTTTGGAAAAGATCTTTAGAGAACATCAAAATAGAGGGGAGAAACTTGTAAGAAAGTAGATGGAAAATGATAAGGTACTTAATGCCTTCACCTTGGTCTTTTTTGGAAATATTTGCCTTCATGAATCCCAGGCCACTGAGACTAGAGGGAAAGGCTGGAGAAAGAGAGACTTATTCTCAGTGGAGGACAATTTGGTTAGGGAGCATTTAAGCAAAATGAAATTGCACGAGTTCATGAGGCCTGATGGGATACACCCATGAGTGCTGAAGGAGCTGGCTGATGTCATTGTGGGGCCACTCTCAGGTATCTTGAAAATATCATAGTGCCTGGGGAAAAGTCCTGAAGACTGGAAGAAAGCAAATACCAGCCTTACCTTCAAGAAGGGGAAGAAAAAGGATCTGCATAACTCTAGACCTCACCTCTACCCCTGCAAAGGTGATGTAGCTACTAACCCTGGAAAACATTTCCAGATATGTCAAGAACAAGAAGGTGATTTGGAGTAGTCAGGATGGATTTATTAAGGGGAATTAATGCTTGACCAGACTGGTAGCCTTCTACAATGAGAAGCCTAGCTTCATGGATGAGGGTGAATGAGAGCAGTGGTTATCTTGTTTTTAGTAAGGCTTTCGACACTGTCTCCCATAACATCCTCATAGACAAACTAATAAAATACAGGCTAGATAAGTGGACAATGATGTAGATTGAAAACCAACTGAGCAGCCAGGCCCAGAGGATTGTAATCAGTGACACGAAGTCCAGTTTAAGACCAGTCACCAGAGGAACAGTACTCTCCAGGAGTCAATCTGGGGGTCACCATCGTGTAACATCTTCATTAATGGCCTGGATTCTGGCACAAGAGTGTACCCTCAGCAAGTTTTCAGGCAATACAAATCTGGGAAAAGTTCTGCCATTCAGAGCAACCTTGACAGGCAGAAAAAATGTCCGACAGGAACTTCTCAGAGTTCAACAGAGGGAAATGCAAACTCCTGCACCTGGGGAGGAATAGCCTTAAGCACACATATGTACTGGGTGCTGACTGGCTGGAAAGCAGCTCTACTGAAAAAGCCCTGTGGGTCCTGGTGAATGCCAACTTCAACATGAGTCAGCAATGTGCGTTTGAAGACAAGGTCAATAGTCTCCTCAGCTACATTAGGAAGAGAAGGCTCAGTGGTGTTCTTCTCATGGTGTACCTAGTAAAGTGAAAACATGAAGAAGATGCAGCCAGAATCATCATGGTGATATCCAGTGAAAATACAGGAGAAAATGAGTGCAAACTGGTATACAAGAACTTCTACTTAAGCTATCTACTGTAAGGATGATCAGTCACTGGAGCAGGTTGTCTTATGGTCCACATTATCCATTCTTAGAAAGACTCAAAACCTGACTAGACACAGCCCTGAGCAATCTCTTCTAGCTGATCTGATTTTAAAAATGGTGTTGATTCCTTCACACAATGGTGTTTAAAAATGGTGTTTATTCCTTCACATTCTCTTAAAACCCTTTCTGATTTCCTAGGTTTGTCTCCCACATTGTTTACATCTTTTATAAGGCTCAGATTCACCAATTATTTGTGTGCGAGGTCTTGCTGTTGTATATGCCTTCCAATGAAGCATGAAGTAAGCTTTCTGGCAGAACACAGCTCCATATTGTGCTGCCTGTGCCCAATGATGTAGTGTATCATCAAGCTGTGAACAGCCGATGAAACCTACAGCAGCCTTGGTGTCCCAGTTAATTGTTTGTTCAAGTTCCAAAACATTGCTGACACCTGTGAAAACTTGGCTTCTGTTTCTTTGTCAACACATATGCATCATCCATAAATGCCTTGTTGATGCTTAATAGAAGAGATTCATCTATTGAATATGTTACATACTTGCCTCTACTAGATGTTTTAAAAATAGACTTTGCAGTGCAAGAAGGTATCATTCCTTATGAATTACAATATGTTTACTTTATGACAGAGACATAAAATTGGTATTGGTGATTGATCAGTGTTATTTTAGCCACCTAAGACTTAATCTACAGAGCTTGAACAGCAAGAAAGAGAATTATCTACTGGTCTGGATGTAAAACCATCTTCCATATTGTTAGCTCCCAGTGCATTCTAATAGTTTAATAAACTTGTTTACCTACGAACTTTTCATTACTTATTTATTAGTGTCAATAATTACTTTGTTGTTCTGATCTCCACAAGTATTTATTTTAGATATATTAAGGTTAAGGAAAACAATTGCAGAAAATATAAAAGAATACATATTTTTCTCAGCAAATCCAATGACAACACAATGAGCTTTCATGATGTTGTTGGAGTTTTTGTTCTACAGAACCAATTAAGCTAAACTAAGCTGCCCTAGATTGTCAGAAATAAGTATTTCAGAACTTACGTTCATATATGTGATTTTCTTTTTGGAGGTAGGTGTAGGGAGCATATCAGATATAGGTAGTACAGGACAGAGGTAGTTATAGGGTATATCAGGAACTGTTTTAGGAGAGTAAATCTTTCCATCAGATATGTGAAGCATGTTGGAGGTTCTTCTCCCTGTACAGGTAGTGTTAAGTGATTAAGCACCTTAACTTCAACGCTTCCATTTTGTTGCCTAAAATAAATGGAATTAAATGGACCTTCACATTTATAACTGAAGGGAAGCCAGCCTTCATATCTTTAATCCTCAGCATTATAAGTGTTACATTATGATTTGTTGCTCATAATCAAATAAAAGTAATTTATTTCCTCAGTGACACAGTCAACTTAAAAATCCATGATATGGCTATTACTAATTTGAGGTCAGTAGCCTAGCAGATTTTTGGGAAGTTGGTATTTCTTAAAACATCCAATTGAAATTATATTTGTCCAGAATGAATCCCTACATAGGAGACGTCAGACTCTTTCACAGTTCACTGACACAATGTACGGAGGGGAAAAAACAGAAAAAACTTTTGAATTATTTCAGAATCTATTCCTCTCCGCTGGAATGAGCTTGCATTACCATTCTTCATCTGCTGATGTTGCATGTAGGTAGTATCATAATGAAAAAAACAGCAAGCTTTAGACAATGGTCCAAACTACTATACTCAGTCATTTTAACTTTGTTTACTTTCATGGGAATCTGTGAGCACATAATATGCCAGTAGAACAGCACAGAGTACCTGATACAGTAATGAAACTTTTTTTTTTTTTCTTTTGTTTCGCTGATGGAACTCTTCTCTAGTTTAGAAAATTATATGGGCATTCACTGCCAGACCTCTTCGTCCACCAAACAGCTGTTAACTGCCTTCTTGCAGTTAGAAATACTATGTTTGAGCATAGGGAAGAAATGTTCTTTACATGGTCAAAATGTAAAAGTTACGCAGCTGTTCCCAATACACCCAGTTATACACCAAATTTGCAAAAGTTATCGGGGAGTAGTTTCACATAGGAAAGGTTGAAAGACAGTGTATTAGTTGTAGTCTTTATTTATGTAATACCATAGAAATGAATGATTTGGGGGTTTTCCTCCAGTTTAATTGATAGAGAAGCAATTGAAAATGGAGTGCTTGCTAAGTGACTGAGCAGGGCAATACATAGAGAAAATGTCATGCTCCTTGTGGGGCTGCTGACAAGAGTAAGAATGCCTATACCTACTAATCCCTAAGGAATGTATAAAATTACAAAGTGCCAAAAAATTGCAATATGAATAGACTGATAAGGAAGTATGAAAAGATTCTGAAGAACTGTAATATGAACTAGAATATATTTGCTGTACGAATAAGGCAATCATTTAGCAAATTAAACATAAAATCATTTAGTTTCTGCAGTTTGACATGATTCTCAGGCATGGCTGACAGGTAGATAAGAACATATTTTACCTCATGGTGATGTTTTCTCCATGTATTATTTATCACTTAATTTAATTTATTATTGATCTTTTGCTTTTATTCCCAGTAGCTTTCAGTTATTTCCTGTTACCTCATATTTTGTCTAATGGCCACGCCATGGTATACCGTACTGTGCTAGCACACCAAAGTCAGCTTGACTGTAGAGTGGCAGTGTCAAATCAGACGTAAAAAACATAGTAATAGCAAGCAATAATAACTAATATGGAAGTATCCTTTCTCTTCAAAAACAACAGAAAAAAAAAAAAAAAAGTTGAGAAAGGATTAAAAGCAACCATGGATAACGATAATTGTACTTAAAACAGTAGAGTTGGAACATCTGAGTGTTGAGCTAAACACGATGCTAGCAGGCAAATGGCGTTTCAGATTATGTCATTTTAAAGAGCAATTCCAGACATGTCACAATTGGTATAACTTCAGATATTATGTCCTTTACTCTCTTTTTATCCCATTTAATTCCATCGCTCTTCAGGTTGATCTAACACTGCCTCCTCTGTTCTCTTTTGTCTTAGTTTGCAGTGTTGCCAATTTACCTCACATAGAACAGTCTTCCCTTGTCACTCTGTTCCTACAGTCTTTCTTTAGTTAATCTAAGAGAAAAACTTCTTATTGGTTCTTTTTTCTTCCTGTGATTGCAATCATGTATATTTGTAAGGTGGTTTTTAATTTCAAAGAGCTTTGATATGCAGCATGGCATTCCCAGCTTATGTTTATTGATACTTAAGCCACATGGATTCATACTAACTCAGAACTCGGTCTGTGGCTTTTATAAAAAGGACTTTCTCTATTTTTGTCTTCTCAGTCAGGCTACTGTTACCTAATATTGACTTGGTCAATAATGACTTACTGTCTACTCCCCTCAGGAGATTACTTTTATTCAATGTAAAATAAATACAAGATATTTTGTGACAAACTATAACACAAATTTAGACCTAGACATTTTATACTGATGATTTTACTTTTTTTTTAATATTTAAAATACTTATATTAACAATACTATAATAAAATTATAAGATGGGTCTTCTTTTTGCCATATATAACAAAGAATTACTACCTGGATAATCTTTGGGGAAAAAAATATCCAAATGTTAATGACTGTAAAATTTCATGATGAAGGTCTAGAACCAAAATTTGGGATGAGAGAGAGTAGTATCAGAGAAAGTTTAAGATCTTGTCTGTAGTTAGTAAAAGCAGAAACTAAAAAAATGTGCAAGTTGCCTGATTACAAGATCTCCTCCTGCAAACAGAATAACTATGTTTCAAGGATTAGAAAATAACGAAGTTTCTGTCCTCATCTGAAATTTCATGCTGCTGCCATGGGATAGGAAAAATTGACATTTTCTTGGAAAATTCTTTTCCCCTGTCTTCCTGCTGGAATAGCACAAACTAGAGAAGAATTAACTTTGGAGCTGACAATGGTGAGAGGGACAATTTAATTGGGAAAGTCCATGAGAACAAAATGGTTGGAAAATTTCTAAAGTTCTGTTGGAAGATACTCCCCAGAGTGAAGGAGATGAAGAGGAACATTTTGGAAAGAATAATTTTAGAAAGAAGTTTACCATGAATTTTTACAAAGACTCAATTAAAACTAAAATCAAATTAGAACTGGGTTATGAATTGCTATAAAACTCAGACTATACTGTATAACATATATATAATATGTATCAATGATTTATTCTAGCACATTTAGATTTCATTTAGGTATAAAATTACAATATTTGAGGCAGACATACAGCCAGTACATACAAAATACTCCATATCTTACAAATGTGTTACATCTAACTATATACTAGATAAAGCTTGAAATACGTATCTTATACACATTTTACTCTTCAAAATAGCAGCATACATAAATTTGAAATTAAAACATGTTAATCATTGAAAAGTGGAGGTGTACCTTCACTTAAATTTAGTCAAGAATTAGTCAAGAATTTTCTGTGATGAGTTGGTTTAACTATAACTGGGTGAATACAAACACTGAAATGTTTGCTGAACCATGCATTGAATAAGTTACCATTTATTTAGCATACTAATTATGAACATTTTGGTAGAAAACTCTAATCTAAAATGATGACCTATTATTTAAAGAATTCAATCCAGTAATGAGCAATTTTAAGTCTTTCAGAATATTACAATTTTGAGATAACTGCATATGAAAAAAGGCAGTAGGTTCTACAAAATATAAGAAAAACATCTTTAAAAATTAACTATGAGTTTTCTATTATTTTCTCTGCCTCATAAATATACAAGCTACCCTATGGATACGAAGGCAGAACCATATGTATGAACGTTTTGAAGTCATCTCATGTATGGTATTCTGCAATGTTATTTGTGACAATTTCTGCTTCACAATATATAGGTAGAAGACCAGGATAACTAGCAGAAAAGAAGAGTTTTATGAGGAAAAAGGATTCTTGTCTGGAAGTTCTTGGAACTTCTTTCCTGTTTCTGCCAGGATATTCACATAAGCCAATGTTAATGACTAGGTCAAACAAGAAAGGCCCAGTCTCTTAATGAACCATTCTTCCATCCTGTCTTGTCCCAGAAGAATATATAAGATATATACAATACGACACATAAATTAAAGTTCATTTCCTTCACCTCTCATATTTCCAAAGCATTTTACAGATTATAGAATCTTATGGATTCTGCTCAATCTTTCCTACTGCACGAACTTCTATCTCAGTAGTTTTTTCTGTTTCATAAATTAAAGATTCTCAGTTAATTTATTTCTTTATTCATACCAGAAAGCCTATCAGAGCAGACCTATCTCTAGCTCCTTGTTCCTTAATTGCATCAGATGGCCTGAGGAACTTCCTTATGCATCTTTTGTAGCCACGCATTGCTGAATTACATAGATACACAACCTGATGACTGCAAACACTTCAGCTCATAAAACCTTTCATCAAAATTCAGTTTCTGTTTGTAAACCTGTGATGTATTGGTCACTGGTAAACTTGGCCTAAAATTATCAGATTTTACAACCATTTATGCTCAGAATAGAGATATTCAGAATTTTAGATTACAAGCATCATAAAAAGCATATGATAGAAAAAATAGCATAGGATAATGAAACACATGAGTTAAGACATTATTTTAAGTGTGTATATTCATAATTAAATCAATTTTAATTCTGAGCCTGAGCAAGATTCCATAATTTAAGTAGTCTTTTCAAAATTTATGATACCACTTCTTTGTTCTTTCCTTCAGAGTTCTAGACTATATCACAAAACTGCAGAATAGTTGAGGTTGGAAAGGACCTCTGGAGGACATCTGGTCCAACCTCCCTGCTTAAACAAGCCCAGCTAGACCCACTTGCCCAGGACCACATTCTGACAGCATTTCAGTATGTCCAGGGATGGAGATTCCACAACATCCCTTGGCAGCTTATGCCAGTGTTTCCTAATGTTCAGGTGGTACTTGCTGTACTTCAGTTTGTGTTCATTGACTCTGGACCTTTCACTGCCACCACTAAAAAGGGCCTGGCTTCATTTCCTTTATACTCTCCCTTCAGGTATTTATAGACATTGATGACATTGTAGACATTGATACACCTTAGCTTTCTCTTCTCTTCTCTAGGGTAAACAGTCACAGCTCTCTCTGTATACGAAATTATGTAAACAGCTGGCCTAACAAATGAACACAGACATAAAAACTCCTCACTTACATAAACAGAAGGTGCACCAACAGCCTCACTCTGTTCTAATTTTGGGCTAATCAGGGTGAAAACCCATATAGTGGAAAATTCATATATGTACAGTGTGGATCCCCACAGCAGCTGGCTTACTTATTCTGCTCATGATGGCCCCTGAATCCCAGTCTTCCCAGCTGCTGGCACTTGGGCATACAAGCCCCCGAGACTGCAGCCCCACTCTAGTTGCTGATACTTAGACCTACACACACATATACACGTACACATGAGTGATGCTCCCTGTAACTGGCCTTTGACAATCAGTCAATCCTGTTGCTGACCCTTGGATCCCCAGGTCTGCCATCTGCTTCACGCAGACACACATGCAGAGAGGTCTCCCCAGGCTGCTGGTCCAGACCTATGATTTTACCAGTTGTCAAACCCCAGATGTCATGGTCTTTCCAGGAGCTATCTTGGCCCTGGTTTCTCCAGTAGCCAGCTCTCAGGCTTTCCAGTATCCAGCTCAGACTTACGGTCCTGCGGTCTTACTGCAGGTACTGACTCTCAGAAACTTCTACACACACACAGACACAGATGGAGTCTCTCACCCAGGAAAACAGTTCTAAATGGAGTTTAATCAGGAGATGGCATAGATTGCAATAGGCAGTGACTCCCTCCCTCAGTCTGTGAGGTGCCCCAGAGAGCCTAGCTCCTGGTACTTGGTGTTCCCCAACCTCTAGGGCTGACATTCCCCTGTGAAAGGCTTATGGAGATGGACCTTTAATCACATAACCTAACACTCATCACTGTTTTGTGGAGAAAATATTACAATACTGGTATAAGGTGGGAAGAATTTTTCATTAAATAGGTTTTTAAGTGTATTACTTAGTAAAACAATATATATGTTGTCATTTTAAGATAAACCCTCGCTTTACGAAATATGAAGTGAGATGTTGTAAATGAACTTACTCAAATTATCTTACATTTTTGTTCAAAACAAATCAGTTGGGGTCAAACACAAAGGGACCAAATATATTAGAAGGTTAATATGTTAGCTGGAGAAAAAACAAAATACCAGATTCAACTTTATTTTGCATGCACCAAAATTTTTGCTACTTAAAATCCCTTGAAAATAAAAGAGCTGGAAAAAAAATGTTTTCTATTTATCTTTTTTCTCTTCCATGAAAGAAGCACTTATCTGAAACAGAAGCTCTTTTTTTCCCCAAAAAAAATATGTTTAATTCACCTTGATAAAGGTTTAATATGATGCACATTAAAGTATCTATATAGTAATCTGTATTTTTCTATATCTTCTGAACTTTCATTCTCATTTCAAATTTAAAAACTGTGTATTGTGCTTCTCTTGATCTTATGCAAATTTAAAGTCACAGTTGGCTTTTTAAATTATCAGAGAGCAAGTATATATATTTAAATTCATTTCAGGAAAATCCAATTATAACTGTGTAAGGAAATCTGATGACATGAAGAGTTCAAGATGCAAGGATCTAAATGAGAATGTTCAGCAATATTGCTGAAACTGACAGGGCACCCCATTCAATTTTTAGTGTGCACTTGCTATGCCAGTGATTTTATCTTATAACAATAGTTTGGTTACATTGTGTAAGACATTATAACTCAGATAAGTCTACTGAGTAGTCAAATAATACAACCTACCAGATTCTGCTTGTTTTGCTTAAATGAGCATAAATAACTTAGGTTCCGTCAACTGCACTGACTGTTTATGTTTTAGCTTATTACCAGATTATGTCAGTCAACTCTGTCTTTATCTCATTTATTGGAATACCATTGAAGTATAGAGTTTAGATAAAATAAATAATGCACTTTTTATATCCATAAGGCACTGCTTGAACACCTTGAAGACCTAGATTAGCTATCTAAAAGACTTAGATGTCTAAGGCAAAGCCAGTCTTTGTTGGCTGCACAAACAAGGGATAGTTATGTCATTTTGAAGTATGGGGCTAAGACAGGTAAGATGAATTGTCCTCTTGAGGTATTTGTATATTTCTGGAGGTATTTATATGTTTATCTAATTTTGTTGACTATGAAAAGAGCTCATAGTGATTAGCTTATTCTTAAATTGGTATGATTAATACCATATATTAAATGATAACTACATCAGTCATTCTGAGTTTTGGAAAACTCTGAAGTGTATAAAACACATTTTTATGTTTTATTTTATGAAATGCACTTTTTTCTAAGGAACACTTTTGTCTGAACTGAAATATTTTTTAAAAGTAAACATATGTAGAAATCTTATCTTGTTATGTAAAGTGGTTTTACACAGCACTATTTATCTACAGGAAAGTTGTATTAGTTAATCTCCTTACTCTAGTACCCACAGAAAAATATCCTCAGCTCCATTTTTCAGCCAATGGAGGTAATGACATAAGGCTTCTTATATTCAGTGGCTAAATGTGCTGTCATTTAATGCTGTCTTGGAACTCCTTGGTGGCAATAATTTTCCTGACACAGGTACTGCAGAATGGCTGTTTTTTACAACAGGGTGAACCCATAATATTATTCCGCAGTATGTTTATAATTTGTGTCTGTTCTCTTTATGGGTAATGTAGCCAATGCAGCAGCATCTTAAAAAAAATGTCAGTCTCAAAGGTCAGCTGTTGCACACCTTGTTCTTACCAGTTGGGGATGAAGAAGGCCAAATATTCAGACTACTTTCATCTATGTTCACTGGGAATTTTCTAAACTAGCAGAATATTTATTCTCCTTTTTCTATGCATTTCTGGATGCCAATTGTCTTGATGTACTTTGTGACATTAAACAATTATTATTCTCTTTTTGCTATATAGTGATATATATTTTATAAGAACATGAATAAATAGATTTGACTAGCTATGTGACTCCAAGTCCTGTTAGTGGAAAAGTCCCAGAACAATGACAAGAGGATACCATTTAAATCTAAGATGATTCAAATTTGGATAGGTATTTACATTTTTGATACAGTCAGATGTTACCATGAAAATCAAAGAGATTTGTAAATAGGATTATTTTGATTAACACAGACTTTTTATTGTCCACTTAATCATTGTGACTTTTCCAAGGAGGAATTAAATAGTATTTTCCTAATAAGTAAAACAAACAAACAAAAAACACCCCAAACAAACAAACAAAAAACCCAAACAAAAAAAACCCAAACCATAGTATTATATAAATATGACATTTATACTTACGATAGTGAGAAGTCTGAGGACAAAATGTGTAAAAAACTGTAATAAACAAGATCTAAAATTCAGGAAAAAAAAGGGGAAACTCATAAGAAAAAACAAGTCATTATGAAGATATCTCTTTGTGGTTGTAATTTGATCTTTAATATGCATATGTCAACCTGGAAAATATGAAAAAACTCTAACTTCCCTCAAAAACACTTTTCTGGTCAGATTCCGAATTATAATTTTACTTTCAGTGGGAAATTTCCATTAGTTATAAATTTATAAGATTATCATTTATAAATGAGTGATGCTGTCAATTTAAATGATGTTTACTGATTTACCATCTTCAGTATTGCTTTGATATCTACAGAAATTGGACATCTTTTCAGCAGAATGAAGAAGTCATTATGAAAAAATATATGAAAGTCTGTATTTTATCCTGTATCATAATTCCAGTAATACAAGAAAATGTGTTCTTTTCAACTCCTATTTCTGCTTATGACTATAGTGATAAATTAGGATATGAGAAACAATTTTCATTTTTCTATTTAATTGAGGACTGTCAGGAATAAAATACTTCAATAATTGCAATATTAAAAATAGAGCTTTAAATTTAGATTCTGGAGGTCAGATTTTCAATGGTCTCAGACCCACTAGTTCCTACTTAAGCACTGATCTAATTAGCTGTATTTCCGCTTCATTTTATTTTTCTGTAATAAATTCAGTACATTTGCTACCATTCCTTTACCACTTCTGATAGTCACACAATGCAAGCACATAGTAAGAAGGTCTGATAAATTTATATGCCAGTGTAGACGGACACTCAAATCTGATGTATTTATTTAACATAGGAGAGTGTCTGCTACACTAAACATCAAAAGATTTTTATTATAGATGTTACTGTACTTTTGTTATTGCAACTGCTATATCAAACTTTCCAAGTATGCTTCATCTTGCATTGTCAAACTGATGTGAAAATATTTGAGAAAAAGATATCTACAGCCTGCAGGTAAATAAGTGCATGAAGGCAATTAAAAACCCAATCATCCCTTTTAAGGGTTCCCAGCAACTGAAATCAAATCATCACTTTTATTACATTAACCTAAGGTTGACATTAACTTTGTCTTCTGAATACATAGAATAGAATAGAAAAAAAAAAAAAAACAAAAAAAACATTATGCAGAGAAAGGAGCTCTTACAGTTTTGTTTGTTTTGAAGAGCTGTGGGAAAACCATGTCAGACAGGAGAGAAGCACTGCCCCAGCTGGGTAGACTCTTGCACCCACATAGAGGAATTCAGAAATCATTACTCCTAGGAGAAATCATTGTCCTTAGGTTCATCCTAAATTAATAAAAGGATTTGTACACAAACAAAGTCAACATTGGAGGGACAGGAGCTCAGGTAAGGTTAATACTGAGAGGACAGTGATACGCATACATATCTGTGTGCTGAGCCTGCAGGTTACAGATATATTTGCTTATGTACTACTTAAAAGATTGAACAAACAAGACATATTACTGCTGGAAATTCTAGCTGATAACCACTCATTCATCTCTTATGCACAAAAAATGCCTATGTTAAGAAATGTCAAACTCTTTTTCCTTAACATAGTTTAGGGTAAGGTAATTTAGTTACTCAAATGCAATTTATGTACTAAAATAAAAACTGAGGTTTCCTAGGTTCCTTCTGACTTTTGTGGTAGTAACAATCTATTTTCTAGACTCACACACAGTATTTACACAAACCCCACTTAATTGCATGTACATTTTCCTAATTCTTAGCGGGAGTGTGTGTGTGGGGGTGTGTGTGCAAGAATTCAGTGATGTTCATAAGAGTTTAGTCTGCAGGAAAGGTCAAATTATGTAACAACCAGATTTGTTATGAAAGTTTCCAAACGTGCGATGTCACTGCTGTGCATAGTCTATGGACTCCAGAGAAATTTCAGCCTAGCTGTCTTGCTTTTGTTGTACGTCATCTGAGTCTAGACTTCTTTCACATAGACAACTCTACAAGAGGTCATGAACCACAGCAGGGCTTTTGCAACAAAATCATTGTCTTGATCAACACTTAGAAAATTGTACAAAGTGTTCCTTAAGGAAAGCATGAGTATAAAAATATTCACCCATTCCACTAGAATTATAGCAACCTATTTATTTGACTGACTGTGAAATTACTTTAAAAAGTCTGTTTGCTAATATGTGCACAGGAACATTCCTTTTTGAAAAACTGTAATAATAAAATATAGTTTGACATAGATATCTATTTTTACGTTTAAAAATTCACCTTGAATAAATAATATTAAATAGTAATAGCATAGGAATAGCATTGACTGGATGGCTATGGTAAGAAAAACAGGATATCAAGTATTTTTATTGATGAGGCCTGTATATTTCATACATCTGATGGCTCATCAGTAGCCTCAGTTTACAGAAAGATACAGGAAAGTAAATGCTGTATAGCTTTATATCAGCAGACATTTTGTACAATTTGCATATGCCTTGCCTTTCTTACTGTTAAGGTTTTTCCTTATCACTATGGTCATGCCAGGAAATTCAAGAAAATCATGGTCTCTTCTGGTCCCCACGGAAAGCAGAACAAATACGTTTAACTTGTAACCATATTAATAAGTTCTCTGCCTTCATTTTTCTATCCAAAAATAGAAAGGCTCCATCCATTATAGCATGCTGAGAGCAGTGTCTGTCTCATCTCCAGGCATTGCTTGGGACAGACATGGACTCACAAAACTGTAGAATCACTTTCTTTGGAGAGGGCCCCTGAGGTGGCCTCGCTCACCCCCCTGCTCAGAGCAGGGCCAGTTTAGTTAGTGTGGTCTAAGAACTTGTGGGTGGGCATGTTAACAACGTAGTAGTTCAAACTGCTGCAGCACACCATTTGTGCCCATCCCCTCACCCTGATTAACTGAGTTTTGTAGTCCCATGCAAATGTCCTGGCAGGACTTGACACATACCTGTAAAGCTTCAGAAGTTGATACCAATGTCATTCATATCATAGGATAGAAGATCTATTCCCAGAGAAACTAGCCATCAGTTTTCAAGAGCACTAGTTTCAGAAGCACTGTATACCACTCTCTCACTATCAACTCACTGTAATAGGCACTGTATCTTCTGATAGAAAAACTGTAGGGCTGGACTCTTATCCCTTAGCTGGGATAGTCAGAATTTACAGCAGTAGGGGTAGATATGATCTCCAGAATTTTATTAACAATTACTTTTAGTCTGGAATCATTAATTGATAATGTTCTCAATTAAAACTTGTAAAATGAGAAATGAGTAATACTATCAAGATGTTTTGTAGACTCTAAGGTACTCCTATTATTTTGTAGGCAGCACAGAGCTTAAAATTGCTATCCTCTGTTTTATTGCAGAACGACATATAGAACTGAAATAGCTTAATAATATGTCAGTAACATCAACTCTCCCAATTACATTTCAGATATGCATGAAGGATAAATAAACCAGCAATCTCATTCCATTTTGCAAAGATAAAAAAAAATGTCCAGTTTATTAAAGGTGTGTCAAAATAGAGGTATTATTCTGTGTCCTGAACATAGGCAAAAAGCTAATATTTCCTGAATTTTAACCCAGTTCAGATAATGGATCTGTGAATGCCACAATAATCTATGCAGAAAATGGAAAACAAAACACCTAATGGCTACTTGGGGTACCTTTGAAAATCACTTGATATATGTCAAAGACCAAATCCTAGTGTAAGTAGCATGATAACTGCATGATAGTTGGAGGCTAAAGTGCTTAGAAGCTTTGAAGATGGAAGTCATTTTAGTTGTAGCCAAACTGTGAAATTACAAAAGTGTTATTCTGTATTCACTTTCTCCTGCCATGGGACGGTTTGCATAGCACATTTGTGTGATATGAATATATACTACTCTGACAGAGACTTTTGATTTGCTCTTCACAATTTTTCTTCTACAAAACACAGACCTTTACCAGTTCAACTATGATTAATCTGTAATTTTGATAGTGATAACATTCACAAAAGTGAACAGAAACTGTATCTACATCACATGTTGAATAAGAATGTCCTCCATTTTCATACTTTAATCTAACAATATGTGGGCTCACAATATTCCTCCTGTAGCTTCAGAACAATTATTCTCTCCTTTGTCAAATTCAGGCTTTCTTATGAGAGTATATGTCTTCTGGTGATTAAATATGACGTTTCTTGACATCAGTGTTTAGTTAGATAACTTTGAACTTATCAACATACTGTATTTTTTCCACAAAGAATTTATGTAGTAAAGCGAGAAAAATAAATCCATCCATTTTGACTTTTAGACCTTAGCTGACAGCACTAAACTCAGCCTCCTTCAGTCGCACAGTCCAATATGAGATATTAAGAGGATAAATGACAGATAAAGTTATTGAATCAAATGGATCAATGAGGCATTAATATTTTACTTCATTTCTGCTTATTTCTTAGCTGCAAAATAAAGTCTAGTTAATATTTAAAGACATCAGCCAGTATTTAACCACTTACAATTTAGTGTCAAATCCAAGAATATTCAGTTTCAAAATCATTTATTGTAAAGTGAAATTATTTATTCTTTGGAGAGTTATAATTTATAGACCCAGTTTATACTTTTCAAATATTTTCACCAAAGCATAAATATATTAAATTTACAAACACTGATAAATGTTACCTTTCTTCTATTATTCATAAAATCAAAGATTTATTACAAAAGAATGTGTTTACTTCAAGTCAGCATATTCAGCATGTTTTTACTATGCTTGCAGTTATTCTTAAGTGGTTGGTGCTATCAGTGGATCTAAAGTATAGTGATATGAGAAAATCAAAATCATCATAAAAGAGCAAAGAGCTAATAGTATTAGAACTTTTAGAAAAAATATTAGCATGTAAATATATTTACATAAATAAATAATCCAACTACCTTAACAAATTATATTCATTTAACCAATATATTTAATTAAAAATTGCAAAATAAGTCCCAGGAAATAGAGTGCCATCCCAGGAATCTGGAGTCCACTGGTATTGTAATCATCTGCTCATTCTACTGATCTACAAAATTATGCTCTCTAATATTTAATTTTATCTAGCTTCATGATTATACTATTCATTGTCCTTGTCTAATGTCTAGCATAACGTTTTAGACCTTTGTCTGGCATGAACTAGCTATGATAAAATTATGTTTTCTGAAGTTGAGCTGTTTTAGAACCCATAATCCTGAATTAATGCCATGGGGATAAATTTGTCTAATTTATCAACACGGTGTGCTGATGATCTAACTACAATTTAACACTGTTTTCTATCAGAAAGACACCTGAAAATCAGAGAGTGCACCATTCAAATCATAACTCTTAAATCATTTTAAGACCTATGTCTTAATCTCTCTGTGTTTAACCTCCCCATATGTAAAACAGATAATTCTATTTGACTCTCTCATAAGGGGTTGTAAAGATAAGTACATAGAAGATGCAAAGATACTGTGGTGAAGTACCAGATCCGGACAGCTGTGGAAGATGAAGAAATTCCAAAGGCAAAGCTCCTACACTGATAAAGAAAATGGATCATGGACAGTCAGATTTAAGAAACAATGCAGATTTAGGAAACTGCACTGAAGTATATTACAAGGCTGGAAATTAAGAGAGTAATTATAACACTTTCACATGAAAACTTACCTATTAAACAGTCTCAATGCTTGCTTGCATTTTTTATAATACTGAAACACATGCTTAAATTATTATAGTAAGAGAATATTAAACCTCTTTTGAAAAATAGTACAGGACAAGAAAGAAGGAACAAAGGAAACAAAAGCACCTATATTTTTCATCTATATAAAATTGTTTTTTCTAGTGACAGGTGAGACAATAGAAGAATATGCAAGTTTCAGGACAAGTTAGGAAGTTGTGGATATCAATCTTTTAATCTGATTACCAATTCAAAATATTAAAAAAAAATTTAAAAAAATCTTTGGAATATTTTGAAATGAATACTTTTTAGATTTCTTCAGGATCATGTTACAGAATCACTCTATTGCAGTTAGGGTGGGAAGAAACATATCAGTCTCCCATGCTGATATTTTTCCCAGTTGTACAAAGCATTTCAATATTAATTGAAAGAAATTATGTATCAGAAAATAGTTGTCCCTAGTCTTAAGAATTTACTTCATACTGATAGGACAAGAAAAGATATTAGGTTCTCCATCTTTCTGATCAGTAAAAACTCCAGCAGAGCTCTGTTCCAAATGAAGTGACAGTGCTGCTTACTGAGGATGGCTTTTTATTGCCATATTGCCATGTCACATCTGAGACATCTTCTCAAAAAAAGCAATCAGCAGCCACTGCCTCATGACTAAACTGTTATATCTGTCACTATGCAAGACAACAAGCTTTAAATTCACTTTTCTTATTACATTGAACTATTATGTATATGGCCCATAAAAATCTCAAATTTGGTGTGAAAATGAATTAATAAGAGTTTGGGAAATCACTGTTGCTAATAGCACTTCCAGATAATAACCAAAATGGATTAACCAATGAAGTGGTAAACCAGCATGTAGATAAAGTAACACCATACACAGGAGAGCTGACATTGTACTTAGATCTATGAGCCTTAAACAAGGCAATCAAGCAAAAAATTTAACAGATGTCTAAATTTGTGATGTAACAAATGGATTAACCGATGTCAGCATTTTAAGCACTCTGAACAGCTCTTAAGAGTACTGCCCAACGAAATGTCAGTGTTAAAGTACATTTATTACCTCACTGGGGAGATATAGATTCACTCAGTTACCCTTTGATTTTTGAGCTCAATAGCTTTTACAGAAGCACAGTCATTATATAAATTATATATTTAAAATGTTTTCACCTTGATGGGATTAAATAACTCTTGTCAAGACATGCATTTTAGCTGTTTGACCTACCACTGAATTTGAAAACAGGAAATTAATATTCAAGAAGAATAACAGCTTGTTTATAAGGAAAACATCAGACACTTGAATTTAGTTTGAATTTTTCTGGTTATTATATTTGTTTGACTTATATTTGCGGTGACTAGAAAGAAACCCAGTACTCAGTTATTTTAATATGATTTTTTTTTTTTGTTCCATAGACTGTTGGCACAATTTAATCTCAGTTGTTCCACTGAGATAACACCACATTTATTTATTTGAAAGTTCTGTCAAATAGTCTTTTGAGTAATTCTGGGGAAAATAAAATAATAGACTTCTTTACCAATACATGCAGAATGTGCTCCACACTTTTAAAGTGCTAATTTAATTAGGATATTTTCTATAAATGTCTTCACCTAAGAATGTATAAGAAGGGCACTGAAAGATGAAATTGCCAAGATTTGACAATTACAGTTATTAAAAGGCAAAGGATTAAAGCAAGACATCTTACTTTTCAGGTCAGGTAATCACTTGAGTGAAGACTGGTACTAATAAATGTGTAAGCCTGATTATTTTGAAATGACAGAGTAAAACTGAAGAAAATTACTTGACCAAGCTCTTAAATGGAAGAACTTTCATACTTCAAAAACACAATTCTTGTCACAGAGCAAGACAAGTTAGTCAGTAGTCCAATAACTGGAATTCTAAAAGTGATTTGAAAGATGCAGGCTGAAGATGACATAGGCCATGGATCAGGTAAAGACAGAGATCACTGAAAAATTACTGTCATGGGCAAAAGAAATTTGACATATGAAAACTTAATTTAATTTGTTGCCAAATAAAATACATTTGAATAATGAGAAACAAAGGTCAAAATTAAAACAACAGCTTACTCTCACCCTGTCCTGGTTTTGCTGGGATAGAGTTAATTTTCTTGAGCTGAGAGGGAGCACAGCCACAGCACCCAACCTCGATTTCGGCCAGCGTAGACTTAATGTTCCTTGAGCTGGGCAGGGGCGCAGCTGGAGAGCCGGGCCTGGACTGGCCATGACGGATGTGACATGATGCTCGGTACATAAAGGAGGTAGGTGGCTTCTCTCTCATTTCCGCTTCCAGTCAGCATGGCAGCATCTTTGGTTCTGTCAGGATCGCTGCTGGGGGCGGGCTGCATACTGGTCGCAGGGTGGTGAGCAAGCTCATTGTGTATTACCCGTTCAGACTTACTATTTTTACTCTTGTTTCTCCCCCCCGCCAAGTGATGCAGCAGGGATGGAGAATGGGGTCCATAACAGCTCCACTCCACTGCTCCTTCCTTTTCACACTCTTTTCCTGCTCCAACATGGGTCCTTCCCTTGGGCTGCAGTCTTCAGGATAAACCTACCCCAGCATGGGCTCACCACAGGCTGAAGCATATATATCTGCTCCATCATGATCCTCTTCACAGGCTGTAGGGAAATCTCTGGTCTGGCACCTGGAGCACCTCCTCCCTATCCTTCTCTCACCTTTGTGTTTGCACTGTTGATTCTCACATTGGAGGGTTGGGTTGGGTTTTTTTTTTTTCAATCTTCTCTGTTCACTGGGTATTTTTGCTCTTTCTTAAGTACGTTCTCACAGAGCTGCCACCAGCTTGGCTGTGGGGCTAGCTGTGCCTTGTAGCAGGTCTGTTGGAGTCAGCTGGAACCATCTGTGTCCAGCATGTGGGCAACCCTGGCCTCTCTTCACAGAGGCCACGCCTGCAGCTCATCTTGCCACCTACACCCAGTACAACAACTGATTTCAATAATATTTAATCAACTTCATAATTATAGATCTGAGTGATTTTAATAAATACTTTCGTTATCGGCACCCATAATCAACTGTACATCTGCTTCCTGTGAACAAGCATTGTTAGGAGATCTTAGTACTGATTATTTTTATGTTTATTTAATGATTTATCTAACCTAATATTTAAATTAATTTTTTGGTTGCAAGACTTTATCTCAAATTGTTATTGGTTTATGCATGTAGAAATATTAACCAGAAGTAAGGATACTATATCAGCTGTATTCTGGCATTGTTGTAGTTCTACCGAAATACACTGTTCAAACTCAAGAACAATGTGAATGAATGAATGATGACCCATGAAAATGTACAGCAAATAAAGATATGAAATGATCCAGTAGAAGTTGAAGCTATGGATAAAGTGTATTTATTTAACTCTTTGGTTGGAACAACTTATCAAGGAAGAGATCTCCCTCTTGTAGATCTGTAAATTGAAAAACATGTATATGTCACAGTAAGTGACAACATCATTTCAGTGCAAATCTATACATTAAATAGACATCTCCTCTTATTCCATTTCTCCTCTAAAATGAACTAACTAATCTCTAGTTCAGGTATTGTGAAATACAGTAGGATAAATAAAAAGAGATGACAATTCAAGTGGATGAACCTCATTTTGATAAAGGAAATCTGGGATTTCTTCATGTATTAAAATAAACTATCCCTTGGTGAAGAGGTATATGCTTCACTGCCAGAGCACCATCAGTGCTACAAAGAGTTGTAATTCTTAAAGAAATATAAATTATGTTCAAAAGTACAGATCAGGAGAACATACATCAGATGTGATAGGATAATCTCTTGGCAGGGCAAACCAATGGAGAAATCATTTTAAGTGCAAACTAATTTAGTCATATCTAAATTAATTTTTTTAAAAATAAATAAATTAGAAAAAAATGAAGTGTTTATGCCATTTATGAACTTATCCACAGTAATGAAAACCTCCTCTGCTGAAGCAAAACAGTTCTGTGTGTTACACATGACACAAAGTGAGAGATTTTAGGAGGTATTTTGGTTCACAGACATGGGTCATAGCTCTTTCAGCAGGCATATCTGAAAAATCAGAACTTCAAATTGTTACACTTAAAAGATAAGGCCAACAAATGAAATTACATTTTTCATCATGGACAGATTGGAGGAAAAGTATTAATATAAGTCAGAACGGAACACAGGTAGTCAATAAAGTGGCTGAAATGACTAAGCCTAAACTGTATAGGAAAGTAGGTGTAGCTAGTGGGAAAAAAAAAAGTTAAATTATTGTCTACCAATAAAATAAATTACTACTTAATAGAAGAATTACTAATGAACAAACTGAGTACCATCAGTGAGACAGAGGTTCAAGTATTCACAAAATATTCTCAAAAATATTCACCAAGAAAAAAAGGCTGAATAACAAAATAAAATTAATAATTGGAAAATCTATAATAAAAAAATAAGGAGTAATAACATATTTGCCTTAAATACTGTTGTAGAATATGGTAAAGAATTATTGTTGATTTTAGTGCTAAAATTATGCTGAAGACACAGGATTAATTTTAAATGGCCAGATACCTCTGCAGGACTTTTATAAAAATACTTCCTTGTGCCAACCTAAATTCTATTTATATCTAACTATATATAACTAACTAACATAAAAACTAGCACTATAACATACACTCTTGGAACGGTGATAGATGTATCTATCTTCATATGTATCAGATGTATTGTCAAAGAATCACTTGACACGAGATTCTTTTTTAATGATGATTTTCTTGGTAAGGTGATAGAAATTTACAGTGGATCAACTGATGACAGGCTTATTTAATTCAAACTGTTGCATACAGGTTTACAGTTCTCTAACAGATTACCAATTTCTAAGGTCTGTCTTTAAATATTTTGTAACATTTAATAACTCTAGTTAATAAAATTAAATTATGTGGGATAAGATTTTGGACTTTTCTGCATGAATGATAATCAGCAAACAGTGAAAATAAAATGGCAGCTTAGAAAAAAGGAAAAAATCAACAAAGAATTGAAAAGGTTCTTCACAGCTTAAAAGGACAGCATAAATGGGACAAATTTAAAGTAATTTATTTTAAGCAGTCTCCAATATTTAAATGAAAATTTAGCCTTATTACATTTTATATCTATATAAACAGTCAGTACAAGGTGTCTTCCTCTTTACTGTCTTTTTGCCAATAATAATGTGGTTAGTGATTATGTCCTTATAATGTGTGGGTAAAGTTGGTGTACAGCTTTTTTTTTTTTCTTCTTAAATCTGGATGCAAGTACAGTGGCATACTGGATCTGTTAAAGTGCTATAGTGTAAATCAGGAAAGGAAATGGCATGGGCAAAAGATGAAGCAGTGGACCTTTTTACGAAGAAGCAGAAGTCAGTGACAACAGTGGTCTCTGAGGGATCAAAACTTAACAGATAGCTTGATATTATAGGATCTGTGGTTTACTGCTTATAAGCGAAAATGGAATATTTAAAAATTATGTTTTCTAGGGGAATTTCAGACTCGTAAAATTAAGGGTGATAGCAGAATTAGATGAAAATAAATTAAGGCAAATGAAAGAAAAGAAGATTTGAGCATGGCCCCAAAATATGGAGCAGATGGAAATGAAAGAATGAGATTTAGAATGATTGCTTACTTTTCTTTTAACTCTTTGCTGGTCATAATAATCCCATAGGAACATTATATTGGAAAATATCCAAAGGAAAACAAGAAGCAACAGATCTTTCAGCTCAACCTCAATTAAAGAGTATGATTCCTGAATAAATATGAAGGACTTAGATAAGAGAGGCTAGAGACTAGTAAAAAGTTATGAAAGACGACATGAATAATAAATGAGTGATTAACATAGGGAAATAAGACTAAGATGTTCAGGATTATATCAGTACATAGCATAAGTATTTGGTAAAATATTTTAATAGAGTCTCTGCAGATATATAAGAACAGAAGAAAGGCTTTATGTCTCTCTTGTGTCCTCATTCCAGCAATGACTCTAAGTGGGTACTTAGACAAGAGTAAGAAAACTGCAAACATACTTCAGCTTAATGTCCTATTTGCAGTTCAGTGGCTTGCTGATCTAGACAAGGTTTCTATATATATAATAACTTAAATTTCTTTTCTACAGATATGACCTGTTTCCTTCTGTAGGCATGCAGCTTTTTATTTCCACTGTGCCCTTTGACAAAGAATTCCATCCTTCGGAAGAACAATCTTATGTTCTTTGTTATGATCTGGCTTCATTTATTAGTCTCTAGTCTCTGACCTGCAAGAAATGTTGAATCTTCAAGTCCTATCCACACATGGCCATGGCACTCATAACCACTCTGTCATATCCTTCCTCTCTTTTCAAGACTTTCTGACAAATTTAGCTCTTCTTTGCACTGGAAGTGGTCCATACTTTTGATCACCCTTGTTTTCCTCCAGTTTTCAGTTCTTACATACCCTTTTAGAGAGTGAGGATACAATAACTGTAGAAAATATTGAAGGTATAGATGAACAGTATTATAATAAAGATTTTTTGTTTTCTCTTTTCTAATAATTTTGAATATTTATTTCTCACTGCCACTGAGCGCTGAGTTGACATTTTATGGCTCAATCTGTACTAAAACAAGATCTGCTCATAGGTGGTATTGGTGAGTTCAGAGCCTATCATTTTGTATGTAACTTTTCCAGCTGTAATTTTTCATATCTATATACACAGAATTTTATCTGTCATTTGACTTCTCAGTTACTCATTCACATAATTCTTCATATCTCCAGCCGACCCTTGTCCTTATTACTCTAAATAATCTAGTATCTTCATCAAACTTGTGTCCCTGTACTGTCTCTGCTTTGCTTCATTTATTAATATTTTGAGCAACACATATTACAGCACATATCCCAGATGAGTTTCACTGGTCACATAACTCTGCCCTCCTGAAATAATTTACTCCTGTTCTGTTTCTTATTTTAACCAGTTACTTACCCTTCTACTTGTCCCCTGACAGATTAAATTATTTGCTAGGAGTATTACCAACAGCCTTTTGAAAACCCAAATAGACTTACTACATCCAAGTTTACACTAGCCCACTGTTGCAGAATCAGTTATTTCTGCTGTTTGGGAAGGTTTGAACAGAAATATGCACAGTGATCTTTCAAATGCTAACTGATTTACCACACGTTATATAGGGTAACACTTTGCATAGAATTGCTGAGTTGCAGAAGAAAAATGTGATGAACGGTATTACTCCTTTTCCCAATAGTGGTGTGGGCACCTGCTGTACATTACTGGCAACGTACATGCAGTGCACATAGCCAGGAGAGGCACTGCTAGAGCACCTCCCTCTCTGCTCTCTCTTCTCATACAAGCTCTGATATCATACTGTGCTTGTACTCTGTGTTACAAACTGTATCAAAAGAGTTTCCCATATCAATATTATTATGGATCATCTTGGAAGTTTTGTGAAGCTGTGTTGACTCTTCCCAAGTATAACATATTCATTGATGTGGCCATGAATTCTAGCTCTTGCAGGTTTCTTATTCCATAAAGGATTAACAAGGGCAATCTAGGATTCAGTCAGAAGAAATGAAACCCAATCCTGTGCTCAGCACCTTTCTCACAAATTTAAACTGATAATGGTAAGGCAGTTTGGTAGTTAATATCATGCAAATTAGTGTTCTGTTTATCTTTGATAATCGGCCAGAAGGGGATTTTTAAGGAAATAATATAAATAATAGGAAAAGGAGTTGCATTTTGCATCTATTGGTAGCTGGTGATGGTCCTGTTCCAGTACATTTACCCAGCAAAAGGAAATCCATTTACCAAGTTCTATCTGTGCAAAGGCTGTTCTAAGCATATTGCCTAAGTCTACCAAACTCTCAGGAATTCCATTCTATATGAAATGTTTTCTTTCTGAAAGACAACCAGCTAAAGACTGGAACCAGTATCATAAATCCCAGAAACAGAGTTGGAATAGATTCCTAAACTTCAGTACAAAAGATTTTTTGTGTCTGATAATTTTACATATATTAAAATTGTCAAAGGAAAGAAAGAGGAAAAATACTTGGGTAGCAACCAGAAACATGAGTGTCAACTTGATTGGTTTTTGCTTGCTTTTGACTCGGCACTAATGCAAATAGTAGTAAAATAAGATGAAAAGTAAAAAGGGTAATTTATTATGCTTTTGTTCTGGGAAAAACATTAAAGCAATAATTGTCAGTGAATATGTATTATAATGCTACCAAAAACATGCAGACTGCAGCTGGTAAAACAGATTTAATAAAGCCATCTACCTAGCTGAGCTATCCCCTGGGGTTTTATGAAGACTAAGTCAATGAGAAAACATTGCAATCTTTTCTGAGTCAAATTGCTTATACTAAGAGATATGGTATAGCTGACCATTCACCAGCCTAGTAAACCATTAGCTTATGCTCATATATAAAGACTCTGTGTGTGAGAGAGAAATGAAAACTTTTACACTGGAGATATCTATTAAATCTATCATAAGTAGAAATTTTAATGAAATTAAATTGAACTTCAGGATGAGGTTTGTGAATAAGGCTATTTTTATAACCTAGATCTTAAATAATTCACAAAATAGTGTCTGGGAAATCTGTTGAAATGTACAATGTACATTTTTTTGTGAATTATTTAAATTCATTGGAAGGACTTCTAAGGAGCACAGGGCTTTTTCAGGGTAAAGGAGTCTTGCATATTGGCATTGCAAATGTTTTGAGAACAGTGCTCTAAAAGATTAATTGTATAGTGTGTACTAACCAAAACACTGAGCAAGGCATAAACAGTAAAGAGGAAGACAAGAATGTATTTGAAGAGTTTTCACACAAAGTTTCTGTTGCTAGGGAAACCACTTTCTTCATCCGCACTTCCAAATGCATCTATCTCAAGGACCCTCAGACAGTACAGATCACAATGAAGTAACTTATGGAAAAAAAAAAAAAAAATCATGTATGTATATATGTTGCAGAGTAGTGAGTTTTTCTTAATAATCTGCAGAAAATGTAGATTCACATCTGCTACATCATTTTGAAGTTCACAAAGAAACCTATACATAGCAGCCATTGTATTTCCATTTCGTTTGCAAGTATTTTTAGCTTACTCAAGAATTTTTTTTTGCTGTGTACTAACTTCCAATGTTTCACAGTTGCACCTTCACTTAACATCTTTAAAGAATAAATGCCTAAAACATGTTGATTTTATTAATCACTCACTGAATCCTTCAGTATGCTACATAATATTTTCCAGTGAAGAAGGAATAAATCTGGCTATGCATATAGCTGCCTGGCTTGAACTCAGGGTTTGACTTAGAGACCAAATATAGCTAGCACTGTTGTGCCTACAGGCACACTCCCAGGACCAAGCTTCAGCAAGCACTGCCTGCCATCACACTGCCTCATTTAATCTCTTGGTTCAGTGAAGTAGAGAAGAAGTTCACAGAACAAGACATCATTTCTAGTTGAGAAATGGTAGCTTTTCAATACTGTCATGTCTTACATAAGACTGGAGTCTGTCCATGTGAGTTCTTCTCTATTCTGCCCCACCTGTGACTTAAGAAAAACTAGTTTATTCTGACACTGGAAGGGTAGATCAAAGAAACACTGACAGAATGATTTAAGATGGAGGGCAGAAACTAATGAGATCATTGTCCCTTTCAGACTGGAGCCCACCAAGTCCACAAAACAAGTGTAACTTTGTCTTTCAAATGAAGTAAGAACCAAAAGCATAAGTGGAAGCACAAGCCAAGAAGGAGAAAACTAGGCTCGCTCCATGCTTAAAATACTCTCTTCTGTCTCCTAAGAAGAGAGAAGAGCTTTCACAGCTGAACTCTGGTTTCATCTTGAAAATAGAGGCTGGAATTTGAGAAAGACTTACTCTAAGGATTTATCAGTGTGGCAAGAGATGATGTAGGACATAAACATGGATTCTAATCTGGGTTTAATGTGTAATATAAATACGGGTGATTGCTATAATTTTTGTTACTCTGTAGGACATGTCAAAATTATGGAGTCTGCTGTTGTTCCATCTCTGAGCATATCTGCTAGTGAAATAGCATACATTGTAATTTTAAGACTATATTTATGCATTTTTTTCAAACAAAAACATAATAAGCTACTCCTGTCCTTAAATTTAAGCATGAAGTGCTTTGCCAAACTAGATTCAGATAGAAACCTGGGGTTTTTTAATGTTTTCTTGAAGGTGGAATAAAGGACGAACCAAGAACAGGTTCTGAATCAAAAATAAATAAAAGAAACTTTTATTTTCTACTCTCTCTATATTTCTACTTTCTGGTTTTGATTGCCATTGCTGATATGTTGATTGTACAGGAATAAAGGAAGACAGCCACAGTTGAAAGACATCACAGTTTGTACCAGAAAAAAAAAAAAAAAAACAAAAAAAACCAACAACAAAAAAAAAACATTGTTGTTTAGGGCAAATGTTTTGGTTAGAAAACAAATTTGGTTGAAGTCTGAAGTTTTGGAAAACAAAACCAAATTGTTTCTTGGTAGAAAGTCAGTAACACAAATAATAAGTGTAAAAAATTAGTTAGTGACAGGTACTGTTTGTCAGGAAAGGGAGTTGTAAGAAAAAGGAATTTTTTTCCAACATCTATATACCTTCATAGTTGGTAGTTTTGATCAGGCTTATTCCCCATTACTTACTCCAAAATGTCTATTCCCCATTTTTAAAGTAAACACATATAACACATATAAGACATTTAGGGATTCACAGTACCTGAGATTATGCAAGAAAGTGTAACTTGTGTTTAGCCTTCTTTGTGAAATTTCTGATGCTTGGTAAGACTGAGTTTACTAAACAGACTTGTGGCAGGAGCTAAATTGCCAACAGATACCAGAGCTGCCACAACCATCACTAAATCTCATGGTTATCTAAACTAATCTGTCTCTGAAGTTCTCTATCCATCACTAACTACCACAGAATTAAGTTGTTCGTATATAATTTTAAACTTGCCTATGCTAGCCACAGACTGGAATGCACGTAGCCAAGCGGCTTGTGGAAGGGACAAACCTGTCCATCTGCATGGAGCAGCCCTCCTCTTCCCCCAAACTTTTTTGCAATCTCATACTACAGAAATTACTGTAGTTGGAGTTGGCATGCTGGATGCAGGCCAGGTAAGGGATCTTATTTCTTACGAAGTGCACTGTGCAGTCATCCCTGAATTTGAAATTGGTGTTGTATGTTGTTTCAGCAAACTGAGAGGTGCTGAGATGATAAACTAGCTATACTTTATCACTACTAGCTGTAGTTTCTAAACAACACAAAACATAAGCTCAAGAAGATGCACTGGAGAGTGTACCTCTTATAAATTGCGACTAATGACTGTTTAAAGGTGGGTTGTGACCAGGAATATCAACAGCATATCACATTAAATGTTTTAAACATCAGCACAGGTAAACCTCAATTGTGTATTTTCAGCCATCTGAAATAGAGTTTTGATGCTACGCTGTTTAGTAGTTAATATGTTTTTGTACTGGTAGGATTTGTTGCTGCTCCTTTTTTTTTTTTTTTTTTTTTTTTTTTTTTTTTTTTTTTTTTATGAAGTACTAAGGCTTGGACGATAGGCCCAAGCCAGAGTTGACCTATAGATTAATCCTTTATATTTTGTAATTGATAACTCTTTTGCTAGTAGGTATTTTACTAGGTTATAACAAACCACCTATGCTGATGTAAAATGTGCCAAAGTGTTAAATATTGAAGCCTGAACAACGGGCCCCAAGCTGAAGATGCTAACTCAGTATGTAGTCATTAGCGAAATATGTATGCTTATGAAAGGTGTACCTTAGATATAATGAAACATGTCTATCCTGAATATATCTTCTTCCTTCCTTGTGTATGAGCAAGTTAACAAGGCCATGATGCCAGCTGTGTGGCCTTATAAAAAGAACATGGCCAAAATTGGATAAGCAGAGAAACTCCCTGGGATTTCTCCTTGAGCCCTGGCCAGGCTCTGGGGGAATCTAATTGGAGAGTGACACCAGATGTTTTCTGCTCAAAACAAAGGTGCCAGCTATTCTGGTTTGCCAGTCTCTGGTATATAAGGCTGGACCCGCTCACAGCGACTCTGGCAGCCTCACCTGTGGGTGGACGCCCCGCGTAGGATTTCCCCCTTGCCGGGACAGGCTCTGCAAACCCTCGCTGTAACCGGGGATGCCCAGCCACTGCGGGGCTGGGTGATGGGAACGTGTGCGAGTGGTGAGGGATCTTTCTTAATCACTGTTCTCTCTCTCATGTAGTAATTTGATGCATTACACTGTATTTTCCAATTTGTTTGGTTTAAGTCCTATTTGTTTGCTTTACGTGCACTATTCTTTCTTTTATTACTGTATGTTTTCTGTATTACTCTGTTACATTATTTACTTATCACCAGTAAAATACACCTACTCTTTTCACTCTGGTGTCTGAGTTTAACTGGTATCCTTAATCAGCAAAACAATTAATAACTTGATTTCTGAGTAGTAGAAAAGCTCTCCAGAATTTGGCCAGAGAAACTCTTTCAGGAAATGCATGAAAAGAAGAGAATGACTCTGCTCTGTGGGTCTATGATACGTATTTATAAAACTTAAATAGTGGAAGAAATTAATTTACAGGTGGGCAATTCCCAGTCATGTCCTTGGACAGAAGAGAGAACCTTCAAAACCCTAAGAAGAAAAAGCAGGAGGCACTCAGTCCTCCAGTCCTGAAAGCAGCTAAAAAGGACGGTGATATCCAACATCTCCACATAGCTCTGTGCTCCCCCTGTTAGGATCACCAGCACTGTAAGGTATACCTCAAGGATGTCCAGAATCAAATGCAATGACATGATATGGATTGTTCCTGAGAGAGATCACTCTAAGATCATCACCAGGATGGCATCAGCAGGTCTGTTCAATGCCAAACTGCTGTGCTACAACTACATATGTCTGACATGGGAGGAGAGTCCATCAAGACTAAGATCAGGCTGGGTTCCCAAAACATTTCTGCTGCACCACATTGTACTGCTGAACTAGTACCAGTTCCCATCCAGGCTATGAATCCTTGTATCCATAAATCAGTGGTACCATTCTCCATCTGGAGAACAACATGATCTCAAAACACACAGGAGCTGATTTTAGCAGCCTCCAGAAACCTGTCAGAGATAAGTCAGTGTGGCATTTGTCACTGAGACAGCTGGCTTCATGGATACTTGTGACACTGCTCTCATGGCAGCAGGTTAATGTCTCTCTCTGGAATGTAAAATCATTTGGTTTTTCCTGAAAACACTTTAAGGGCATGAGGCAGCCTTTTGCATCAGTTCTCAGGGGTGACCTCACAAACTAGTGTAGCCAAATCACTATACTGACCTACTATAATCATATTATTATAAATAGATTTTAATAATAAAATTACAATGTTAATCTCATCAAATGAATACTCTCCATATTACCAGCCCTAAACTTTGAATGAATCTGTCTCTCCAGACTGTGTGATTGGTTTGAAATTGATGAGATTTGTAAAAAATAATGAGGTTTGGATTTCCACTGTTCAGTGTCTATTCTGAATCTTGAAATGTCAGCAAACATAATGTCTAAAAAGACACTATCTTAATAAAAAGAAATTCCAGAATGACACTAGATTTTAGGAAAAAAATATATCTGATATTGCTTCACTATAAGCATTAATAAAATCACAATGTGTAACACACAGTATGTGAAACTTGACATATACACCCCTATAAATTCTGCTTTATTTAATTAGATGCAAACATCTCCATTTTAAAAGCTGTACTTCTTTTCCTTGTGCATTTTTATTGCAACATTTCATTTTTATTACCTCAGATTGCCTGAGTTCAGAGAAAGCTTTTGCTTTTTGCCTTTGTTTTTTTCCCCTATTTATATCTTTCTGTCTACATTTAGTGGATCAACACTTCTTTTTGTAATGATCTTTTGTGATGATTGATGATCTTTTGTCCCAAGATACTTTTAATTGACTGCTTGACAGTTTTCTTCTAAACACTTCACATTCACAGTTTCTGTGCGTAGTCTTTGTCTTCATTACATCTGTCTTATCAGTCAAGGTTGGGGGGAAGAAATAAGTATTTTGTTATCAATATTTTTAAGAGTGAAGGTGTAGTGTTTTTCTGTTTATTTCTACACAGATTTTGTTGGATAAAAAGCACAACAAAATTATTCATACATTAAATATTAGCTTAATGTATAAGCCTGATTTTTATTCATATAAATAATAAATTTAAAAGTTATAATTCATCAGACTTGTTCCGTACATGTAATCCTCATGAACAAGTTCTTAGGAGTGAGGCTGAGTTAAGCTAAGTTTAGGCAAGCATGCCTTGGCATTTTAGATCTACTAGAATTCTATTGCAGCAAGGTGTTGGTTTGCTTTATTTTTCCCCAGTAAATGTGTATGTATATTCACAGATTACAATTTAACTACTACAAGCAGCCAAACTGCAAGTACTACTTTAGCATAAAACCATGGATAGCTTACAACTCACTTTCTGAATGAGGAATATCTTGAAATATTCATTCAGAAGTTTTAAAAGTAAGGAGTTTCTCATTGATGGATAGACGTGTATTAATTCTATTTCCCTTGAGTTCTAAAGTGAAAATGGAGGATGAAAAACCCTAGACATTTATTTTGAAAATGTTTTTAATTTTATTCACAGAGCCTGAGATTTTATAAGATTCATTTCCACCATCCATTGACTTAAGATAAATGTGGTAAAATTGTCAAAATAATTTCCATATTTGTTGTTTGCTTTCAATAAAATGTGTAAATTCTCCTTGCTGGGTTTGAATTTTTATGTTCATATTTGTAACTGCAAATAATGTTTAAAAAATTGAAGGTATAAACCATATCCAGTCAAAGATATTAATGGATTAAAGAGTTAACAGCCTCATCAAGCAAAGAAAAAACTCACGTCATACCTAGGTGAAGGAATGCAGTTTACTTTTATCACAAACAATAGGCTGCAGAGTTCTTTCTTGTTCTTTGGTCTGAGGTCCTGAAGAACAGTTGTGTGCCCTCAGTGTTTATACAAGTCTTTGTCTGCTAACAATGACCTCATACCAAAAGGGAAATGTAAAAACCTGCTCCCTGTATCTCACAGTGAGGGTGAAAGCTTCTTTCAGATGCTACATGAATCTTCCCTGCTTCTTTCAAAATAGTTTCCAAGACCTCTGAAGAATTTCAGCCTTAAAGTACTAAGACTGCTTTGTCTTCCCACTATGTTTGAAGTCCATTAGAAAATGGGGCCCTGTTTTAGGAGATATTTACAATTCAGGCTTTCCTTAAGCCAGTTCGGAGTATGTCACCTTGGAACTGGAAGCAGTACTGGCACGTGAAGCGGACCTGAAACAGCACTCCCAGCTAATCAGCCCAGCACAGCATCCTCCTGGTATCCCACTCCTCAGCTTCTCTTGCTGTCTTGTGGACCTTTCTCACTTGCAGCTGGCTTGAAGCAGTCTGCCTCATGTTGTATTGCACCCTGTAAACACACTTCAGGTCTTGATTTGGGGTCTGCCAAGTGACTTCCACTTCATGCCTCCTTAGCATTTAGCAAGCATTCCTCTTTGTTTTTTTCTGATTGGAGCCAAATAAATGTGACAAGTCTGGTTGAAAAACTGAATACTGACAAACTTTCTGTTCAGCATTCAGCAGTGAATTCCTATTGGCTTTGAAATTATGGAAATATGCTTCATGTTATTGTATGTTTGCAACTCAGGACAGGGATTGTCCCTGTGGTGGACTACCATTAAAAGTAGTTTTGGACTTGGAGTATTTTTGCATATGGTGGATGGATATGTAAGGAGAAATTTTAAGGGAAGGGAAGGGAAGGGAAGGGAAGGGAAGGGAAGGGAAGGGAAGGGAAGGGATGAGGACAGAATTAACCTCAGGACTTTAAGTCAAGGTCTCGTTTCACACATTCATCTAAATCAGGTCATCAAATTTCTGAGTTTCTGCTGTGTTGTCAGTCAGGTATTTTTCAACAAAAAAGCTATTTTTTTTTCTGAGAAACATAGTGTCTTCCTGAAAAAAAAAAATCTGTAATCACCAGACAATTTCTGATTATGATGATGCATGTCATAAGAAGTCTTCTTTCATCAGTATTTAATTTTTGTTTTTCTACATCTGTTTTACAAAATCATTTGCCTCTATCACATATCTTACTTCTTTCTGAACACTATATTCCAGGATATTCTCTTCCATCTGTGCACTCACATTCTGCTCAACCGTAATGGGATTTAGTGGCAGCACTCAGTCATGCAACCTGCAAAACGCTGATATTTATTATTTTACACAGACAAGCACTTCCTTGAGTAACATTCACCCCATTCAAAACAAAAAGTCCATATTTTTCTACTACAGATGGTTTTATAATCATTCTTCCTACATATATAATTGCAATAGCATTGTACAGCAAACCAATTCTAGCCTAGGACCAGCTCCTCCAATGTTATCTTCCCCAACTATCTTCCCACAACAGCAGGATCCTGCAGATGACTGGCTGAAGATATATAGGTACCTAACTTGACCACATATTCTACAATGGAAGAATCACAACTATCCTACATGATATGGAAACCTGCTGAAATGGCTGATACTAACCAGAGAGAGCAGGGGGTAGGATAACTCAGCCTCTAAGTCTTGTTTTCAGCATTGCCAGTGGAGTGCTCTGCAGATGGTCTGCAGAGTAAGCAGCAAAATTTACAAATCTGTTGACTCACGGTCACCAGAGACAAAGTTTAAAAGTGGATGCAGTCTTTTATTCAAAACAATTGGGAAATGCAGCAAAGTCTCAACTCAAAGATTAATTTTATAAACTTTGCAAAATCTATGTATTGAAAAAAGCAAAGTGTTTTGGGGTAAGAAGGCAAAAAAGTTATGTTCGGATATTATTAACTCCTTTTCTGTCTAATTCATAATTTGCAGGATTTAATGGGTAAAAGAGGACAAAGTATTTCTTCTTCTTGAAATAAAATTCATCAAAGATTGCTAAGTTTTAAATCCAAAAAGTGCATTATGATTATCTGTCCTGACCTTTTGAAAAATTACAGGTCATGCAGCTTCTGTCAGAAATACTTGCACCACAATTTTATTTGACCCACTTTATGTAGCTGGATTTTTCTCATATACAAGTAGATGGCTGCATTATAGGCATCTACATCTGAGACACTTAGTCTACCTTTAATGTCAGTAGAGAGAAATAGGTACTTTTAGGGTGTGGCAGACCTGACCTATTTTGGGTGTCAAGATTAGGATGGTATAAATTGCATCTTTAAAATGTTAGATGTAGGTATATGCACTGTAGGCATATATCTTTCCTCAGAACAATATTATCAAAAATTACTAGGTAAATTGTTCAAAAAGTAATTGTCTGGATTAAAACTGCTCGCTTAAATTGTTTGGTGTCAACTTCAGATCACTGGGCATTGTTATACTTTCTTCAAGTTCAGAGAGATGTCAGCTACCTGTTGTTCTTATTAGTTCAGAATCTTTTCTCTAGGACATCCCTTTTCAGAAGAATACAAAGGTTTGGGGGAGTTCTGCTCTATTTGGTTTTATGACTTTTCTTTCTCCACATAATCGTTTTTAAATTTACTCTTGTGTTTCATTTTATAAAAATCACTAGAAATTGAAAAGATATAAACAGAGGGTAGTTTGTCTTCTTGTTCCTGCTATTGTAAATATGTGCTAGCTCTAGGAAAATAATGGAATCACATTAGATTTAAAATTGTCAGAGATCCGTTACTAGTAAGTAAACATATTAAAAGTTTGTGCTTATTGTGCTACCTTGAATATTTTCTTTGGAGGAAATGTTCCAGCTCACATAAACATTGCTCTTAAGCAGAACCAACCCTGAAAAAATTACAAGATGAACAGAGAATTTCTTCTTATTGTTCCTTTCAACACATCAAGAGTGATTAGTGACAGAAATCTAGGTTAGCCAAAGTTCTGTCAAGGGCTTCTATCCGCAGGGATTTATACTGCTGTTAATAATTGGTGGTAACTCAGTTCACAGCTATCATATCTCTATAAATTCATACATGCCAATTTACATCTAAGCCAGAAGAGAGGTACTTTTATTTAATTTCTTTTCATATAAATTGGTTTGGATACTTTTGATTTAAAGATATTTAAAGTCATACTACCAGGTATTTCAGCCACTTTGACAGAAGTGGGCAGCTTTAATCTCTACCTCACTGGGGTTTATAGATAATTTCCCATAGGACAATACAATGAATCACTTGATCTCAGCTAGCTTAGATGAAATTCTGAGGTGGAGAATACTGTATCTCAAATCACTGAAATCCCTACAGGTAGATTTACTAGGCACCCCCAGCGTTTTCCTGATGTCTCTTACTAGTATAAAATTAATCTTGCCAGAAGTAACCTGCTGTTTCAAAATGCAGCAATATGTTAATTTGTAATAATATCCTCATTCCTTGCTTTTCAGAAATATGTGCAGCAGAGATATGAAAGAAGGTATACAAAAATTGCAGCACATAAGAGCTTTCAAAGACAGGAAAAGCAGTGCAAGGATTTAAAGACACATCCCAGGACAGTAACTGATGCTAATGAAAAAAAAGAAATTCTACTATAAGATGCATTTATAGTATGTAGCATATTTTAACTTTTTTTCTCAAAGATTCCATTCCAGCCCCTATTAATGCTTTGTTTAGCCTCCACTATAACTGTCAGTAATACAAATTAATTTCTCCTGATGAATTTAGTGATTTTTTTTTTTTTTTTTTTTTTTTTTTTTAAACTTATATGTCACTTTTGGTAGGTTTATTTGATTATTGCAATTCCCATAATAGCTCTCCTAATTCATCTCTGTTACTGAGAATCTTGAAAAAAGTGCAAACACCCTGGTATAAAGAGCTTTTAAAAATTTTGTTGTTATTATTATTTTCATGGGCCATCTTTATGGTAAAAAAGCAGCCTGAAACAAAAGTGTATGTATGACTAACCTTAAAGGTCTGACACAGTCCAGACAGAGAAGGAAATCTGTAATTTACTATTTAGGTGCTTAAGCCTGCTGATGAACACATACTGTGAAAGAGATGTGGAGAAGCAATGAGCTACAGCTGAAGTTTGTTCTCTGAATCTGTGTAGAGAGATCTTTTACCAAGCAAAGATGTTGCCATTGACTTTATCAGTAGGAGAAAGGCAAGCAAATGTTCATAGAATAATACACTCTTCTGCTGGGCAAGAAGACAAAAAAGAAGTCAATGATTCCTTAGCCCTAATTTTAGTCTTTGGTTAACGAGAAGGAAACAATTAGGAACAAGAATAATCTATACTGAATGGGAAAAAACATGTAGGAAGATATCAGTATAAATCACATCCTACTAAGTGCAGAAAACTACTAAGAACAATCAAGTCATCAAGGGGAAAAATTCAGCTGGCAGAAAAAGCGCAATATGAAAGGAAACTGTAGTTATTTACTTGAATAAGGAGGGAACCAAACTTGGGAGTAGCATAGGCTTATTACTGAATGAAGACAATAATACCATGAACATATGCAGAAAAGGAAACTTTATTCAAATATACAACTTTTTTCCTTTATTTTTTTTATAGAATACACACACACACACACACACACATATATATATATATATATATATATATATACACATATGTATATATCTCTCTCACGGGATGAATATGAGGCCCTTTGCCATTAGCAATAAACAATTGTCTCCTATAGGTAAATATTTAAAAAACAGCAGCCTGTTCAATATGAATACAACAGACTGTATTCCAAAGTGTTAATGGATATCTCTGTCCTGAGTCCAAAATGTGCTCTTGCAGCAAAGAAGGAAAATGGTATCCTGGGCTGCATTTGGTAAAGCATTGCCAGCAGGTCGAGAGAGGTGATCCTTCCCATCCACTCAGCACTGATGAAGCTGCACCTGGAGTACTGTGCTCCTCAGTACAAGAGAGACATGGACATGCTGGATAGAGTCCAGCAAAGGTCCACAAAGATGATGAATGGACTGGACAGGAGTATATGTCCTGTAGGAAAAGCCTGAGAGAGCTGGGATTGTACTCTCAAGGGAAGAGAGGCTCAGGAGGGATGTCATCAGTGTCTATAAATACCTGAGAGTGTAAAGAAGACGAAGCCAGGCTCTTTTTAGTGGTGCCAGTGAAAGGTCCAGAGGCAATGGGCACGAACTGATGCACAAGCAAGTGCCATCTGAACATCAGGAAACACTTTTAATGTGACTGAGCACTGGCTGAGTTGCTGAGGGATGTTGTGGAGTCTCCACCCCTAGACATTGAAATGCTCTCTGGACATGGTCTTGAGCAAGCGGCTTTATGTGGCCCTGCTTGAGCAGGGGGGTTGTGTTGGAGAATGGCTCGCAGAACAAGGCCATGGCTCCCTGCAGGAGTCGGTCACAGCCACCTGAGGTAAACAGAGGAAAAAACCCAGGGTACAGTTATGCTAACAAGGAAGGAGATTCAAGGCTTAGTAATGCTAACAAGGATTGTTGTGAGAACAAAGAGATAAATTGGGGCGCATTATGACCTTGGGGGTGATAGAAAAACAGCCCTGAGAGGGAAACAGGTTCAAAGCAAGAAAAGTGTTTATGCATACCAGAAATGCTACAAGGGGCTGGGATATTATAATGTAACCTTTTAGAAGTACCCAATGGCTGAGATATTATAATGTAGCTTTTTAAATGTATCCAATAGATTTGTGAGTAGTGTATTGTAGAGTGCTTATATAAAGTGTAATTTCTTTCAATAATATCAAAGTTTGCTCTATCATTCACATTGAATCGGCTGCTTGCTTCCTCTGCCCGCCGCAGGGTTGGACCAGATGACCTCCAAAGCTGACTTCCAAGCACAGATTTTCTATAATTCTGTGACTGCCAATACAGGTGAAGAAATACAAAGACTGCAAAAGTGCTAATATTGTCCTAGTAAGACAAGGGGAATGAACAGTAATTACAGATAACTTAGTCTAGCATCAATCCCTAGCAGAATCAGACAAAAGATGACATAGAATTCAGCTGATAAAAAAAGTCACGTACTTGAATGTAATTAATTACAGACCTGTACATCTTTATAGAATCCAGGTTTTGTGAAATGAACCCTATTTCATTATATTATTCAGTCACAGGTCTGTCTGATGCAGACTACTGTTTTGATATATACTGTATGTAGCATTTTATGTAGTTTGGAACAAGATTATGGGGGAAAAGGAACAGGTATATATGAAAACACTATGGTTTGTTTTAAATGAATTAAAAAGAGGTTAGATTGTAATGTTAAAATAATGTGACATTAAAGAAAAATAAGTTCTGCTGTCCACAATGACAGGCTAAAAACCTCATAGCAAGATGCTTATAAATGAGGACACTCTAGATTGCTTTTTACATAGAGGTTAATAACAAAGGGTTTAAGACAAAATATAGGCTAAACACATAGGAAGAAAGAAGATACATTATATAAACAGGACAAGTTCATTCCCTGAAGATAAAAAAAAGTTTGCTTGATAAAATTACTACAGAGCATATTACTTACCATGTCACTAAACTTTCATAAAGAATAATCGGACCTGCACATTACAGTAAGCAGCATTTTAAATGGACCTGACTACCTGGCAACCTACCTGATAGTAGTTGACAAATGGAAGTACCATGAATGGAGCTATTTCTATGAAGTTCCAAAGGGACCAGAACTAACCCTTAGGTTATTTATCATTTTAATCAATTATCTGGAAGTAAATACAAAATTGCTACTGACAAAGTTCTCTAGATACCAAATCTATAATTTCTGCAGAGTTAAACTGTGGTGAGAACAAGATAGAGGCATGTCTTTATGAGAGGAAAATGCATAGGCATTTAGAAAGAAAGTCATAAAAGATCACTGAATTTTTGGAAAAGTAGCTCTGGAGATAATCTGTATTTTTACAATATTTGTAGCTATAAACTGTCATGTAAGTCTTAAAGGCTCCTCTGTTTGCTTGTCTTGGTTTCATCTGGACACAGTTAACTTTTTTTCTAGTGCTGTATATTTGGTTTAGTACAAAAATAATATTGCTAACACACTGACGTTTTAGTTGTGGCTAAGTAGTGCTTGTCCTAAGTCAAGGGTTTTTCAGTTTTGCATGTTCTGCAAGCAAGGAGGTGCACAAGAAGCTGGGTGGGACCCTGGCCAGGTCAGCTGACCCAAACTAACCAAAGGAATATTCCATACCATAAGAAGTCATACTCAGTGTGTAACTGGGGGCAGATGGCCAGGAAGAGCCAATCACTGCTCGAGGGTGGGCTGGGCATCAGTCAGTGGGTGGTGAGCAATTGCATTGTGTTGTGCATGACTTGTCTTTCTTGGGTTTTATTTCTCTCTTTTTTTTGTCTTTTATATTTTTTTATTATTATTATTATTATTATTATTATTATTATTATTATTATTATTGCTATTATTATTGCTATTAATATATTTTCTTTTCATTATTAAACTGTTGTTATCTCAAACTATGAGTTTGTCTTTTTTTTCTAATCCTTCCCTACAGCCCACTAGGGGCAGGGAGGAGTAATTGAGAGGCTGCATGGTACTTAGTTGCCAGTTGGGGTTAAACCACAACATTGCTTCAGGAAAAGAAGGCTGAGAATTGTCTCGATGTATAGCATCCTCCTGCAGAAAACAAATTGAGTTCATGTTACTCTAATAACTAGTGGAGAAAGTTATAGCAGGACATAATGACTGCAATGGGAAGGTCACAAATTGAAATAAATAGGACACTGTTTATTAAGAAATAAATGGTCAGCAGATGTAACAGAGTACTAATGAAAACAGACTATTAATAAAGACCCTTATCTGAAAACAAATATTTTCCAAGTAAAATACACTTCGATTAAATCAGATTATGTTACTGGGCACTACAAAGAACTAAGTGGATGCAATCTGGTAGACTTTCATGTAGGAGATGAGGTAAGATATTTGATTGATTTATTCTGGCCTTAGTTAACATACGTATAAATAAACTAAGGACATCTTTTTTTTTTTTTTTTTTTTTTTTTTTTTTTTTCTGTCAGATAACTCTTCCTGACCTCTCTGTGTTGTGCATGCTCTAGAACAAGTGAGTGCAGAAGGCCCATGGAGTCAACTAGAAGGACTTCTGATGACTTTTGGAAAATCCTCTTGCAGCCAGTTTGGAATGTCATACCCAGTGGTCCACAAAGAAAATGCACCTGTTCTCCAGAATGTCTTGCCAATTATGAAAGTACTCAGAATTTCTGGTTCCAAGTCCTGTAAGAGTACACAGACACCCTACTAGTATTCCTTACTTGGAAGATTACACAACACTATCGATGAAAGCTGCCAAAGCTATGGGAAATGGCATCTTGTTGCTTAAGTACCAGAAATAATCCTCTAAAGGTTCATTAAGGAATTAAGTGGTGATACTAGAAAAGTCCAGCTTACCCAGATAAATTTTGAAAGAGGGAAGTTTTTCTTACAGCACATAGTACATGACTAGCATTCATTTGTCTTTAACTTGTTAAATAATGTGAAATTAAGGTCCTTGGGGTCCTTTTTTTTTTTTTTTTCTTTTCCTGTTTAAGTTTTCTTCAGTAATTGATTAGTTAAGCTTTTTAACTGATTTCATCTAATTGAAGAAAATAATTATGTATTAGCTTATGAAAAAAGCAGAATCACATGCATTAACCTCCCAAGCGCCCACATAAGCTTTTTGTCCTTGTCTTCATTCTGTTCTTTTACAGGTCTTATGTTATTATGTTCAGTGAGTAGAACAAAAGTGTGGAAATGAGATTATGTGGTCACTTAGGACCCTGCTGTCTTCAATGTCTTTTGCACCAGGTTTATATTTTGCTAGGAACTAGCCCTTCAAAATTTACATGTTACCTAAGAAAATTAATAAATGCAGAGAAGACAGCTGAATGTATAAATTAGGGACAGTGATGATAGAATATGACTCTCATCTTGGAAAATAAAGAGAAAAAAATAATTCTTATGTCAATCACAGAATCACAGACTGTTTGAGGTAGGAAAGGACCTCTGGAAGTGATGTGGTCCAGCCCCCAGCTTTTCTGTATCTTGCAGGATGAAGACTCCACAACCTTTCTGGGCAACCTGTGCTAGTGCTTTGTCACCCTTCCAGTGAAAAAGTGTTTTCTTATGTTCAGACGGCACCTGCTATGTTTCAATTTGTGCCCATTGCCTCTGGTCCTGTGACTGGGCACCACTGAAAAAAGCCTGGCTCCATCTTAGCCACACATTTATGTAAACTGGCAAGATTTCCTCTGAGCCTTCTCTTCCCCAGGCTAAGCAGTCCCAGGTCAATCAGGGTTTCCTCATAGGACTGATGTTTCTGTCCAGTGTTTGCATCATCTTCATGGTCTTCCGCTGGACTCTGTCCAGCATGTGCATCTCTCTCTTTTACCAAGGAGCCCAGAAATGGACACAGTACTCCAGGTGTGGCCTCACCAGTGATCAGCAGAGGGGAAGCACCACCACTCTCGACCTGCTGGCAATACTTTGCCTAATGCAGTCCAGGGTACCGTTCACCTCCTTTGCCACAAGAACACACTGCTGTCTCATGTTTAACTTGGCGTTCAGACAGGATCCCTAGGTCCTTTTCTACAAAGCTGCTTTCCAGACAGTTAGCCTTCAGGATATATGGGTGCATGGGGTTGTTCCTTCCCAGGTGCAGGAGTTTGCATTTCCCTTCGTTGAACTATGTAAGGTTCCTGTCGACCCTTTCTCCAGCTTGTCAAGGTCCCTCTGGATGGCAGCACAACACTGGCTTTTCAAACATACCTTCCAGTTTTTTATCACGAGCAAACTGATGTACATCCAGATCATTAATGTTCAACAGGATAGGACTCAGTATTGACTCTTGGGGTACATTATTGGCCTTCAACTAGACCTCATTCTACTGATCTCCACCCTCTAGGCACAGCCATTCAGCCAGTTTTCAATCCACTTCACTGTTTGTTCATGTAGCTCACACAGACACAACATCTTTATGAGAATCTTATAGGACAAAGTGTCAAAAGCCTTCATCTTTAAAAATAAATATAGGAGCTCCCTTACAGATTATATTTAAATAATCACCTAATCCTACATGAAACATCTACTGCAGTTTGGAACACTTATGTAAAATAACTATAACTTACAAAGTGAAACCTTCCCTCTTCTGGGGTTCATTTTGTATTTACTACACACGCAGCTAATTTCATGGCTCATGATAATTTCACTTTTCTTCTCTCTTGCCTTATTCGTATGAATACACTACAGCTCAGGATGCTGAAACCACATATTTGTTAGGTATTCAAAAATTATGTGTTTGACTTAATAAAATCGAAAGATTACTTTAAAATAATAAATTTTGAGTCCTGTTGTATAACTGGGCTCTCAGGATGCTTTTCCTTTCTATTTTTCTCTGTATCATTTACAGCTATCTATACACAATGCATACAATGTCAATTACATGGTTTTGGAAAGTTTAAGGCTTGAATCAAGAACAAGTTCCTACCTACCCTCATGTACTATAAACTGGCTGGGAAAAGCACTTCAAAAGACAGGGAATAGCTGTAAAAGAAACAGATCCATTTGTCCATAGTTTATTTCAAGGAACTTGAAATCTACAGGTCTTCTAAATGACTTCTGCTGTTTCTAGATGATCATGCAAGTGTTACAGACAGAATTACTGTTTTTATTTATAGACTGCTTGAAGCCTAGGCTCATTTCTTTTAGACGGCAGCCCTGCAGTTTCATCCATGCCTTAGTCATTTTAAGACTAAAGTTATATTTTTACAGTTAAAAAGTGCTACATATTTTTGGTACTAGACGCAGTGCATCATTTGCTAAGCAGTGCTTAAAGCATATTATTGTGTGCTCTGTGATCTGTATTAGCTGTTGTTGGAGCTGTCACATTAGTATTACAAATTGTTTAGATCTAAAATTGGCTGGAGACCCACACATATAGGGGATTTACCTGTCTTTCACTCTCTGGTGCATTTCTATAATTCTGAGATGAGACAAAGCTGCCCTGAACTTCAGTATGTGTATGAAATAGTAGCTGGCATCTTTTTATTACCATTTCACTATCTCTGGTACTGTTTTCTGTCTTGGTTCATCACATCTGAAATCTGTTGGTTTTTTTTTTTTCAGGGCATATCATAAAATCAATCATATTTTTCTATGCTCACAAAAACACAGCAGTTAGTTAAGGCTTCACAGCAATACTCTACAGACATTGGGGGAAGAATAATTATTTTTGTTATATTTCTTTGTTCTTAGGATGCTTGATGTGACTGAGGCTATCTGAAACATATTAATTTGCTTTTAATATGATTGTACCCAGAATGCTAGATGCATGTTTTTCATTGTAGGGCTGAAAAATTCAGATAAACAAATGGATAAAAAAATCAGCATGAAGACATTTTCCACGGACTGTGAAAAACAGTAAACTACCAATTTAACATTTATAGAACAATCTGGCCTTTTATTTCTGACTTCATAATGACTAATTGCTTAATTCAATCTTTTTTGCTGCTCCAAAAATTTCTCTGACTTTATTGTAAATTCAACATTAACATACCATATCTATAATAACTTTACAATTTTATTTAAGGTCTTTTCTCCTAAATTTACTATATCTGATATATTGACTAGAATGAGTAGAAATGGATTGCCATTTGCATTACTTTTTTCAGCGAAATATTTTGCAGAAACAAAACATGCATTTTTTACTACCAATTTTAGTTTGACTATTTAAATCATCAGCTGTGAAATTAGAGTTTTTTATTAATCTATCTTGACTAATTTTTTTTTCAAGAACCAGTAAAAACTCACTTAAAGCAACTCATTTAAACTATGTATCAAAATATGTTTCTGTAATTAAAGTGAAGGAAAAAAAAATGTCTTCATGGATACCTTCAGTTCATGTTAATTTGGAACAATTGAACACTGTTTTGGGGAATAAGCTGCAGCTGAAGTACAGAATAGATATGTTCTCAGTATTATGAAATAATTCCATTATTGTGGCATCTTTGATCTTTAGGCAGAATTGCAGGGCACTTAAATAATTTTTAAAATCTTAATTTTAAGAAAAGGTTTAGAAAACTTACATATTTAAAAAATTAAACAAATATATGAGACTAATAATTTCATAATACATTGGAGGGGGGGTGGCTTAGATGTTGCAGTCTGTAATGATATAAAATTCTGCCACCACTTTCAGAAAGGGATTTTGCTGAGTTAAATCTATCATTATTTCAATCTTCTAGGCTGAATCAAGTTGTTGTGTTTCATTTCTAGAGAGTACTCAGACTCAAAGAGAATTTCTTGTAGAAATTCATTAGATTCTAAGTATGTTATGATTTTACAGTATTAGAATAATATAAGGAAACGTGTGAGTACCTTAAACTGTTTGTCTGCAGGTCATGAGAAGTCCACTAAGTATGGGAAGTTTCATTCTTTTCCTGTGTTTCACATCATGCAGATATACTCCACAATTATATTAGAAGACTGTTAACTTTCAGGGTACTTGTAATAGGAAGAGATGTTAAAGGAGCTATAAACTTTAATGAATACAAATAGGCAAGAAGCTTTGACATTTTTCAAATAATGACTTGCACAGAAATATTTTTCTTCATGGTTCAGGTCACAGCAAAACATCACCATTATGTGTCACCAGACAATTGCAAAGAGAGTCTGTAACTGTTAATAGTCTGGCTAAGAGTTTATCTGAAATGCTTCAAGGCAATTGCTGGTATTTTTCAGGTAGCAGTGTGGTGGCCATAAATTATAATATAAAGAGATATTTTAAAAAGTCACTAGTGAAATTCTAGCCCTAATGGAGTCAATGGGATTTGATTTTAAAATTTTTTGAGAGGGTTATTTTGCTCAGGGTTTCCAGCTACAAACAAAACAAATCTGAAAATGGAATTTTCAGGTAATTTCAGCCAACCTTTAGAGAGTTAGGCCTCCTTTATAGAATTTTAGGAAAATATGATCAAGCACATAATGAGAAGCTAAGCTTTATCCTTACCAGCTGAGATACATCCTTCATAATACATATCACCCAGTAATCATGATGATGAAGTATTAGCGTTGTTTGTCTGCAGCTTGAGAGCTGACTACATAAATTCAGTGATGTCAAAAGACCCACACATATATCCCTCCTTCCACTGTTTGTGTACTCCGTGTTCTTCAATCATAACAAAAAGATCAATATGTATTTCACATTTTAGTTTCTGCCTACTACTCACACACAATTTCTCCAACGCCCTATATTGTATATTCCCCTGTTGTTTTGTTGGATTTATAAGTTTGTTTTTATTTGTTTTCTATTACAGCACAGAAAATAAAAATGCATAGCATGATACTGGGCATATATAAAGACACAAACACTGAATCGGAAGTGTTGTTTTTTTTGCCTCACGAGAAGAAATGGATGATGGAATATATGATCTATAACCACTCATGAGACAGTGAATAAACAGGAACTGTCATTAGGGTTTGCCATAGTTTAGGCCCAGAGAGCAACTGAGCACCACGGAGCCATTCACACACTCCTTCCCACCCAGGCTGGGAAGGAGGAAAAATTAAACAGGAATCGAGATGAGGACAGGGAGGGGCCTCTCACCCCTTCGAACGGTCACAGGCAAAAGAACAGACTCATTAAGGGAAGAAAAGCAAGAACATCACTAACAAAACAAACAACAGACAGAATGGGACAATAAGGAGCATTGCCACACCTTAAAACACCTCCCTCCCACCCCCTCCCTTCTTCCCTGGGCCCAGCTTTTCACTCTACCTCCTCTCCCAGGGAATGGGGGATGCAGTCAGTCCGACACTTCTTCCTCCAAGGTGGGGTTTAAGCACTCTTCTGCATTCTTCCCCCTGTTCCACGTGGTGTCCCTCTCACGGGAGACAGTCCTCCACAAACCTTCTCCATTGTGAGTCCTCCCCATGGGATGCGTTCTTCTCAAAATGCTCCAGCGTGGGTCACCTCCACATGTTGCAGTTCTCCCGGTGCCAAACTGCAGGGACTTCTGCCTCCCATAGGGTCCCGACCTAGCACAGCCGCCTGCTCTGGTGTGGGGTCCTCTGCAGGCGGATCTCTGCTCCTCTGGTGACCTCCATGGGTGGCAGAGGGGTGACTTGTGGAAATACGACTCTACAACCATGGAGATGTAAAGTAGGTAGGTTTATTCAGCGCTGGGCGCATGGGGGATCGTTCCACCACAAGCATGCACACCCTTTGCAGCTCTCGTCCTGCTTATATGTTACAAAATAATGCATATTCATAGAATGCTTATACTTATACATTATATATCCCCGCCTCCCCTCGCTTCTCATGGTAATCAGGTCTCCTCCTCTTGCGTCTGCGTGTTGAGGTCCTTTGTTGGTTGCAAATTCCTTGGCGGGGGTCATATAGATGAAGTATCTCTTCTTCCTCACCGATGAACTTTTCACCCTGTCCTTCTGCGCAGTCTCAGTTGTTCCCTAGCCCCTGGCCAAACCGCCAGGCCAGTTTGTGCTGGAACTTGGGTAATCTATTGCTGACCAGAGGAGGCCTCTGTTCAGGCCAGAAGATAGTAGCCTAGCAACACTATCAGTATCCAGCAGGTCTATGGACACAGCCCCCAGCCTTGCACAGGCCTAAAGTTTTGATCTCGCTGCATCCCCTAAACTTCCCATATCAGGGGGCAACCCTGCCATGTCACCACGGGATACAGGGGGGTTCCATGCTCCAGTGTACCTCCTCCTCTGCCTCCTCCTCCCTTCCACTGACCTCTGTGTTCACATAGATGTCCTTCTCGTAACGCCTCCTCCAAGTGTCCTCAGCTCTCAGGTTCCCCTTCTTAAATACGTTATCATAGAGGCACGGCTGCCATTGCCAATCGGCTCGGCCTATCAAATGGAAACCCAAGCCCCAATAGGTCTCCTATTATGTCTGGAGACAGAGAGTGGTCTCCACTAAAGGTATAGAAATCCTGTATACAGAGAATTGCCTAAAATTAGTCTAAGGAATTATCTGCCTAGGGAACACAGAGTGTAATGGCTCTGCTCCCTTGCAGTTGTATAACCAAATTCCTTCGATAAGCCTTGAAGGGAAAAGACAGCATAGACTGAGTAAAATCATATGTTTCAGTTAAGGGCTACACTTTAATTTACAACTGTAACTTTGAAGAAGAGATAAAAGACTGATAAGAAAGATAAACAATTGACACCAAATGGAACAAATGACTGGATAATTGCCCAAGAAACAAAAACTGAGGAAAAGGTAAAGGTGGTAGGGGGAGATCACAAACCACCGACTCAAATGGACAGAAGAGTTAATGTACTTCATTCTCCCCTAGTACATGGGCAGAACCCATGCTCCAACCTTTGCCCGTCTCGGAAGTAGACTCTCTTTGTCTAGTATGCTAATCAGCTCATAAGATGAATTTTAAAAGTGACAGAAAACTTTTAGTGTGTGCGCCCGCCACCCAAGACTACCAGACCTGAGACAACCCTGGATCCAGGAGTGGTGATCCAGATTTCTTTGATTCTCTTTCTCTACTATTTTTTTTTTTTTTTTTTTTTAATTTTCTTTCCTTTCTTTTCTTTCTTTTAGACTTATAAGAGACTACATTGCTTATTATCCTTTCCAAGATCAAATTGGTTTCTACCCCAAGTAAAACATTTTAACTAGTCATTTGATGTCTTTTCACCTTTATTTAACCTGAGGGGACCACAGAACCGTTGCGACTCTCTGGGCTTCCAGTCTGGGTCATGACACAGAGTCAGCTATAGAGTCAGACCAGGCTGCTCAGGGCTTTATTTAGATTTTGAAACTCTCTATCTATGCAGACTGTATAATCTCTCTGGGATGTCTGCTCACTCTGTCTGTTCCACTATTTGACTGTTCTCATGGTAAAAAAGACTTTCTGTATATCAAGCACTGCTGACTGATTTTGAGTTTTCTGCTTCACAACCCTGAGGTCTTGTTCAGTATTCAGCCCATCATGCTTCAGTTGATATCAATTCAAGTGCCAATTCCTTTCCAGGCAAAGGACTTCGCACTTGTCATTACTGAATTTCAAGAGGGTCCTGCTAACCCATTTCTCCAACCTGGCTACATCCCTTTGGATGATAGTCCTGCCATTGAGTAAAGGCTGTTTCCCTAATTTTGACATCATTGGTATACTTGATAAGAGAGAACCCTGTTACCCCTTTGAAGCTATTGAGGAAGATATTAATTAGGACAGGTCCCAGGACAAACCCCTCTAGCACTTCATTTGTTATGAACCTTCAGACAGAGCACAACGGATTAATCATGACTCTCTGACGGTCATTCTGATCATTCATTTAGTAGTCCACCCTTCAAGACTCTAACATCCTAACTCAAGTCCAAGAACATTTTTGATACTGGTGGAAGCCTTACTCAACCAGAATTAAGTGACATCCACTGCTTTTCCCAAGCCAGTGTCTCTGGTCTCTCTCACAGTCTTATAACAGAGGGCAATCTGTTTTGTCAGGCAAGATTTCCCATCCATTTAGACTGTTTCCAGTCACCTTCTTCTCCTTAATTTGCCCAGAAATGTGTGCCAAGAGGCCTTGCACCACAATTTGCCCAGGGCCTGAAGACTGACTTCCAAATATTTCCCATACCCTTTTCAAAGCTTTTTGCAACATTTCCTTTTTTTCTAGTTGTTGGGAGCCTCTTCTGATCTCCATGAATATGTTACAGGAAATGAGGTGGTGAATATAAGAAGGTTGTAGAAAAACTATGAGTACTTAAACACAAACATTTATTTCAAAAATATTTTTGTTTTTATAAGATTTCCATCTGATTCAGGTTGGAATAACTGATGATGAGTAGACTGTGGCTCTATACATCTACATGAAACTCAACTTAAAATTTTTGTCGTATCTGATATGGACTTGCAGCTGCAATTTTGACATGGGAAGATACTGTGGAAAGGACCTTTCTCCTTACAGTATGTGACAGTCTGGTCTGATTATTCTGACTGTATGTTACCTTTCCTTAGAAAAGCAAGTGGGTCAAATGTTCCTCTGGAAGGAGGAGGTTAGTCCTGCCTTGGAGAGCTTGCTCAGAGAGAAGGGCCTTCCGAGACACTAGGGCAGAGCAAGAAAGAGAGTCACAGTAGAGAACTGGTCAGTCTAAAGGACCAATAAGAGCAACAGGCACAAGATATACTAGCCGAGAGCCAAATGGGTCAGAAAGGAAACTTTCTGGGCACAAAAGAATATTGTGAGTAGAGGGTATGTGGGATATATTCCCTAGGATATCGGATAGTGCACTCAATTTAAAGTATTCATCCAGGATTTGTCTAGATTTAACAAAGAAGCATCTCTGGAGAACAATTTGTCTCATTGATTTTAAACACCTACTGAGAGATGTGCTGAATTACCTACCAATGCCTTTCTCTATCACTTCTCCATGGCAATGGCTTAGCCACCATCCAAAGTCACATGCCTCACATTTAGACAGTACAGGCAGGTAAATACATCTCAGAGAATTTGCTCATTTTGTACTGGTGTGTAGTTGAACAACTTTCACTTTTAATATGAAGTAACATGAATGTGTGAAAATCACCAACACAGTTTTTAATTTTCAGATCAATATGAACTTAATTCCAAAGCAGTGGCATATAAACAGATACAAATGGGTTGATATGCCTAATTAAAGGTTTCGAGGTGTTCATTAATAAGTTAGACAAGCTGCTATTTTTTGCTCCCAAATCAGTCACATTTGTGTCAATTCAAAAGACAAACCTGAAGTGTATGTTTGTTAACCCACTTTTTCTTGCAGTTTTTGAAAACATAAAGAAGATAGGTACTGTTCTTTGGAAATAAAGGCCTATTTTTATTTTTTTTTTTCAAGAAACAAATAATGAAATTTAGAACATGAGCCATTTATTTGCAACCAAAGTAAAGCACAAAATTAGTCATGAAATATTTTTTACTTCCATGGCGTTCTTAAGGAAATTATTTGGATTCTTATGAGAGTTTGTGTTACATTTGTTATTAGACAACATATCATATGAAGTGTTTATTATCAAGGTCAGTCAGTTCCCTGAGTATATTTACCAGTAAATTCATATGTTTACAGAAATTCATCACTGGTTGCTTAATATAATTCACAAAGGTGTGTGTACCTTTTTTAAAATCTTTACTAATAGGGACCATAGAAACAGAAACTTTCCACTAAAGTAGAGAATAATGTTACTTTTATCTTATAGAGATCTGTTGGTGGTTTTAAACAAGCTTTTTTACTGTTAGCAAAAAACAGCTTAGTGACATCAGGATTATCCTGATGGGGATACACAGTGCAAAGAAAGTATATGGTTTCTTGACAAATTGGAGCATGTACCACTCCATGCCACATAGGGACAATGTTTGTCCCCCTTATCTCATCATCTCTTTCTTCTGTTACTGCTATCTCCATGTGCTTTAGATCATTCCCTATGCTGTTATTTGCTGCTGATAGGAACACTGGGGTAAAAACCTGAAAAAGTTTCAGAAATTTTGGTAATGTCTTATATTTGGACCATTAGAGATAGAATAATGCCTCCAGTGTATTCCTGTCAACAATGCTGGAAATGTGACAAGAAAATGTACATATCTGCAAGTGTTTCTAAATATCCAGCTCTACAAAAATGGTGGCCTGAATCTACAAATGGCATTATGAATATGCACAATAGAGCCAAAGATGGACCAAGAAGGAACATATAAGCTTGGTTTGCCAGACATCTTAAATGACTGCATTCTAAGACAAGGTTTTTAAAAGAAGTAAACAGAGCAGCCTGACAGCTTTCTCTGTAATCAGAGCAAAAATCTAATTTTTACAAGTTTGGTTATGTCAGGTGCCAAGACAATTCACATGAATAGGACTTTGCTGAAAAAGTCTACAACACACTAAACACGAACAAATAAAATAGGAAAAGCAACATTTCCTTCCATATTATAGACTACTCTGGAGACCAAAATACAGTAATAGGTACAACACTGAAATGTTCTTCAGTGGTGCTTAAAAATATAATGGTATAGCTTCCATCTATCAAGGAATTCTGCTATAGGTTTATATTAAACCCAGAAAAGCTGAGTGAGGCTTTTTAAAAGAAATTGGCAGAGTTGTCCTAGTATCCCAGCTAACCTGCCACCCACATAGCAAAAGAAGAGATATGCCCAGCCAGTTGTAGAATGTACTTGTGGCCACTGTTGGTGGAGATAAGGATCAGAGAGGAAGAACTTCCAGGCTTCCTTTCCCTTTCAAACTACAGAATGTTGAGATGGAAGGAATCATAAAGCAGTGGTAGAAGCCCAAAGTAAAAACAATGGATTTCAGAATTAAGACTTCAATAAACTCAGAAAATTGGTGGACTAAGTATCCTGAGAGGTTAGTCTGAGCATAAAAGATATTTTTAAAATCTGGCACTTCTTTAAAGAAAGACTTAAAAGTCTCATGAACAAACTATACCCCTGCAGAGGAAAGACAGAAAATATTGTAAGGGACCTACTTGTCTAAATGAAGAACACTTCATGGATTTAAAAAAGAAATGAGCAAAAAGGAAGCAGAAACTAGGCCAGGCTAATAAGGATGAACAAAAAAAAAAAAAAAAAAAAAAAAAAAAAAAAAAAAAAAGAGCTGCAATTAGCAAAAGACAATGAGAATTTCAAGTATGTTGGTGACAAGAGAACAACCAAAGGAAAGGGTCAATCTGCTTTTCATGAATGGTACAGCTAACCATAAGTAATGACTAGAAGTCTAATATCTTTGCTCCTTTTCTGCATCAATTTTCAAAACGGCTCTACTGAAATTAGTAGCTATGCAACAACTAGTAGCAGATATAAGAAAATAAGGAGGTGAGTGACAAAGTATATGGATTTGTCATTAATAGATTGTGTCAATCAAAACATAATTTCTCTCTAGTAGAGAGTAGCAGGCCTGTGAATAGAGAAGAAAAAGTAGATTACATACATCCTGACCTGAGTAAGGCTCTGACAGACATTTTCATAAGAAGCCTTCGGAGACATAATCTAAGTGAAAATAATATGGACTAGAGACAATATTAATGTTTCTCTGTCAGAATGAAGATTGTATCACATAGGGATTTCCAGGGTTCTGTCCTAGGTCTAGTATTATTCAATATTTTCTTATGCTTCTTAAATTTCCTATTGAGTGGGGACAAATAAAGGATGCTAATATTATGCAAGGATACACTGCTAAACAAATACAAGTCACAGTTCCAATGTAGAAAGAATAATTGTTATTCTATGCTAAAAATTGAACACCAAATTACAAAGACATGTTGTTGTGAAAGGAAAAAAGATCATACTTACATGAACAAAGAGGAATGTAACACATAAAACACATGAAACAGCCTTATCCTCTGCTATGTACTGGCAACACCTCGGCTGAAGTGGTGCACTGTTCTGGGCACTAAATTTCTAGAAAGGTGGGACATAGCATAATAGTTTTCAGACACAAAACAATATTCAGAAAATAAGGGATCTATCCTTTCTCTGTTTCCATATCAAACAGCACAAAAAGTAAAGCAACATGGAAGACTGCATGGAAGCAGCATGGAGAGATACTCTGACAAAAATTGAAACTGAGATTGATTGAAGTTGGCTAAACTTGACAGCATAGACTAAGCTACCTTCATCACTAGAGCTTTCATAAATATGGTTTACCATGTGTTCATATATATGTGTGGGGATGTGTGTGTACACACCACCACCACCACCACCCCCCACCCCACC
>NW_020799097.1:22894025-22941341 GCF_003259725.1 Athene cunicularia | reverse complement strand
CCCCCCACCCCACCCCCCCTCCACACACACACACACTCATACATATTCCTGCACAGAAGTAAGGATAAGGACCTCTGACAGTATCTTTCAGACATGATCCTGTAGCTATGCTGATAAAAGTTTTGCCTTTAGGCTGAAAATAAAGAACCCCAGGGATAATTCATTGCTGGTTAGAAATTGAATGAAAACGTACTACTAGTGTGAAGTAATTAAATACATTTATTTATTTATTTATTTATTTATTTATTTATTGCCAAGAATCTCATACAACTCTTTTTTTCCCTTGTTTGGATAGCTATCACACTCATTTAGAAATAAAATCTTTTAGCTTAAATGATGTGAAAGTTTGTCAAAATCCTGGATACTTGGATTTTATAGTACTGGAGATTTCTAAATGCATTTGCAACAAAATTGGCAATTAAGTATGTATAGCTACAATTCTGTTTTTTTCATAAAAGGCATCCTCCTCCCCTGAGCTCTTCATCCATACATGTGATTATTCAAATTATAAATTAAAGTATTGTTTATTTTAAAAATATATTGAGTTCTATGTATGGATGACATGTATTAAAATAATATTGTTTGATAAATAAAAAGAGAAATTTAAGTGAGCAAAAAGGGTGAAGTAATCAACACTGTAAACCTGTTGAAACAAATTTGTAAAAAAAAATCTAGTCTCTTTTCTGTCAACAAGAAGACATGCAAATATGCAAAAAGACAGATAGAAATATAGATACATAGACAAAAGCTAAACCACAAATGAAATAGCCAGTAAGGACAAATTCAGAAAACTAACATCAAACACTTTGGTCAGAATCCTGTAATCCTATAATTATAGTCAAATATTGCAGAAATGTATTGTTAACCTATATAGACAGTGAATTCTACAAATTTTGTTTGATGGCATTTAACCTCTTTGATTCTCTTTACAAAACATTTTTATCAGGCAGTATTTGTTCTAAAAATGTCATAGAAAGAGAAGGTATTATGAATATTCATGGAATGCAGTTTCCATTAGTGCAAATGTTCAAAACAGAAATGTTCTTTTTTTCCATTTTAAATGTCCTATAAGCTTGAAAAACATCCAGCTATGGAATAAAAACAGTCTTGTGTCTCAGCATTAGTAATGAATTTGGAAAGCAGAATATGCAAAATGGTTATTGAAAAATGTTCCCAAGTACTCTATATGCTGAAAGACGTTTGTATTTCAGTAATTATTCAAGTTGTCACTGAGTAATTTAGAGTGCTGAAATTGTTCATGAAAACAACTGGACTTGAACACACAGCCATTTTGCAGATATGGTGGTCTAAGGATTTAGCAGTACTGTTGTGCTTCCTGTTATCCTTTGGAGGCTACTGCCCACCACAGCTGAAAATAGTGAATAAGAACACGAGAGCACGTCCTGGCATCAATCACAGATGAAGATAATTTGAATTAATATGGTTGATCTAAATTCTGTCAAAGTCTGACTTTGCAAAGTAAATAAAGAGGAAAAAAAAAGGCACAATAAATGCAAAAGCAATTAGCAGATACGTGTTTCATTTTTTTTAGATCCTTCAAAATGCATAAATTGCTTTTGATTAAGAGCAATCAATACATTCTTTTGAAAATGGTATTTGAAAGAAAGCTTAAGTCTAGCTCAAATCTGACTGTTTCTGTAAGGAGAGAAACAAACCAAGCAAATAATGCAGAACGAAGGATTTTCAGTGAAGAACATTTATGTATTATACCTAGAATTATGCTACGTGCTAGAACAACAAAGGTATCTTTTCTGTCACTGATGTGCCTTTGAGTAACATATGCTTCCTGAAGCACCAGCAGTGCTGAGACAAAGTAAGTTCATAATTTCAATTGTTATTACTGGGGAAAGTGACTTCCGAAAGCTACTAATGAATGATACAGGACACAAACAAAAGAAATAAAAAGTAACGCCAAAATGTCAACTTTATCAACAAGTTGGAAAGTCAATAAGACATCCTTCTGTGAAAACATAATCAAATATTGCTGCAAAATCAACATGCAGTAAAAAAATTATGACCATAATTACAAATCAGAAAAATGACAACTTAATTATTTTCAATTAATAAATCAAAAGACATTTTTTCCTTTTATTCTGATTTAATTCAGAAATATTTAAGACCTTAAATACTCTCTACTACTTCAGTGGTAGAAATGAAAATGTGTTTAATTTCTTGTTTGATGCACAAATTACCACTGAAGCCATTATTCATCTCACATAATTTCATCTGTCTAAAAATGAGTCATCCACATTTAAGTTAAACTCTTAAGGTAATTCTGTCAGTCATAGAAAGAAGGAGGATCATCCAGAAAGATATTGAATATGCCTTTCTTTTATATCTATTTCCAGATGGGATGAGTATTTAATATCACATAAGATTTTCTACGCTGTTCACCATGACTTTATAGGTCTCTGTGGATACACTCAGAATTCTGTACTTGGGGTGGCCTAATAGTGGATTTATGTACATACATACTGGGGGATGAGGGACTGGAGTAAGCCCTGCAGAAAGGGATCTGCGGGTTTTGGTTGGTGGTAAGCTCAACAGGATTCACCAGTGTGTCCTGACAGCCAAAAGGGCCTGCCATATCTTGGGGTGCACTGAGCACAGTATAGCTGATCAATCAAAAGAAGTGGTTGCTCACATATGCTCATCATTGGTGCAACCTCACCTCCAGGGCTGTGTGCAGTTTTGGGATCCACAATATAAGAAGGATATAAAAATATTAAAGTGTCCAAAGGAGTGTAACAAAGGTTGTGAAAGGACTAGAGGGCATGACTTATGAGGAGCAGCTGAGGGTACTAGGTTTGTTCATCTTAGAGGAGACTGAAGGGTGACCTCATTGCTCTCTACAGTTTCCTCCGAAGGAGCTGCAGAGGGCTGTGCTGTTCTCCTCTCTGATGTCTAGTGGTAGGACACAAGGGAATGACTTAAAGTTGCTTCAGGGGCAATTCAGACTGGATATTAGGAAAAAATTCTTCACTGAGATAATCATCAAGCACTAAAAAGAGATCCTCAGGGAAGTGGTCATGGTCCCAAGCCTGCTGGTATTCAAAAAGCATTTGGATAATGCCCTTAGATACATGGTTTAACTTTTAAGTCACCCTTTGTGGAATCAATTCAACTTGATAATCTTCACAGGTCCTTTCCAACTCAGGATATTCTATGAATCTTATGTGTATTGCAGATTTTTTGTTTAAAAAGAACATAGACAGAAGTCGCATATTTTCACAAGTCCAGTATTATACAGAATAGAACTATGGAATTACCAACACAGAACAGTGGCATAAAGAATATAATATCTATCCCCATGTATACATATATAGAATGGTTCATAAATATTGTTAGATAGTATCCAGGTCAACACAGACCTGTCAAGCACAGACGATGGCAATGGGATTCCTGAGACTCTAACCACTTAGAAATGAAAAGGAATGTTTCTCCATCTCTTATTTGCCCAATACATACAAATAGGACAACATTCCCTGTTGACGCAAGTGAACAAAAAAAAAGAATGATGAGCTTGTGTTATGAGACAATTTGTGTGGCTGTGTGTTCTCTGTACACTGGTATTGAACGTGTACTGCCAGATCCAGATATACAAAAACATTATCAGGTTAGAAAATATTTCATAATTAACTTCAATATAAAATTTACTTTCTGTTTTCTAAGCTAGTAAAATATTTCTAAGCTTCTCTTTGAAGCAAAGCTACGGGGTTTTGTTGTTTTCTTTTGTTTTTCATGAAGGATGACACCATAAGAGAATTCAGAATTGCTTGATCTTAGAAACTACATTAGAAAAAAATACATCAATGTATTCCAAGTAGTAATACCATTGAAACGTGAACAGAAGCCATGACATAATCGGAAATTACTCAATAGGCAAGTGATTTAGCAAGGAAAAAAAGTAGTTCTGTGACAGATTTTATTAGTTTGAAAGCACTTCAAATTCTTCTTGCCTTTCCTTGTGTGGTGCACTTTAGGAACACTAAATGAATCTTTATTTAGTACTACTGGACTACAACTGCTGGAAGATATGGATTGTGTATACATAGAAAATAGTGTTAATATATAAGATTTTTCTTATTTTAAAAATTAAGTTTAATTCTCAGCATATATTATAGATAATATTCACAATATATTATACTTACAATATATTATATTAGAATTGGTTATTATTCAAAAATCCCTTTAAATATTGATAAAACTTATGACTATCAAAAAGCATATCTACAAAACAGGTGGCACACTCAGTCACCCACCTAATGCTAGTATTATGTTTCATATATGAGACATATATTGCAGAAGTACGTGTTTGTGTGTCCATGTACATGTGGGTGTGCCAGTATTTATACACACAAAAATATACCTTGATTTTTGCTGATCTAAGTATAGCGACCAAGACTAAAGAGAGCATCCAAAAGCATTCAAGACCTCATAGGCTAGAAACTGCAAGTAACTGCAGAACTAAAATCAAGGTGTTTGCTGTTGCCTTATGTTTAAAGTCCAGACACAAAATAATATTTTTACTTCTTTGCAAATCATAAAACTAGCTGTTAAGTCTTTCAAAAGGTCCATTATTTTTATAATAGGCTTCTTAAATAATTATTTTAAATAAGTCTTTTAACTGCCTGCCACTTGAAGATAGGAAATTGATTATGAATACAGTTTTTAATGTGTCTTTATGTTATTCTATAACACCTACTCCTCTCTGAAAAGGTATTAAGTTTCAATTTTAACAATCAGAATTACTGTGAGGTGGATATTTTAAATTATTTAAAAATTGAATCTTGATTTTACTTTAGGTGTCCAGGTGCCAGCAGATAGAGAATGCTTTTCAGGTTTCTGCAAAACCTGAAAATTCTCTAACTGAAGCAGCTCAAGTCCAGATGGGATAACAAGCAATTTACCTAAAAACCTCTAATTCCTTATTACATTTTGCCTTTGGGCTTCTTTTTAACACTGTATATTGTAATAGGGGGGCACCGATCCACTGTTGTGACAGATGCGAACTTTCATCCAGCCAGATTTTCATTGCAGGTGTTATAATCTTGCTCCATTCAGGCAAGTCCACAGAGAGCCAGCCACTATCTTGAGACTTCATTTGAATGTACATTTCACTGAAGCTTTCAGCAGACCTTGTATAATGCTACTGCAGATCAGACACTCTATTTCTAAACTGATGTTTGCACAGACTTTCCATAGCATATTTATAGCTGCACTGAGACAATTCAAATTGAATTTCTTTCATGTGAATAACATGGATGGAGAGAAATAATAAAAAATACTACATTTATTACTCAATATTATTTAGGTTAACTAGAGCAACAATATTCCCTACACATCAGTGTATATAAGTCTTGTACTCCATAACCTGCAAAGATCTCATCTTGGATACTATCATTATTGCTAAAGGACATAGATAAAAGAACAATATACTGGCTGTATAAAATTCAGACACATGCAAGAACAGTAATGCTTCATTAATATCTCCCATCACAAATATTAGGAATTAATAAGAAATAACTGTAATAAATTCAAAAAACATACTGTGTTGTGATTTCTTGTAGCAGACTATTATGCAACATGTATCAAACAATGCAATATGACATGACAGCTAAATAGGAAGCATTGATTTTGTATTTCAGGATGAAGACATCAGCCAAAAGCTACATAATCAAGCAGAGATAGTATTTAGATGACTAACCTGTACATTATGGAGGTCATCTCATATCAGTGACTTTCTGCATTGCATTTGGATATCCTGATACATCAATGTGAATAAAAAAACTGTTTGAGATTAAGCAATGGAAATACTGTAGAGTTCTAAGGCCTTTGAGATCTCTATAATCTATGGCAAAACCAATAACTGTAAAAAGATGGCAACTCAGACATAGTTTTCAAACAAAGAAAAAAGTTTTATAATAAAGTAAACACAATTGCATATTGTGGGGTGGAGACCAAGGTTCAAATCTTGGCCCTTATTGAATCTCATTCATATTGCTTCAGTGATGGCAAGGGGCAATCCTAAATCCACAGCAGTGAGGACTGAACTGGCTGTGAACTGATGTACAGTTTAATAATCCTCTCATTTAAACCTCTACCTGTTATTCATCTGTGTAAAAGTGGTTTTCTTTGAGTCAGTGCTAGGCAGGAGCTTGAGAATATGTACTTCAGGGTAAAATCCATTTGATAGGTTTTCTCAGAGTGTGTTTTTGTTTTCTTAATAATTTAGAGCTTACAGTAAAGGTGTGGGAGGGAACCCTGTGCATAGGCTCCATCTTGTCGGAATAGCTCTCTCAAGCTAGGAAAGCACTGGAGGGAAACATCACTGTAAGCAAAAGCAGCACTCTCCTAGATATTCCTTGTGATATCCCAACACAGATGTTAAGCAGTCAAAAGGGTTTCTCCATGGTGTGGAAAGGAAAGAAGCGAGATTAAATCTTTACTACCAGAGCTGAAAGAAGTTGCTTTCCTGGAAAGACTTGCAATCCTATAAGAAAAAATGTGCAAACAGAAGCATCATGGAAAAAAAGAATTTTCAATTAATATGACACATGAGAAAAATAGGGAACATCCACTTCAAAATCATTCACATTGTTCTCAACCGCGTGAATGACTTAAAACCTCCTTACAACATCCTCCTGACTTCTTCCCCCATGCCACTCATGCCCTTCGTGCCTTTCTGCCTCACATAGGACTGTAGAATTCTTTAGCAACTTTTGACTATCCTCCAGCAATAGTTTGGGACCCCTGGACTTATCCCCAGACCTTTAGGAAGTAGCTGGATCCAGTTTCCTTGTTGATACTGATGCATCTTCTTATGAAAAACCCTGCTGTGTTAGCGTGTGTGCACACATCTGAAATACAACAAGTGCAATTGCTGCATGGACACCGAGTCTGTGACTGCAGGATGTTAATTAGTCTGTAGTAGTTGCCCACATGCAGATTTTTAGCCGGTCTCATGTTACCTATAAAGAAGCTTTTTCTTTTCAATCCTGAGAGGAAAGCTTTTTAGGGCATGACCCAGCCTATTTTAGACATCAGATAAACTGCCTTCTCAAGGCGTCTATTTTTCTTTATTGACAGTAATGGGAGCCTCAGGGGTAATTACTGTAGATGAGTTGTAGTCACTGTTGTTTAGTTAAACGAATCCTACCTAAAATGAGCCTGCACCTTTTTCATCTTGAAGATAACTCAGTTTCATGTCCATACCCAAGGACAATAATAGCCAATGTAAATTTAATTTCCATACTGTGTTTAGTATGTCATTCATTCGATAGGGGGGCCGGTTTTGCTACAGGTAGACAAGTGAAAATACAGGTCCATAATTAAATTATGTCATATCCAAGGACACTTTGTCCTTTGATCCAAGGTAGCTCAAAACACCTTATGGCTCAGTTATCAGGAAGAAAGGACCAACTATACAGCAATCTCTGCTTATCGCAGTAAGGTTAAAAGCCTATCTGTTTATTCTAGGTAAAAACTTACCTGTGAAAGATCTCTCAAGCTAGATCTCATTGAACATTAGCACAGAATTTAATCACTGCCATGAGCTGACCCTTTTCCAACTACCTGCTACTCACTGTTGTTCCTCTTGCAGCTGGAAAGACATGCAGAGGGTGAGATATTGCTGTTCAGATCAGCAGAATTTACAATACACTTTGGATCATCCATTTTGTTGCTCTTTGACAGGTGACAGAGATGTGCAACCTAGTAAAGTGAATTTAAACTATATTTTCCATATGTTTCTCATTTGCACTTCACTGATGGAATTCCAGATCAACTTGATGGCCTTTGTTATAGTCTGCCGTACTCTTAATTAAAAGTATAAAGCATAATTTACATTTAATTCATACTACATTTGTATTGTTGTAGTGAATGTTCTTTTCAGATAATTACTGCATTGAAAAAAAAACAAACACATCTATTCATAATATTTAAGGATTAAGAATATCAAAATACAACAGAATTGGTGGCATTTCATTTGTAAAATGTGGAAGTGCTCAGCTGCAAGACAGGCATGTTGTTTAGGGTATTTGACTGTCACTTGGGGTATTCAGTTCACTGTGTCCTGTGAACTCCAAATCCTGTAGATGTAGATCCAGGAAGGCATCTTCCTTTGCCACTGCCATAGCCAGATGAAAGCCTGAGTCATTCTGAAACTATATCTGTAGTCCAGTAAATATATTTTCTTGTTGCTAGTTAACGGACATGGTCTTTGTATTGACTTGACAGGGCATGGTCTCAGGACTTGTTTGGGCTTGTCCTGGCATATGTTGATTTTATCATGTTTTAGCTATGATAACAATTATCTAAACAGTCAAGTTTGGCCTAGGATAGTTGTAGCTTGTAGTGTTGCTAGTTGTTATTCTGTTTAGAATGACTTATCTGGTTTGCAAGAGTGTAAGAACTGAATTGTACAAGAAATCCCACACTGCAAACACAAATCTCAGTGGCCCATCAGTGGTCACTGTAGGACTACCATCTTGTTAAAGCAGTTTAGATAGAACAAAGAACAGAAAACTGAATATTTGAGAACCAAAGGAGAGAAAGCTCACATATACAGACTGTGTTAAGAAAAAGTATAAAAATAAGCACAAGGAGATACCAAAAATCAAAAAGGGAGCAACAGCATCAAGCTTCTCCTGGTGAGGAACTTAGGACTGATGATTCACTGACACCCGCACCACCTCCAGTTAAACTGAATAAATCTGACACAGTGCTGGACACATAACCTCATCCTATTTAAATGTGCTAGTATAGGTGCCTCCATACATAGCTGAAAAGAAGTTGAAATACACATGATTTAAAGCATTTTGCCCTATAAGTCTTTTCTACAAGTTCAACCCAGATGGCTGGTGATTGGAAGCTATGGCCATCTGATAGCTAATTTGCAGCTCAGATGTAGTAAGTTGGCAGTTTGTCCAGTTCCTAGCAGACAGATGCCCACATTACAAAAAACACCATCATAATTGACACTAATTGACACCCTTATATAAGACTAAGCAGTGAGGCCAAGGATAAGACAGGCACAGAGACTGAACTTCCCAAAGGCTCTTCCTGGTCACAGCTAAAGGATATTGTCTGGGCAATTTGAGAAAATGTTCATTACTTCTGCCCAAGATGCATCTTTTCTGAAACTGAACAGAACAGTCATATGAGCTCTGAATTCACTTGCAAAAAAATAATTATAACAAAAAACTTTTCCAAAATATTATGGTCCCTCATCCTGCTCTATTGGGCACATCACTTTATATTAGAGCCATGCAACCAACAATAAAGCAAGCTAATATTCATTTTTCATAAATTATTTCTTAACTCATGCCCAGAGAAGACCATTTCAGCAAGGAGTTTAATGTGTAATTAATATGCACATTCATTTGTTGGTCAGCAAAATGGCACAGGAATAACTGAGAATTTAGGCTTAAGTTAGATGCTGTTCCATTCATCATTATAATTTTTTTGTTAATTTAGAAAGCAAGGTCTGATTTTCAAAGATGATTTCCTCTCATATGCATCTTGAAGATTTTAAGTGCCCAATTCCAACAGCTAAACAAAATTAATCCCTCAGAACTGCTGCTAAACATCTCCCTAAGTCTATACACTCTTGTGCCCCTGGCCCTAGCTGTCTACTAGTCAATACTTGCATGGTCATTTTATCTCACATTAAGTTTTGCATGAACACTCTTGCCTTCAAGAGTCAGTGTTTATTTTTCCCAGTACTCTGTGCGAACATCACACTTCAAATCATTATAATAGTGTAATAAGATGGATTCCTTTCTGTTTCAATAAACACTCTGTATTCATCCAAAGATTTAAATAGTCACCTATTGAGGTTTTCAAAAGACACATGCACCTACACCCAATTTGTATTTCAGTCTGAGTTCAAATTAGGCAATTAGGAACCTCTGAGAAGCCCTCTAAATCTCAGACTATATATTCAGAACAAAAGTACTGTAGAAAACTTGCCCATTTGTCTTTGGCTCCTGCCCGCCCCCCCCCCAAAAAAAAAAAAAAAAAAAGAGAACTGTAAGTTTCTATAAATGTAACTACATCAATTACTACAAACAAAGCATTAGTGGCATACTATACATCTTCCTGTTATTCATAAATTCACAAATGCCTATAAATAGATAGTGTGGGAGACACATTTCAAAACTGGGGCTGTATCTGATTTAGAATGTCAGCGTCTAGATGGGTACACAACTAGGTTGGTAAAAAACTGGTTGGATTATCAAATTACAGGTTCAGAGGGTCATGGTAATTAGTCATTCTCTACCTTATGACTGGTAAGGAGTCCTGCAAGGGTCTAGCCTTGGACCTGTCACATTTAACATCATCAGTAACTTGGAGGAAGTGAGAGAGAACTGTCCTCAGGTTTGCAGATTATGCCAGGTGTTAAGAGGACCACTGGTCTTGAGAGCAAAGCTACCACTAAAGACATGGGCAGACTGGAGGAATGAGCAAATAGGAATCTTACGAAATTATGAAGTCCTGCACTTGGGAAGGAAAAACCCTTGACAGTGATACAGACTGGTGCCTGATCAGTTGGAGAACAGCGTTGGCAGTCTTGATGGACAGCATGCTCAACATGGACCAGCAGTGCCTGATGTAAGGAAAGTCGTTTTCACCATCAAAACAGTGGAGCAGTGTTCCCAGAGAGGTTGTGCAGTCTCCATAGAGATTTTCAAGATCAAAAAAAACCCCCATGAGCAGCCTGGTCTGACCCTGTTGTGAGCATGAGGTTGCATTAAAAAACCTCCTGAGGTATCTTCTGATTTATATTATCCTATTGACAATGTGTCTCACCAGCCAAAATATCCAAATATTCAAATTTGGTGACTCCAACACAGCTTGTGGGACAGAGAGATACTTTTTTTATGTTGTTTTGTTGGTGTTGGGTTTTTTGTTGGTTTTTTTGGTGTTTTTTTTCTAGTAAAAGACTAATAATGGCTAGAAAATATGGGAGTAAAATGAAGGACAACCTTTAATCTCCTTTCTGTCTGACACTGCTTGAATTTATGTAGTCCATTATCTACTGTGTTTCTATTACTGTCAGTTTCAACAAAAGGTAGAGGAGAAGGATGAAGAGAATATAACAAAGAATGTAAGATATAATATGGAAACTAATAACAGAATTAGCTTTCAGGTACCTAGATATCCACTTGTTGTAAGGTTCACACTACAAATTTTACCTCTGACCTTTTTATAAATTGAGGATTTACAGTCTAATAATGCCCAACTTGAAAGACAAACAAAAAATTACTTTTTAAAGTCCAATATTCTGATCATCTTTAGATATTCTATTCATGGAGGCTGTAATGTTTAGTATCAGATTTGCTTATTGGAAGATAGTTGATGTTACATGGGATTTCTGATTTTGTAGAATGATTTAAAATATACTGCATAACACAACACAAATGTAAGTTGCACTTGGCAAAATATAGTAGTTTTAGTACACAGTTCAATCCCAATAGCAATGTGATTCCCATTACTGGTCTCTTTAATATGGTCACCATCATGATGATGGGCATTGTCACTTACCAGGAAGGAATATGTGGGTTGATGCCAACTCAAACCCACTTTTGCTAGTTGTCTAGTTTTTATACTCTATGTTGGGATGAGCTACATATTCTTACCCTTCCCCTGATGGTCTGTCTAACTCAGGGAGACATACACACTTTTTTAATTAACTCAGGGACAAACACGATTGATTCAATCGGCTGTTGACAGCAGTTTACAGTTTATCTAAAACAAAGAGCACCCTCCTTTGCAAAGCAGTCATGTTGCAGAGAAGCTGACTTCTTTGCAAGGCCTGTGGTCAGTCACATTTTGCTTTTTTCCCTGAACTCCACAGGCACATAGTCCTTGCCCATCTTCCAATACAGGGCTTTATTGGTCAGTCACATGACTTTAGACATCACCGTGTGCTGGATACCATGGCAAATTCTACAACTGATCATACATAGCTGGGTCTGATAGGACACAATTTTATTTCTGTTTTTTAATATTTCTTAAAATTTTCCAGAATCAATGTTTCTGCCATGTCATTTAGTAGTATTCCCCAGGCTTCTACTGCTATATGATACATATTTCCTCAGTGACAGATAACTAAAAGTGTTTGTAGTTATCTAAATATGTCACTGCAAAACCATTTTTTCCTATAAGAAAATTCACCAGATGGTCTTTCTTCATTCATGTTCCAATATTCTTTAGAATATTACATGCAAAGGGAAGTTTAGACAAAATAATAAGTACCTTAGGTAATCATAATGCTTTCATCTTAACTTGAAAAGTCTAATAAAAATAATATTTTTCCGTGCTATGAATAACATCATACTTGATTATGTTGGTTGCACTGTTGACATATCAACATCATTGTTCTGACAGAGAACACTGAAAGTTTGTAACATAAAACGAAATTTTCAGTTGTGTCAATATAAAACATTATATGATGATTGAAGGGTGTGAAGAACACACTGAAGGTTGAAAATCCCACTTTTTGAATCTAACAGTTAATGAGGTGAGAGCATTGATCTTATTATATCACACACTAGTACTCTTGAGGATGGAAATTGTGGTTTAGCTCTCACTATGACTTGTGTATTGGGAGTTGATCTTGTGTATTTGCAGTCACATTAGGATAAAAATTGGATATTCCTCTTGTATATTCTGAAATTGACTTCAGCTTTTTCATTTTTACTGTCAGTTATTTCTTTCTTGATGGGTTTTCTTCTGGAATAATCCACAGAAGCACAGTATGAAACCAGAAGACAGCACCATCCATGAACTAACAGCCTAAACATCAGAAAAAAATGATGAAGACTTGTAGTAAGGAAAATACTACAATATAGGTGAAGAGAGGTACTATGGTAAGCCATCAAGGGATGAAAATACTATATTGTTATCCAATATATTATTATATGGCACAGGCACAGGATGACATGAATAATGCTCTCCTAGTTCTTTCTCTTATGTTTATAGAGGAAGCTTAGAAAAGACCAATTAGACATACAAGATGACAACAATTCCATCTTCAGTATCACAGGGCAAATGTCATCTCTCTGGTCAACAGACATGTTGAAACTTCCAAGTGTAACTTAATATGAACATTTCAGGTATCATTTGTAGACACAGTATATAAACACATCAGTAAGGCGTTAGTCTAGGACCAACAGGCAATGTCATCATCTGACAAGCAGTTGAAGAAAGGATTTCACCTCTTTGTTATACACAAAATAAAATAATGTGTCACTTGAAATAGCACCTTTATGCTTCTGGACTTTCATGCATTTCATGAAAAAAATAGGTTTTTCAACTGTTCCATTTAAAATTAATTAGAAACTTTGGGAGGGCCAATTATTTCCATGTAAATGGTACAGTTCTTACAGTATGTGCTTTCTCATTATTTTTTTTCAATAATAGCATACATTCTTTGGCTTTGCCTACATAATTGTCTTATTCACAGATTTATAGGGGAGGAAACAAACCTGTAAGTAAACTCAGTTATTGGTAAGTAAATTTAATGCTTAGGTACAGTAAAGAAAAGCTCATCTCAACACTTCAGTAACTCTTATGTGACTAGTAAAACAACAGAGATAATTAAACAAATCACAACTATTTTTCTATATTTGAAAACAACAGTTTTATTCTGAAGCTTTTGTGATACCTTGGTGTGGAGGATGGATATAATTTCAATGAATACAATGCAATTCAAAGGTATGGTTATTATATGGGGTCATTACAATGTAGAGTTTACATTGTTTGGGTGTCTTAACTCAGCATTACCATATCTTATTATATTTTGATGCCTTTGTGTAACAGTAAAATTATGTTTCCTGACTTTCTGTCTCATTAAGATGTTGCCATAATAAAATGGTGATGTGTTTACTCAATTCTATTTTTACAGAGCTTTCTAAGTTTGTTTTCTCTTGAGAGACACACACACTGTATTTGTATTCTTGTCAGCAGCTGTGGAGAGAGAGTATAATGGGGACATAAGTAGAGTTAAAGTAAATCATTTTCTGAAAAAAAAATCTGAATTAATATTTTCAGTGTTACTCCAGTTCCACTTTTGAGTTTGATTAGCAGTGATGACAATAGCTTTATTCTGAGCTGACCCTTTACTAATATAAGATGACATTTCTAATATCATGCTTTGTGTGGCCACACTGTTATTAGACAAAAACCTGTCTGAACCAAGTCCTCAGACCTAAAACATTCCCAGGGATCATTTTCTAAATTACAGTATGAGAGATGCATTCAGCAAGGTAGAGAGGCACCAGTGTCTGCATTGAAGGGCATGTCTAGCAGCAAGGCTTGCGGCTGACTGATTTAATTTGATGTGATATAAAAGTTTGTGGTAAAAAGCTGGTAGTTTTAAATGAATCTCTTCGTAATTCTCATTAAGTAGGTAGCACATGTTCTTCCCCACATCCTGCCATTACTCAGGGATGGAAGCAGGATGCATGACTCATTGTGTAGTGTAAATTATTTTTGGCTATAGCATTGATACCAAGGAACATTTTAATAGACTGAACGGTTTCAGTCATATTTGTTTTCCATCCCCCTGTGTGTTAGACATCATACAAATATGCATATATATATATATATATTGATTGGAAGGAAGGGTGTTGAATATCTTTGCATTCATGTAACAGTAAGTTCTGATGCCACATTTACAGTTCTCCAACAAAGTGGCACTCCCAAGACTTTGAAAGCAGTACAGCTCCATCTCAACAATACCTTGAGATAACTGACCCTACTCAAAACCAGGACAAACTAGTCAGGGCAAAAAAATTAAGCTTGTTTTTCATCTGTGGCACTGGCCTGAGTACCAACTCTCTCAGAGCTAGTTCAGGAGTCTACCCCATGGATTTGCTCAGGCATCCCAATTTATCAGTTTCTACACTAAGTGTTGTGAACACCATTGGCATTGTATCAGCTGAGGATGTGCTCACAGGCCAAGGAGAGTGGTCCTTTCAGCAAAACAGGGAGTTGTAGCTGCTGAGCATTTAGAAACAATCTCTAAATCTTTATGTATATCTTTAGTCAGGCAATTTTGTTAAGATTATAAAATTAAGTGCAGTTGTTTTTATTTCATGGCTAGTTTCTAATTAGGATAGCACGCTTATTTTTCTTTTCAGATAAGCCAATAGATAAATAGATAGGTTGATGAAAGGGTTGTATTTGATTGCACCATTTAAATCAGCCTACTAACAAAAATTGTTGAACAAATTCAAAGTTTAAAGAAAAATCCTTAAAGACAAGGGAATGTTCTTTTCTTTACACCAAGTTAATCTTTTTTTTTCTCTGAATATTCTCCCTGGTCATATTAGTACATGTGGAAAGGTACCTGGGGGTCCTGGTGGACAACAAACTAACTAAGAGAGAACAGTGATCTGCAGCAGCAAATAAATCCAACAGAATGCACCAACAAGGGCATCACCAGCAGAGACAAAGAAGTCATTTCCCCACTCTACCCAGCACTTTTCAGGCCACACCTGGAATACTGTGTTCAGTTTTGGTCTCTGCTATAAAAAAGTTGTGGACAGGCTGTTCACAGTCCAGAAAAAGGCCACAAAGATGATTAAGGGACTGAGAAGACTTTCATATGAGGAAAGGCTGAGAGAATTGGTTTTGTTCAGCCTTGAGAAGACTTAGAGGAGACCTTATCACCATGTTCCAAATGGTGGCTACAAAGAAGATGGAGACTCACTTTCTAAAAGGAGTCACATGTAAAAGATGAAGAGTAATGGGTATAAATTACTCTGGGGAGATTTTGATTGAACACAAGAGGAAAATTTTTCACAATAAGAACAATCACCCACTGGAATAATCTTTCCAGGGAAGTGGTGGGTTCCCCAACATTGGACACTTGAGATTAAGCTGGACAGCGTGCTGAGCCACCTTGTCTAGATCATGCTTTTGTCAGAAAGATTGGAACAGATGGCTCTTGAGGTCTCTTCCAACCTGGTATTCTATGATTCTATTATTTTATGATTCTGTTTTATTTCTATTTCAGTAGAAATCATCTTACATTGCTTAGAAGTTCACATTATACATTTATTTTCTGTTCTACTCTGCATGTCCAAAGACCAGTAAACAAGTAAATGCCCTCACATCACAAGCTATAGGTATCTGACTCATCAACAAAAAGATTTAAGCCTTCCTATTTGTAGTGATCAGCCTAGAGAACTATTGTACAAGGAGCTGGTGGTCCAAATAATGGCTAATTTAGCATACACCTCTATATCATGAGTACTATGCGACTACAAGGTGTATCTAATCAATAATATAATTAACCAATGTACATAACATCAATATATAGTTAATCAATGTACATGTAATCAATGTCATTGGTTTATCCATATTCCAGGATTGATTGCTGTCAGTGCTTCAAGGACTGGTACTGTGAGCAAGTCCCTGTAAGAATAACGGCTTTAGAGCTGCCAAAGCTCACCACAGACAGGATCTGTGCAAAAGACTAGCGCTCTGTATAATGCTGCAATATCTCAGGTTTCCCTGCATCAGAAGGGATGTAAGATTTTACAACTTGTAATCATCTTTTATATCAATGTATAAATAAACAGTTATCGATCTGAAAGTGTTTGTGCCTTTCTTGTTGGGATCTCAAAAGAGCTAGCACCTCCTGTTTTCACCATGAAATAAGATAGATTTACTTACTTTCTCCTTTTACCTATTATCTGCTTCTTTTTCTGAAGTGTAAATAAAAAATGAAGTATACAAACAAAGCCTAATATATTCGTAATTAATGATGAGGAAATATATAAGCATTTTGAATGCTTGGTATATACCTCTAGGATCAGCTTTCAAATCCAAATGTTTAACAAAATATTTCTGAAATTTTATGCCTGATAAAATGGGTGGTCAATGTCACTGTATGAGTTAATGTCACAAATTATTTATATTGATAGTAACAAATAATTTCTATGATATTTCTTTGTTTACTATCTTAATTTGGATGAAAAAATGGTCGTGGTTCTTTTTAATTGCTGTTTTTGAAGATATATTTTAGATTGATTCAAGTCTTTTTGCTGTGGTTTCAATAGCCTCACATTAAGAGGTGATTTCTGAGCAAAGTGGTGACATTTAAAACATCTGAAATATTATTCTTTCAAATACTCAAGAGGTCTTGATGGCCACCAAGTGAGAAGGGAAACTGCAGTTAGATTTTTGTGTCATACTAACTTGTCTTCTTGCAAAACATCCTTTCTTAAATGTGATCAGAACCAATGACAAAATAAGTTCTCCAATGATGTACTATCACAGTGTGTTTTACAGTGTTTCTTAGCATATTATTTCTACAATGCGTTAAACATACTTTTGAGTAAGCATTACTGCTAACAAAGTTGCTAAACTCTAAAGGGAAACATTGATTACATGAAAAGTCTCCTGTATCCATGCTTCCTCAGCTCAGTAACACTTCAGAAGGACCAGAGTCTCTTTTTTCATGTAAATATCGCTTTAAAGTAAGGAACAAAACTAAGTTAAACAAGCTAAAGTTACTTTTATACACTGAAGGGCTTGAGAAGGCTGTTTGTTTATCTTATCTGGCCTACATACACCTATCACTGTATCATCAGAATTTCTGTCTGTTGGTGAGAAGATAAATTGATAGAAGATAGTTGATAAATAATGTTTAAACTTTATTTTTAAAGGGCATTTTCCTCCTTTCTAAAGGTCTTTCCACCTTCCTGCTTCAGTGGAGATATCAAGACTATAGTCATGCTTTCAAATAGAAGATAGTAAGATAATAACACCCAAAAGTTTTTCAAACAGGCTTTCCTTTTCTAGATAAACTGTTTTGCCCCACTCTACATCTTCTACATATGTTAAACTTCATTGTCTCAAACTCAGAAGTAATCTCCAACAGCTGCCATCCAAGAGAGGCATGTGCACAAACAGAGCAATAAAACTACTACAGAATACTTTATATGCCCTAAACTTTTTTAATGAGATTTTCTTCACAGTTGATATCTGACAAATGAGCCTCTGTCCTATAAAGTATACTAGTTGGGTAGCTGAGAGCTGGCAATTATCAAGTATATCAGGAAGCAGATGTGTGAGCTGTGGTCTGACTCTGACATGTGTCATGTCAGACTACCCTGAGCATCTCCATGAGCCTCTGAGGTCCTGATCCTGCCTTCTCTAGTTAGGCAAAATCCCGCTGAAATCAATGCAGGGGTCGCTTCATTAGATATGCAAAAACCAACAGGCCACAGATTCAATCATGTCAAGTACTTTTAAATGACTCAAAGCTCAATACCTGTTTTAAATGTAATATATATATATATATTATTGTCTATGAAATAAATTAATAAGGTCCCTAAATACCTTTATAGCTTAGACTCCTGATCACCATTACAAGAATCACTGAGAAAAATTTGCTTTTTTTTTTTTTTTTTAATGTTCTGCAGTTGTTGCCTAACCCTGAAGACAAAACTTAGAAACTTCATTTTCATCAGTAAAGTGCCCTAGACCACAGTAGGAATGTGCTGAAACAGCTCAGACCTAACATCTCTCAGGAGTCCAGAGACTAAGTCTTAAACAGTGTTTTTAACATGGCCATGTGTACATAAACCACAAGGATGGAAAGGGAAAGGTAATGCTGTGGCTGACCATTCTTTCCATAAAGGAATCCAATATTTATCCCATCCATTTGAGGCTAGAAAACTCTTCTGCAGTCCTTCATCTGTTTTGAAACAGGTGCTTTTGAAAAGAATGACTTATAACAAAATAAATAAAATAAAGCTTCAAAAAGGTTCACAAGATAAACTAAATTTATGCTCCAGCCCAAAAAGAGCTGCCATAAGTTCCTTCTCATTTTTCAGGGATGTTTGTCTAATCTGTTGTTGAAATTTTGTACTTACAGACTCCACAAATTCTGGGCAGCTTGTTTCAGCACTTCATTACTACTTTTACTTGGATTTTTTTTTTTCCTAAAATATAACAATTTTCATTATTGAATAAATTCTTTCACTTCTTTTTCAAGTGAATAATTGATTGTTTTCTTCTTGTCTGCAACAACCTTTTATATACTTAAAGGTTACTATCACATCCCCATCAATCACTATTCCCTTTCCTCAACTAATAAACCTGAGATATTTCAATCTCTGCTTACATGTCAGGTTTTGTAGTGTTCCAATTCTTCTCATTGCTCTTTTGTGGGTACTTTTGCTCAAATGCACAGCATTCCAGTTGATGTTTTGCCCATGCAGTTTTAAGTGGAGATTAATAGCAACTGGCAGCAAAGGCAATGAGGAAGAATCCTATTCCAGAGCATTCAAGCTTTTTTGCTATTTATCCGGATGTCTAACTAAGCTGTGTAGCCTGCTGTGACATAATAGTATGATTTTTATCTCATCTGAAAGTGTTAATTTCACTACTCTAAAAAACATCTAGATTTGAAAGTTTCATAAGGCATTTGGAAACGCTAAACTAACAGCCCGCTGGATAATGTCATGTTCTATATTTAACAAGATAAGCCACCTTTTATTTCCCCAACCAGATAAAAACTTCACATCAGTGTGAGGATAATGCATTCATTTAAATGTGATAGTCTCAGCAGTTTTCAAACGGGATTTTTTTTTTAGAATTTAAATTTCCAAAAGAAAATAAAAGCAGAATTTAAGACAAAAGATTTGTCTCTTAGGATCTAACAGTAATTAATCCAGCTCTACCAAAAGTACTATAACAGAGAAAATCAATAAAGTCCCTTTATAAATAGACTAGGAGCTTGAGGTTTGTCTGTTTTTATTTTGTTATGCTTAATAGTCACTCTATTCTTATGATCCATAACCAATATTAAATTAACTGGTCTATAAATCCCGAATAGTGAGACCTCTGGATTTTATAATAATCATAAAGGCATTTTTAGATGTACTATTTCTGAGTCTAATCCTGCGTGTGCTGTGTGAAGTTATTCTGTGCAAGATACTCAGACAATTTGTCACCTAGAAATGTCATTGTCTGCCTACCTTAGATACATTGAGACTGTTCATCACTGCTTTACATATTGCAGGAGGGAAACCAGAAATACCTATTTATTACCTATCGGGACAATGGGAAATGACCCTTGACATTCTAGTGGGCAAGAATATGGAATTTTCACATATTTTTCACTTCAGGAAGCACATTTTGCCTAATCAAATAATACTTTGGGGCAGACTGCAACAGAATAAGAAAGAAGGTAAGAAAGTTGGTTGTAAATAAAATAGATACCTAAATAAAATGAAAGCCCTCTTCCCTCTGTCACAGAGGAAGAGGAGAACCAAAATAGTTTGTGTACTTTGATACTCTCTTGTGACTTCAACCTCAGTTGAACCATCTCTGGTGAACAGCACTGTCTGTGTGTGTGAGAACTGCTGTGTCTGCTGTTGCATAGGAAGTTGAATATAAATTGCCCAGTTTGTACAAATTGTTAGCTGATGTCCATACAGATGTGCTTATTTCCATACTAATTTAAAAATAAGACTTAAGGATTTGCACTGAGCTCTGATCCTGTTGGGATCACCTATCTTCCCCAGTAACTGCAATCTCAAATTCAGCATTTGGGCTTCAATCAACTATCACTATGTGTTTTCTAGATCCAGAATTTTCATGTCTGATTAGTTAATATTGGCTTCTCCTCACACTCTGAAGTATAAAGGAGTGGATGGGTAGAAGAACAGGACTTCATTCCCAACCAGACAACTGGCAGACATCATGAGAACATCACGAGTTTGCCTTGACTAAGAGCTGAGGACTGATCATTATCAGCCATGGCATACAGGGCAACTCAGACAAGAACTGTGTGGCATGAGCCTTGGTAGGAGCCCTAGAGCAACAAGTGACAGGAAAATGACACCTGAAACTGCTGAAAAAGTGTAGTATCACTGGGGGTTGACTTGACTGATGGCCTGTGCCAACATCTCTCCATAAACTGCTCTCCAGCAATAGAAACTGTGAGAAACATCAGTACAGGGACATCTAGCACTGCGTATGAGCAGAGACCCTATGTCAGGGCCAAGCCACTGACCAGAGCCTGACACTGAGCCTGATGAGGGTGAGCACCGTTTCCACAGGCTTGGCTGGGCTGTGGGGGAGTGGGTCTTACCTAACACGTGCACATGTATGTGTGTGTGCATGCATGCACACAAAGCTTTTCCTGACACAGCCTGTTTCTCGCTCGCTCCACTTCATAAATTGAGCTTAGCAGTGTCCATGGACAGATGTTTCTTTTTGCCTCATTGAAGTAGAAAATTGTGTCTTGGGCCTGTAACCTATACAGCTGGAACATGCACTCAAGCCTAAGTATGCCACTCTGCTGGAGAAGACATGTGTCAGTTCCCTCACTTTACTAAGAAAGCATTTATGTCATTTACTGAAAGAACTTACACATTCGTAGAGATTTCGTGGATCAAACATATACTATAGAAATGCCCAATTTTGCTGTAAGTACTCATTGTCCTTGACCTCCTTTAGTGTTCTGTTTTTATTATGTTATATAATTATAATTTACTATCCAACATTTTTGAACAGCTTCCAATAATGCATTATGCAATGTTATTAAAACCTGTTATATATTTCATTTCTCCTCTTCTGTTTCTCCTAACAGGAACTTGTTCTTTACCATGTTTTCTAACAGTATCTTGAGAGGTAAGGGGCTGTTTGAAAAAGGTTGATTACACGCCTGTTTGGAAAAGAGGAGCAGAAATGAGGAAGAGTTTGAAGGAAATAATTTTTTCACATTTATAATCAAACTGACAGTTCTTAAGTATAGTATTTGCTTAAGTTAATGAAGTTCAAATAAAAGTATTATTACAACACTAGAGAACATTGTTTTATAGGAAAGGAATTCTTTCAAGTTTCAGAATTTAGCATATTTGGTTAAGACCAATAAAGACAGCTATTTGATTTAAGATATCAAAACAAGGAAATAAATAATACTGTCTTCTTCTTAATAGCATTTTTTAACCAGTCTGAGCCAAAAATTATGCATGGAATTATACATTCTAAATACTGATTTATATATATATATAAACTTTTGCATTTTAACTCCAGGTTTTTGTATGTTGGTGGAAGGTAACAGCAACACAAGTGGGAAAGGGTGACTACTTGCTCTTTTTTTATTTTTCTGTTGCACTGAAATCATATAACCTAGTTTAACTACCTTTGGGTGTGCAGCTATAGAATATATATGCCTACTCCTAATAACATTAATTGTATTTTCTAATTACTATTACTATTCTTTGAGTACGGTTTTATTAAAATTTTCTTGATACATATAAACATCTGGTTTTGCTTTAAGAAATTTTGCCACATAACCAAGTCTCGTGAGGGCAGGATATTGTCATTTTCCCCACTGTATTAGCCAGTTTGATTAATGTTGTTTTCTGAAGGATGTCTGTTCTTGTAATAATATTATATTCTGATTCTTATTATGCTGTTCTGCTGCCTCCAGTATGAGATCTGTAGTACCATAAACATTTGATAACCCACTTGTGGTTTTTGTGATATGTGTTTTCTCCAGGTTATATTGTAGCTGTCCCTACCTGTAAAATCTTTTTCTTACTTGCCTCACATTACTATCAATTCTGTTAACAATAGTTATCATCAATCCACATGTCTCCTTACCTTTCTGCTGTATACAAATCCTCCAAACACTACATAGCGTTAACATTTTGACAGAGCCATAGAATATTTTGACGAACAGAATTCTTGTAATTTACAGTACAGAACAAGATGATAATGAACACTGCTCTGAACTAGACCTTTGGGCTGTTATTTGTCTCACTGTTTGAATAAGAATGTGCTTGAAGTTATGATCTAAGAGGACACTTCCACCACCTTCAAAATGAAAAATAGTGTCAGGAGAGGAAAAAAAAACCCTGTAATGATTTTATACCCATCAAAATCTTCTAGATATTACAAAGCCCTTTATCTGGTGATAGAAAATATTAAAAAACAAAACAAAATACCCCCACCAAACAGGACAACAGACACCTTTAATAAAATATGAGAAAGAAATGGGTCACCAAACAGATGACATATATTTTCTAACCCAAGGAAATATTTCTTATTGTATACAATTACTCTTTCTGTTGAGTGCAATGACACCTATTATGAGATAAAATATTACTTGGAGAAGATTTGTGTTGTCCACTTGAAGAATAATGAAGTTTTCTACTGCTCAGTAGATTACATCTAAAAGCACAACCATAGATGGAGATAACAAGGCAGAAAGGCAAGTTTATATCAAATTAAAATCATAGAGGAGGGGAAAAAAGGAAGAACATAGTACTTTTATTTGTAAAATATGAAGGCTTTCCTGCTCAAGTGTATTGGTATTATTTTTTAAATTGAGGTTTGGGCAGCAGAAATCAATTACAAATAATTTCTTTGCAGAAAACCAGTTTCTATTTGAGTATATAAACCAGCTTTAATGACATATGTTATTCTGCACAAAAGAATATTCTAGTTTAGAGAAAACTGTCCATAGGCTGGTGAAAAAGGATTTAGTCCATCATCAGTTTATCATTGTTTTTACAAGAAATATTAGTATAGAATTTTCCAAGGCCTGAACCTACACAAAAAGTTAGGGATTTGTACAATCTCGTCTTAATACACTTACAATACACTTACAATTTTTATTAGTGTGAATTCCCATAATTGCTTACTATATAAAATACAGTGAAACATATCCTGAAAGCTAGATGCCTACACTATTCAATATTTAAATACCTAAATCCAAGAAAATAATCAATTAAATCCTTGTCACACCTGAAAACTTGTGTTATTTTTTTTCTCCAGCAATATCGCAAATTCTGCTACTGTACAAACTCAAAACCTTACAGGTCTGATCACCTTATACTGGTATTGAATCATAAAGGACAGAAGCAGAGAGAAATTACAGAGGTTACCTACTCTGTTCCCTGGCTCAAGGTCAGATCAGCTATACTTGTGTTATTCATGATAGATTATCACAATTTGATTTTAAAGAGCTTTTTATTAACTATGAGAGTCTAGCTTGGCTGCTCTGGATGTAGACATCTAATACTAAGTGAGATGAATCCCTGCTTTTGTGCAAGGAACAGAAATATATAAATATAATGGGAGAAAGGGGTGGAAAGAAAAATGCATTAAAAACCCAAGAACTGTAGTATGTAACACTTGTGGGACTGTAAGGACGATGAGGACAGTTTTGAGGTGCTATCCTAACAAGCTGTAGATAGATGCTCACAATCATGTATTGTTTAGTGACCATCAAAGGATTTCTGCCCAGCAACTGAAACAGCCTAACCAACAATAGCAGAATACAACCATTTATGATTTTAGAGGTCGCACCTAGACAAAAGAAAAAGGATTGCAACAGAAAAATGGGAATTAAAAGGTGTAATATGGAGTATCGTTCTTTAACTAGGTGGTTAGAATTGGGTCCCATAACTCCCATACATTGCAGACAGGAATTTGATAACTAAATTATTCTTTCTCTTCTGGTCTGAGTTACAAATACACATGCAATAGGACTTATAATACTTTTCTAAAGGGCAGCTATATGGAAAACATTTACTCTGCTGAGGAATTAATCTTCACAGTTTGGTATTGACATGAACCTTATGATTTTTACTAGAAAGAAAATGTCTTTTAAACTGCAAGTGAAATTTTCTGTTGATACAAATAAGGCAGAACCATAAAAAATATTGAGACTTTTGAGTTAACAAGACCTTGCGTGACATGCAGCATGAAATGTGAGGTTTTTGCATTTCAGCCCAACTCTAATTAAGCAATAAACCTAAGAGATATTTGGCAATCAAGTAAAAAAATCCCAAAGAGATTGGGAATTCCAGTGATTTTGTCTTCCTGTAATCTTATTTGCAAATAGTAAAGGTTAAAACAACAACAACAAACAAAGAAAATTACAAGGTATTCGAAAGTCTAAAGTTTTAGAAAGTGGGGTGGGCATTCAGCTGTGTGCCACAGGCTCCTGTGTCAGTTTATCTGACGTTCTGCCTACCCAGAAGAGACTGTTTAACTTCCATGCAGAAACATTTCAAATCCCTAAAATCACCTATGTTCTCATTGCATGGGCACCTATCACTATGGAGAAACGTTCAGACTTTCTGCTGTGAGAAAGAGGGATGCCATTCTGTATCTTGAGCTAGTTATTCTCTAAGAGCACACCAAATAAAGGAGAGTGGCAAACCTCCAAGCATATTTATCCCATCCCTCCCACATCCTACAAGCCTAAACTACCATACCTGGAGGTACTCTGAGTGAAAGCACTTTCTGGGCTGAAAGGAAGCTGAAAAATACAAGGCAGAAGAAAACAGCAGGAGCAAGCCTTATACTGCAGTCATAATCAGGGCACCTGGTAACAGAAAAGGCTCAGGATCAACATTCCCCTTCAGTAATGACTGATGGTCGTTGGCCAGTTGTAGCTAGTGCAAATGCAGCACCACTTTGTTCCACCCTCAGTGAGAGTCAGACACCTTGTTGCCTCTTCTCTGGCCATGCTAGCTGCAGAAGGGCTCTGCTTCAAACAGAAGAGTGAAAGGTATATTCAGCCTGCTAAGTCTGAGAAGGACCTCGTTCCCCAGGCCCTTGCTCTCACTGGTGGGGAGTTATTTAAAATTATAGGCAGTTTAAAATTAAAAAAAAAAAAAAAAAAAAAATTAAAATGAATCTTTCATACTCTATACCTTCTTTTTTTTAACAGAACAATGTTGTAAGACTGTCTTTAAACAAGGGAGGAGGGTGAATCTTTGGTGGATGAAGCTTCCCGATAACTAATTCCTACTGTTTTCTTACATAATCAGTGGCAAATGTTAAGAGCCTCACCCTCAATAGGCAGATGTGTTGTTCTGTTAATCATAGCTCTTTATACCTTCCTTGGGTGTCACCTGTTAACACAACTACAGAGCCCTTGTCAGGTCATGGGCAACACACACTCTGCTTCTCACTTTAGCATTATGCTTAAATTCAAAATCCTCTTCAGCTCTGCTGAACAGATTGAAGTCATAGTGAGGCCAGGGTAATCTAACAGCAACAACATCAAAACGTTTCCAAATTATTCAGCATTACTTACAGATTTTAGTCACATTTACCTTAAGATCAGAAAATTTCATCTGACAGTTGGATAAAATCCCTGGACTATGTTCCCTGGGTTAACACAATATACAGTAGGTATCTGGTCTTCTAATAAAACTCTTCTTTGATGTCTTTTATCACAAGATTTTTATGACTGTGTATTTTTATATTATGAGGCTCATAATAAAAGTATACCCTTTTGATCATCAGATTTTTGTGCTATACTCTTCAAGCTAATAATAAAGGCTAAACTTGAAACTATCTTGGTTGTTCGACTTAATAATATGAGGCATAGGGACACTTGTTTAAGAACTGAGATCTGTTTGTGCTTATTCAGTGAAAATCAGCTAGCATAAATAAATTGCTGAAAGTTTATAGTCTACTTCAATGTCAGGAAAGCTTTATTTTAATGATTTAGCTTCTAACACACCAAAAGGCTTATGAATACTCTGAACTTGACTTTCACATAAATGAATAAACGTACCTCTATGTTTTGTTAGATTTTATATGAAATTTCAGTATGTTACTTTATTCAGAGATCTACACTGATGATGACCAAATAATTCCTTCTTTTTGGTATTAATTTATTGGCGTAATCAATTCTTCAGTGCTATTCAGCTAAGACTTTTTGTGTCAAAAAAATATATCAGGCTTGTTTTAATATGACTTACTTGGGAAAGAATATGGCTTGGAAATAATTCAAATTAAACCAGCTATAATCAGGATCAAATCATCACACATCAATAGAACTAGTGTTTCTGAAGATTAAATTGATTCCTCTGAATAATATAGAACAATTCAGCAGATCCTGACATGCATACCAGTGAAGAGTGTCAGTATAGCATCTAAGAACATATAGTGACCGTATAATCTTCTAATGAAACTGAAAGATAGGACTCATTTAAAATAAATAACACAGAAGAAAGACTGTAACAAGGGGGAAACTAAATATTAGTTTATTCTAACAACATTTATGGAACAAAAATCAATTTTTCAAATAAGAGTACTTGCTTTTCAAGACAAAGTTAAAACCAGTAAGAAATACAAATTAGAACCCATTGAAGTAGTAATAATAACTGATGGAAAAAGACATCAGATGATACCATTAGGTGGATATCAGTAACCATCAGCAAAGGCCAAATTCAAAAACCTCAATTTTATCGTGATTTAAAAAACCAAAACAAAACAAAAAACAAAAACAAACAAACGGAAAACCCAAGAAAAATGCAGAGAGTTTTTAACAGAACTGACCCATTCACAGAAGAGGTGAATAGTCTCACACATTAGAAGAATCTTTAAAATAAAGAGCAAGAAAATGGCAGAGGAGGGAATATTCCTGCATTAATGAAATCCAACATTATATCAAACTATAATATCAAGCCTGAGGCTATTCTGAACAAAAGGGAATGCACAGGTAAAATCAGGGAGGCAGCTATAATCTTACTTTCCTGAGAGTACATTTAAACATTAAAATTTAAGAATGAAAATAACTACTTCGCTTTCAGCTTTAATTAGAAGAATCAAAGAGATTTATTATAAAATGTGCAATTTATTGGAAAAATGTTGCAAAATTTGATCAGAAATGCATACTATAAATTGGTAACATAATTAACTACAGAACAATGAAAATCTCCAGGTATAAAATTACATCAACTGTATTTTAAATGGCAAGAAGCATTTACCTGTCTCATACTAACTGCCACCACAGAGCTGTGCATCCAGTTACACCTTTATACACAGACTTAAAGGTTACTGGAATATGGGTAAGGGCATAGGCAAGAATACACAAGTGAAAATAAAACTGACTGTATAATTCTCAGTTGTCCAGATCTAGTTGTTTAACATCTTTGCTGGAGACATGGACAGTGGGATTGAATGCACCCTCAGCAAGTTTGCCAACAACACCAAGCTGTGTAGTGCAGTCCACACACTGGAGGGAAGGGATGTCATCCAGAAGGACCTTGACAGGCTTCAGAAGTGGGCCCATGTGAACCTCATGAAGTTCAATAAGGCCAAGTGCAAATACCTGCACATGGGTTGAGCCAATCCCAAGCACAAACACAGGCTGGGCAATTGAAAGCAGCCCTGCATAGAAGGACTTGTGGGTACTGGTGGATGGAAAACAGACTCTGAGCCAGCAATGTGCACTTGCAGACCAGAAAGCCAACTGTATCCTGGGCTGAATCAAGAGAAGTGTGGCCAGCAGGTCGAGGGAGGTGATTATCCTCCTCTGCTCTGCTCTTGTGAGACCCCACCTGGAATGCTGTGTTCAGCTCTGGGATCCCCAACATAAGAAGGATATGGAGCTGCTCGAACGGATCCAGAGGAGGCCACAGAGATGATCAGGGGGCTGGAGTACCTCCCTTATGAGGACAGGCTGAGAGAGCTGGGGTTGTTCAGCCTGGAAAAGAGAAGGCTCCAGGGAGACCTTAAAGGGGGCCTGCATGAAAGATGGGGAGGGACTCTTTACCAGATAGTAGTAGCAATAAAATGAGGGGTAACAGTTTTAAACTGAAAGAGGATAGATTTAGATTAGGTGTAAGGAAGAAATTCTTTACTGTGAGGATTGTGAGACACCAGAACAGGTTGCCCAGAGAAGCTGTGGCTGCCCCCTCCCTGGCAGTGTTCAAGGCCAGGTTGGACGGGGCTTTGAGCAACCTGGGCTAGGGGAAGGTGTCCCTGCCCATGGTAGGGGGGTTGGAATGAGATCATCTTTAAGGTCCCTTCCAACCAGAATCATTCTGTGATTCTATAATTCTATGATATGCTCACTTCTTTTATATCAAAAGCAAAACATAGACTCTGGTATTCAAGCAGGCTGCAGGATCAAAAGCTTCATCACTGCCTGATGGGCTATGAAGTAGCTGCCCCTGGAGAAAGGCTGAACTTCTGCTCCTACCACACAGTTCCTGGCTGCAGAGCCTGGCAGACCTCCTCCCTCGCACAGTGGTGTGCGTCACTGGCAGCTTTCACCATTAAAGAAAACAGAAACAGCAGCAGTTATTTGCCTCCAGGCTGTAAAATGCATCATTTCAGGCAACTAATCCCCATTAAGAAGGCTGTAGTAAAAGACCTATTCTTGCAGGGATAGAAAAATTAGAATACACTTTTAATTAAGGACTGGTATAAAATTACAGCAGAATTGATACTGTGTGATAATATTAATGATATTTTGAGCTGATGCAGATAGAGCTTGCTCACACCACTTGTGCTTTTAGCTGAAGATTGCTTCACAAAAATAAGGCCCCAGGGGCTTGATCTGCCAAGGTGCAGAGCTCTCTTACTAAGTACTGAGTACTATTAACTGACACAGAAAGCAGAGGGACTTGGTCACACTCATCCCCCCCAAGAAATGCCTGGAATTGGCAAGATCAAGTGTATCTTGAACTGCGAACAAAAGGAAGGCAGAAAACAATCTTCTGATAATGTCCAACTTCTTTGTTTCATCCAAAGCCCCTGCATGACTCATTAAAAACACACTAAAATTATGCAATGTCAACCATTCCTGTTAGCAATGCGATTTCTCTTTCTGAATATTTTATCCTGTACCCAGCAGCACCTCCATCTGAATTCAGCCTCCAGCTATATTGTTATCTCTGTAATTTATAGCAGGAGATCTGACATAGATTTCTACAGCAGTATATTGCTCTGCCCGCTTCCTTCCAGACTGGGATTTCAGTCTCTTTCTCACATTTAGGTGTATCTGTCATTTTTCATTTAAGTCCCTTAGATGCTAGACATACATTTGACTACAATTGGTGATACTCTGTTATCAACTGGCAGTGACTCTGGTTTGTCCTTTAAAACACCATCTGTCTTTGGCTTCCCCCAGTCCTGCTGATGCCAGCTGTGCTGGTAACTGGACACCGTTGCTGGAAGATTCTCTCACCAGTTCACACTATTTGCAGAGGAACCCAAGAACCATAGGAAAAAAAAAAAAAAAAAAAAAGTGCTAATTATACCAAATGTTACTCAGTGGTTCCAGAACTGATGGCAGCCAGACACTGGCACCTAAAGAGAATCTAGTAGCAGTGCTGGGATATAGAAATCCAACATATGAACTCAGTAACTCTGAGTAACGTCAGAATGAGCAGCTTGCCTGATGCTCACCGAACCAGTATGAGTTACACTAGGTCTGTTTCAAGGTATTGTTGTATGTAAACCTTTGTAATTTTAAAATAATTATTATGGGGTTTATGTGTATTTGTTTGCATGCGTAACCAGACATGAAAAGGATATGCAAAATTTCTGTCTGGGAATTCAAAGATCACTGTATGAAAGCTCTGCGATTCTGAAAAGAATCAAAATGCGTGTCTGAAGGGTGCATGTTGTTCACAGCTTACACTGTCTCTTGTACATATATGTATGTATAAGTATATATTATGTAATATATAAAGTTGCAAGTGACGATAAGCTTCTGGATTTTTAAAGATTAATAAACTCCTGCTTTTATTGTTCTGTACTGCAGATTGTTTCCATATGTGCAGCTATTTATGTACACTCTTAATGCTAATATGTTGATCCAAGTCTGCACCAGGCTTGCTTTTTCAGCTGTGAATTATGAATGCATCCATTTATCCACATTACTGGATTTGTTTCTGATTTAAAATGTGAAGAGATGGCAAATTCAGGTGATGATTTTGTGCGGAACACTACACAAATCTGATATTATCATTACATGTAGTAATGGGAGATATATCCTGGCTATCCCAGAAGACAGACAGTCGGTATAAACTTAATGGGAAACATGATATTTGTGTGTTTATTTGTTCTGTAGTGTTACAGAAATATGAGTTATGGATCTATGTATTTATATATTTTTATTGATGGTGGTGGTTGTACTTCCTTAATAGCAGTTTGTCTGTAAAACCAGGTGCAATGTTTACCAGGAATTCAACTAGCTAAGACACAGTCAGTTTCACAAAGGCCTTTAAAACAGCCTCTATTAAAATGTCTCAATTTTGAGACAAGATAGAAGTACTCTTTTCTGAGAGTAAAAGTGGAAATGTCATTTGTCATTTGGAAACTAGAAATCTCTCCTATCCCTGTTTTTAGATTATGGTTTTAAAGCTCTGGCATTTTTCACTACAGTTTAAACTACCATGTGCATAAATACATACACAGTTCTGCAGACAAGACATTTCTCCAAATCAAAGCAAATCAACAGCTGCTTAAAGCACAATGCTGCAGATACTTGTGGGCAGGAACAGTCTGATTTGCCCACTGCATGAGTATTGATTTTTTATTGCAGAGGTTATTCTACAGATGAAAAGATCATAATCATACTAAGAGATGCTTCACTGAAAACTTGCTCTCAACAAAACAAAGAGGAAAAAAAAAACAATTCAGTTAACTGAATAAAAAAGCAGCAATTACTGCTGGTTTTGTTCCTGTTTCTAGGGCCCTGCTGTAAATGACCTTAAATGTCCGTTCATATCAGTACTACCTAAATAGCCAAAAGTGGGAAGCTGGGCAAAAGAAAAGGAGAAATAAAGAGAAATAAAGAACTCCAGTACAGTTTCTTTATACATGGCAAGGACTTGGCCCCAGTTCCTCTCCATCCTCTCTATCCTCCATTTCAGAAGCTTAGAGAAGAGATCTGTAAACAGTGAGGGGCGGAAAAAAAAAAAAGGTTTTGTGGATTGTAGAGAAAAAAACCTGTTAAAAATTCAAGACAAGGAAGTGCTCAGCTGTTGAGCTGTGTCCTGGAAGCGCTTCGGGGTCACAGGAATGTCCCTGTTTGTCTTGAAAGCTCCTGAAAACACCCCAACTTTTGCATCAGTGCACCTCTGCAACACCCTGGGCCATGGGACTCTGTTAACCATGTCAGGATACGGGAAGTGGATTGATTCCGTGATGATAGACCACAAAGCCCCTAATTTTGTTATACATACACAGTGCTTGTGTAGCACACACAGGCTGTACAAAAAATGCAGGTGCATTTTTCAAAATGAAGAAACTGTGATTCTCCTGCTGACCTTTGGCGTTATAGTTCCCTGATCAGAGCACTCACTCTGCAAACAGAAGACCCAAGGTCATTTTTCTGCTCAGCATGAGCAGATTTAACTTCACATATTCTACCTCGTATGTGAGTGTCCTAAATATTAGACTGCAGACACTTCTCTGCATGTGACGAGGGAAGCATCATCCCCTCCTACTGACACTGTGTCTTGGCAGCAAAAGCTAAAATTCACAGGAGTAATAGTGGAATACAGAAATCCAAAGAAATTATCAGCTATTTTTGTACCTAAAATCACCAGCTTTGTGGATAAGAAAATGAAGAGTTGGCTTTAATCAGGGTAAAGCTGAAATACCAAAGTAGGGATATTAGAGCACTTCCACCTCCATTCAGAAAGCATTAGTTGTCCTTTGTGTCTTTTGGGAAGAGGCTGATTCTGCAGATGCCACAGGTACATTGGGAACATATATCTCAGATCGGTACTCCCCAAGTAATTACAGAGAAGAATATGGATCCCAAGGAAGAAACACAATCTGCACACCTCTAGAGAGTAGAGAAAGCAACTAATAGATACAAGGGGACTGAAACCTGTTGTGGATCTAGTTCAGGGAAGAGTCACAAGAAATACTGTAGATGCCCATGTTTAGGTTGTAGCATGGAAGTAATTAAGAAATAATTCTGTGGTGAGAATTCTGGAGGAACTGGTAAGCAGGTAGGATATGGTCCCAGCCCTAGGTACTGCGTACATACTTTGTATTACAGCATGATTACTTAAAATGCATAAAAATCGTTGGATTACAAAACCATATTCATCTTGTTTTCTCCTCCCTTTTATATCAGCTCCACAAATTACTCACAACACAGCTGAGATGTTATGACAAGAGACCTGGAGATGGCTCAGCCACTTCCACCATAGCTTGCTGCCTGAGACAAGGGCACCTGCAACTGAAGGCCAGGCCTTTGATGTTCTGGTTGAATATTTTGGTCCCCAGGGTATTTTGGGGATGTGGATTATCCAGATGGCCACCAGAGCCACTGTCATCAGTGAAAGAGTAAGAATCCAATTGCTGCACTCTATGTTAAATACAAGGTTGTTAGTTTATTTCAGACTTTATCTGAGCATGGCGTCCCAATCATCCCTTCACAAGATTTGGGCACCCAAATAGTAGGTGACTCCGAAGTGGCTTCTGGTGGTTTGAGAAAGGGCAGCTGAGCAGCATGTAGCCACTAGCTCACCCCTTTCACCTCAGGAATGGGAAGAAGAAAATAAAGCAAAAGGCTCAGGGACCGAGATGAGGACAGAGAGCGATTACTCACCCATTACAGTCAGAGGCAAAAGATACATCCTGCTCCAGCATAGGGTCCCACCCATGGGAAACAGTGCCCCACAAAATCCTCCAACATGGCTCCTTCTTCTTCCCATGGACTACAGTTCTTCATAAACTGCTCCAGCGTGGGTCCCTTCCACAGCTGTTCCTTCAGGCACAGACTGCTCCAGCTTGGGTCCCCCATGGGGTCACAAGTCCTGCCAGCAAATCTGCCCTAGCATGGGCTCATCTCTCCACAGGGCCACAGGTCCTGCCAGGAGCCTGCTCCAGCGTGGGCTTCCCATGGAGTCACAGCCTTGTCTGGGCATCAATCTCCTCTGGCGTGGGGCCCTCCCCGGGCTGCAGGTGGGTCTCTGCCCCCCCATTACCCCCCAGGGGTGCAGGGCACAGCTGCCTCACCATGGGCTGCACCACGCCCTGCAGGGGAACCTCTGCCCCGGTGCCTGGAGCACCTCCTGCCTCTCCTCCTGCACTCACCTTGGGGTCTGCACAGTTGTTGCTCTCACATATTCTCACTCCTTTCTCTGGCTGCATCTTCTCTTCAGCATAGGTTTTTTCCCTTCTTTAGTACGCTATCACAAGAGATGCTACCACCGTTGCTGACAGTCTCAGCCTTGGCCAACAATGGGTCCATCCTGGTGCTGGCTGGCATTGGGTCTGTTGGACACGGGGGAAGCTTTTAGCAGTTTCTCACAGAAGCCACACCTGAAGCCCCCCCTGCTACCAAAACGTTGCCATGCAAACCCAATACAATTATCTTTTGGATCTTTAATTTGCACATGCAAAGGTTGGGTTTTTTTTTTTAATTTACCACAAATTATTTATTTGTTTAACATAGTGAGCTTTGTGCAATAGTTTCATTATAGCTAGAAGGAAACAGTGGGTAAGCAATACCGGTGAGTATTGCAGTGTAATGGTGAACTATGCAAAAGAATAGCATCAGAATTGCATTTTTTTCAGATTCAAACTTCCTAAATTTTTTTTCATTCCAGTGAACTGACCATCTTCAAATTTGCAAAAATAGTTCCTTACCTTAGTAATGCTGCCTTTTTTTAGTTATACTACAGTCCTTTCTCCTGTCCTAAGTTGTTTTGTCTTTCCTTGTCCTTTATTCATCGTTTTGGTCAGTTCTGCTCCTTCCAAAGAAGCACATACCATCATCTTCTCAAATTGTTACAAAATTTCTGTGAATAAAAAGCTTTGAGCATAGAGGACATAGTTTTATGTTATAGTTGAGTCCAGCTAAGTTAAAATGGATGCCTCACTTCTTTACTGTGAACATAGAAAGAAGCTTTCTTCATATTTATTTGAGTAATCTAAAAGGAGGTATTGACTTTGAGAAGAACCAGCTGAATCCATATTTACTTATGTTTCCATTTTTAGAAATTTCAGTAATACACTTTTTCTCCACCATCAGCTTTAAGGTACACCAGATGTACACACTCTAGATGAAAAGGATATAAGTCAGAAATAGTTTATAAATTATGAGTAAGGTGCACCTTCTGAGTGCACATGGCTGGCGATGTGATAAAGCTACCTTTTTTAATCTCCCTGTGCTTAGCTTTATGATACTTCTAGATATTCTGCTCTAGATACCTGTTTGAAGAACAGGCTCACTGGTGGAAAGAAAAATGGACACTTTTTCATTTCCACTCTCCAATAGTACAATTTTTTCTTGAACTGGCATTAATATTAGATTATACTATCCTTCTTCCATTTCTATTTTGAGGAACAATGGACCAAAGAGATAAGGCTTTACTAAAATATAATGCAGAGCACACAGACAAAATGTGGGTGAAATATGGGATTATACGGTTATTAAGGGAACAGCTATGGTTGATGAGGCAGTTTTAACTTTGTAACTCAAAGAGCAGAGGCAGCGTGTTGTGGAGTAGAAACGTGTACCAGCATGCATCAACAGAAAATGTCAAAACAGTACTTTCTTTTTACCACTGTACAGAGCTATGTGAACCTTTGTCTTTTCAGTATCTCTGACTACATTCCTGAAATGTTAGGTGCCTTTAATTGTCTTTGGATATAACGTAAATGTTCTTCACTCAGACTGAGCATAAAGCACTACCACATCGAGTCAGCCCAGCAGTGTTCAAGAGAGGGAAAGATTGTAAGAAATTGGGCATACAGTGAGTGACACAGTCTCTCTAGCTTTAGCAGTCCCCCAGCTTTAAAAGTGTCTCTGAATGAGAGGCTGCATCTTGAACACTGTGTGCATATCTCAAAATAGATACAGGGCTTTTTTGCTTTTTTTTTCCACCCCTGTAAATCCTTACGCCTGTGACTGCCTCTGATACTCACATCCTCAAACCCCAGTGCCACAGCACTGATCAGCAGCTATTAAAACAAAGATGTTTGAGGGTTTGTTTGCTTGTTTGTTCAGCAATTGGAACAAAAGAGCAGGCAAAGGGCTTTTAAAAAAATCGGCCCACAGACATATAACATCTCATATTATGCTTTCCTTCAAGCACAGTTAGATAAGTATTCCTCTTGAGTTATGGAAATGCAACCAAGTCAAATCACATCCATGACTCTTTGTCCTAGTGGCCTCTGCCTTCCGTAAATTGCATATATCTGCTTCTAGGAATCCCTCTGTATTTATCAAGAGTTTCTGTCCATATTTATCATAAAGATCAACAGTTTCTTTTCCTTCAGCCCCCAACTGTGAAGTCTCTGGGGCTTGAAATTGTTGGGTTTTTTTGTTCTTGGACTGATGAAAAATCCATACAGAAGTTTATCCAGGAGAATATCACATAATACTCACTCAGTGGTTTGGAAGGCTACACCTGTAAGATCCTTCTCATGAACTGTTCTAGCACTTCTGAGGGTCTGGCATTTGCTGTCAATAACAAAGTTAAAATCATTGTAATTTATTGGACTTATGAAAAGTCCTTTACTGGTATCTTTTCTCTAGGCAAAAACATACAATATTAAATACAATCTCAAAACATATGAACTTATTAATAAGTATAGTGAAAATATAGGGTATAAGAGAAGGGATTTTTCTGGTTTACCAAACATCAAACTGATCTGACAATTGCAGGAGACAGCTAAGGTTATCCTTCAAGCTGCCACATTTTTAAAATTTACTGAAGCTGTTACACTTTGCAAGTTTCTAAAGGATAAGTGCCATGAGTGAAGAATGCCTTTTCTTCTGGGTTTTCAGAACATACTGTTTAGTCAAAAGACACATATGAAATATAGCAACTCAGCTATAATAACATTTTATTTAACTTTTTTTCTACAGAAAGACAATAGTATACTGAGTTGTACAAGTTGTCCTATTGTAGAAAATGGAGGTGCTTAGATATGGGGAAGTAAAGGGAAAACAGAAAGGAAATAGAAAGCAAATGTACTTCTCTGGAAGACGATGAAAATAATATTAGAAAGTGAAACAACAAATTTTACATAAAGAAATTGAACAGGAGACAGAGACAATGCCTCTGTACTGGTACTGAAAATTCAGATACAGAAGAGGATCTTGCATCCACTGATTCACTATAATTGGACTCTAACAGAGAGGTTCAGAGCCAACATGATAAGGCTATTTGACTTAACAGTCAGTCTTGTTAATGTACCAGAATGAAGAGCCTTCCCTGCTGCAAGACTGACTCCATAGTTCAGAAATGTTAGCCATCACAGACTTATATACTTTTCAAAAAAAAAAGAAACTGTTCTCAAATGAAAAACTCCCAGAAATGCTTGTTTTTAAGTTCCATATATTGTAGACTACATACAGATATTTTGAAATGTACCGCACAAATGAAAAGCACTACTTTTGGCAGGAATGTGGAAGATATCTCTGGAGATATTATGGGAAAGATGAAGAGCAAAGGTGGAGGCAAGGTAGTTTAGGAGAAGAATGGTGGGTTAGGGTAGCTATTGAGTTTGAAGTTATCCACAATCCATTTGCTGTTGAAATATCAAAATTGCCATATAAGCTATCAAAAATTGAGCACATTTTCTTCTTTTTTTTTTTTTTTTTCTCAAGTAATAAAAATAGCAAGCCTTAGTTTTATGTAAGTGAATCTTTAGGAAAATTCTTTTCATGATGGAAGCAATTGTTTTTTCACTATCAGAATATTAGCACTTAGAAGCAGTGGACAGTTTACTGCCACAGTTACATGCAGACAGTTGTATCATGCAAAAACTGAAGATTTTTTCAGACTGCTTTGGAAAATGTACTTCAGACATATTTCTTTCATAACTTGAGACCATTTTTACTGTTAAGAAGTTAGAACTTTTTCTGTCTGCTGCAGTTCAACAGAAAGCTTGAGCACGTACCTATCTTTAAGTTTTATAGTACCTCCATTGACTCCACCAGGATGTGTCATAGCCCAGATTTGTAACATGGATCAAAACGTAGCTCGGAGACAGAAAGCAGAGAGTGGGATTAAATGGCCAATTTTCAATCCTAGCAAAAGGTTAATAGTGAGGGCCTCAAGGCTCAAGCGTAGGTGCCATGATGCTTAACGACCTGGAAAGGGGATGAGTAGTGAGAAGCACCTTTTGCAGATGCCACAAAGATGCTTAGGATGGTCAAGTCCATGCTGTACTGTTAGCTTCTTCACAAGGGCCTAGAGAATCCAAGAGGATGTGCAATATGATAATAGTAAAAACCCCAGTGTTTTTTCATTGAATATTGATAGATGGAAACTATCCTTGAAGGAAGCGGAGACACACACACACACAAACACACCCCTTCATAAAGGCTCATCAAGATTCAAAATTAATTATCAAATCATCAAGACAACTTAGAAAAATATCTAACCACTACTGTAAATATTCAAATTTTAGGAGACGCTTGATGTATAGATGCAGTTAGAGAAACAAAAATATTAGCAATGCATGAGGACTGGGTGATCACTATGGATACTGAGCCAGACAGACCTTGGATCTGATTCAATACCATGAAGTCATGTTTGAAGTAGACAAGAATCTTCAGTGAGTGAGTCCAAAACCTACCTAGTAAGGAAATTCAAAATGCTTTTGGTTTCCTTCCTTTATTACTAATAAGATTTGTTTTAGCTTTAGCTTGATGATTCTTTATTTCTGTTGTGAATACCTTTTCAAAAAGAAAGGTAAGGAGAATTAAATTAATTCAAGTGGAAATATTGGTTATAAATCTCTTGATACCTTTTGAAATAAGATATACCTGAGTGTTCTGGGGGTCTGGGTCCTTAAGCTGGAGGAGTGAGACCAGATTTTTTGCAGCATTACCTGAGTCAAAATAATGGCTTGAAAGCATAATGCGGAAAAAAAATACTATTATTCCAGTAATTTGATGCAAAGCACTACATGTATTAGAAATTCAAAACAGAAGGGGCAAATTCTAGGTAGAAAAAAAGAAACATCCTTAAAAAAAAGAGGAAGTCACCAAAGCAGAGAAGTGAAGGTCCTCTACAAGTTGCACTGATGTTGGCCAGTATATCACTGCTTGGTGATTATGACAAGCATGAGTGCATTCCCAACATGCAGGTTGTACCAGGTACAGAAACTGCATTCCACCTGGCTTTAAATACTATTTATGGTAAAGAAATTATACCTGAGGAAACTGTAGACCTACCTGCAAAGAAAATAAAAGAACCTGTCTTTAATGACTGGAGAAAAATCACAAAGAAAGTAGCATTTCATGAGGATATATACATAAATATACAGAGTAAAAAGTTAGAGTAATTGTTGTTGCTTTTGAAATATTGCACCTCTTATTTTGTAATTTTTCTATGTATGTTTTATTCAGAAATTTCAGTATGTTCCAATTACATTCAATGAACAATAGGAAAACTCTTCATTTTTGAGTAGTTAATAAAACACTCTGTAGATAAGGTGTAGTAGATAAAGAGTTTCTAAAACAGCTAAGGAGACACAAAGTTTCAGATGTTTATGTAATTCCCATTCTGTCAATGAGAAACTAATTTCTGGGGTTTTATCAAAGAAAATAAAATTTCATTCATAAAACTACATTTAATCTAAAACATATTATGCATATTTATTTGGCTCACTTTCTTGATCCAAGACCAAAAAAAAAGTAAGTTCCTTTTTATGCCCCAGTCTCTCTTTCAGACGGGAAGGGTCTTTAGTGACAGAACAGGACAAAACCCACCATCTCAGTTGCAAATGAGACATACCACAGCACTGAGACAGTGACTGCTGCTGTCTGCTTCCTAATCTTCCTCAGTGTTACTGTTCTCCTGGGATCTATTATCAGATGGAACCTGGTATAAATCTGGTCCCAAAATCAGGGTTCAACAAATGATACTATGACTTGGGCACAGTAGGTGGGAAAAAGCTGTGACTGCAGGACTGCAGCCATGACTGAGATACCACAAGGGATACGGCAGCTGAGTGACAGTCATTACAGCATCCTTCTGCTTATACAGTCTTGTCAACTGAAAATCCCTCTGAATTCTTCCTGAAATCTGTCATCATTTGACCCAGCCATAAAAGGGTTCCTGATTGCATATTCTGTGGAGCCCAAGGCAGGCAATTACAATGCTGTACTTGTTGCACACTTGTGTTTTGCTGGCTAGAAAAAATGGTATGCCTGAACCAATTAAACTAGTGAATCATTTGGGCTTAGATGTATCTTTGACCTCTGCCTATGAAGGCATGTTAGTCCTGCCATCCATCAGTAGAAGTGCTGTAGGGCCCAATTAGGCTTCATTCTACCATTTAGACTGCTAATCCAGTACAGATACCATGGCTAGTTTACTTTTCAAAGGGACAGATTTCAGCCCACAAACCCCCTTGTTTCAGCACAGTCTTGGACAAAGTACTTTGTAGCTGATGTTTGTTGTGTGGTACAGGAAAATATTTGTTTTCCAGTATAGGTACTCACTGCAGAAAACCTCTGATCCTCAACTTCTCATTCCTCTGATACATTATTGCTTGCAATTAGTTCCCTGTCAAGATACCCAGGTTTCTGGGCCCATCAAATGGGTAGTAGATTTAACATATTTTCAATCTCTGAATTTGTAAACCTTCCATAAGGAGACATGTGATAATCAAAGTGTGTCAGAGGCTATCAGAGGATGTGTAAAGTGTATTCTAAAGTCCAGCTATCAAAAAAAGAAAAAAAGAACAATTTTCCTGCAGAAAAAGATTACAGTAGCATTGGCACCATTTTCCTGGATAGATCAAATCTCATGTGTTTTTAGACTCATGTCTACTTACTTTAGTAATACAAATAAACATATATATGTATATATATATATATATATATATATATATTATTTCTCTTAGTCCTGCAGAAGTAACTATTTGAGACAGCTGGATACTATTCCATCTTGAGCATCATCGGCAAAATTGCTCCTTAAATCCCAATAGCTACACCTGTTCAAAAGCCTTGCAGGCAAAACAATCACACAGGTACCACTAAGGGCATAATTTAGCCCTCAGAAACTTTGTTACTGGTGATGATACCTGATGTGGAAAGAAGCCTGCGTGCCTATTGGAACCTAGAGTGAGTTTCAAAGACTGGTGCTTGGGAAAAGTTCATTTCACTCTTTAGGCGAGCTCCTGGGCTGCAGAAATGAGTGTGATACCTGAACAGAAGAAGACCCTCACTGCACAAAATGGGTTAGTTTCACTGGTAGTCTGGCAGATGACTTGAATTTCACTGTGAATACTGTTCACGGCCCTAGTGATCGCTGTGTCAGTTAGACAGCTCATCCAAGCAGCAGAAATGTGAGCTGATGATATGTAGGTAAATATTATGACAGAAAACTTGCTAGGAAAGGGTATCTTCTGTGAGCAAGTAATTTAATATAGATTACTATTTCTATAACATAAAATACCTTAAGTACCTGGTGTCAGCAGTTTCAGTGTATCCTTCACTGGCAGTAGTAAGTATGCCTGGAAAATCTGACTCATGGTATGACAGGATTAAACTGGTGAAACCAGTGGGAGACAAAAAATTCTTTTGTAGCTTGTGTGGTGGAGTATGAGGTACTTAACACCCGTTATCCTCCAAACAGCCATCATTACTCCCGCAGTGCCATCTACTGGTACAAAGCCGACATGTACTGAAAGTAACTAATTTACATGTGTATCTGTTGCGGGTTAATAATCTGATCCTGTATTAAGATACAAAGAAAACAAATAATCATTAGAATTCTAATAGATTTTCTCATTTTCCATAATTTTAAGTCAATATTCAGTATTTCTTTCATAGATGAATATTTAGTATAAAGGGTGCCATATGGTAGAGAATGCTTTCAACAATGAATGCTTGTATTATACCTGAGCTAGAAATAACCCTATTTAGCTCATATAAATGCAGAGATAAACATTTAACATTTCATTCAAATGCAAACATGTATCTTATTTTCACAAAAAACAATTAGGCATGCATGTTCTATCTCACATGTACTTTCCAAATCTGTAGACTAAATAATTACTCTAAATGCTTTAAATATTCCATTAGCTCTGTTAATGTCTAATGGTTCTCCTAGATTTCATACAAGAATTTATGAACTTTATGTGGGATTTCATACAGTATGCAATCTGTACAGGCTGGGTAATTACATCAGCTATAAATCCCTAAGTTTTACGAGGAGGTAGGTCAGATCCATCCTTCCATTGCAGGAACGGGTAGTGAAATGCCATGTTTCTTATTCTGCTGGACATTCTTTTGTGTTTGGTTATATTAATTGTCAGATATTTTGGCCCCACTTATAAAGCTGCAGGAAGTCAAGGAAAGGATATCACAGCTTTTTCTCTAACTTAGCTCAAAGCATGACTATAGCAACAGTTTCCCCATACACCTTCTCAACTATGGAGTGCTGCAAAATTTATTCTTATCCTGTTTAACATTAGCCTATTAGTGCTTAAATTGAGGCAACAGAAACTTAAGCACCAGAAAACCAGTAATGACTCAATATTTATTTTATAAGAAGAACAAAGCAACATCTTCTTATCTCAATAACTAGCTGAAAGTAACATCTGGATGAAAAACAACAGACTGAAGCACAAACTTGGTGTAAGTAAGCTTATTCTGACAATTCAAGGAAAGAACTTGTCATTTTTACAATATCCATTTCTGAATGATCAGATACCCTCAGAGATAAATTGGCTTTGTAACACTAGTTGCCCAAATAACCAGTAGAGCAGAAAATATACACAAACTTCTGTGCCTGGTCCCAAGATAGCACCTTTTCATTCTAGACAAAGATTCATTATCCCCTTTCTTGAATGTGGGTATTTATCACAATAGGGATGCAGCCTGTGTTCTACATTAAGAAGGAAGATACACAGTAATATTATAGAAAAGGAAGATTCACAGTAATACTATACAAAAGGAAAATTCACAGTAATATTTAGCAAACTACATTGAGGAAGTCAGGATCATTTAATTCTGTATTCTTCAAATACGTGAGTTTCTGCTTTTTACTTCTATTATACATGGGACTTTGTGTTCATATATTCTAGTATCAGTCAGTTTCAACACCGTATAACTTCCAAAACAGAGTATTTGAATGCATACACAGTAGAGATTGTTGAAAAATGTTTCTGTACTTCCCAGTCATCTTCAGAACGACTTTAATGATTAACCAAAAATGTGTCTGAATTGAACTATTGCTTTTTCTTTTTTATCATTAATACTTAGAAAGAGGTTTTCTGTCAGTCTGCCTCTCCTCTGACTGTCTGCATCTGACCTCTACTTGTCCTCACATTATGAGGATTCATTATTTATTTTGACAGTAACTGTCTTTCCTCCTTCTTGACCATACAGCTTCATATTCTTTCTTAGTCATCTATTCATCAAAGATTAATTCATTGCCCAACAAACATTACCTGTTTCTCTTTTCCTTCTTCCTGGCAGGATATACATGCTTAAAGCTAACACCTCTAGAAATCTTTGAGGTTCATCAACCTCAACCTGAGGAGTATATATTTTCCTCAGTCAGTATCACTGAAGAACACGCTGACTTTTCTTATCATTTTGGTGAGTTTTATGCTAGCTGAATAAAGCAGTTCCCATTGTTGGTATTCTTGTGCAAGCCATTCCACTACCGTGATTTCAGTTCATAGGTGAATTGATTAGCCTGTGACCACTTACGAACCATCTGTGGCAGAGTATCTATGACTTCCCAGGTGTATGCCTCTGTATCATAGATACTCTGTGAATTTTCTAAAATATAATATACTTAGTCAATGTATACATAATAAATGCATAGTCAGTCAGTGTATATGTATGCAATGTGTACTCAAACATAAATATAGTGCTTTGTCTCATCAACCTGATATATTATTTGTACCTGTTTGGAAAATAGAAATTTATTTAGACAAGGGTGTTAGAGCATATTGTCCAAGGGACTCTTCAAGGCTAGGTCTGCACTCCAAACTTGACTGTTGTCAGTGGTTGATGAACCTGTATTTCAAGCAAGACCTATAAAGTACTAATGAACTTAGAGCTGGTGAACCTCTGCACAGATGGGAACTCTGCAGCATGGCATGATCCATGAGAAGGTTCTTGTCCAATGCTACAACAGCCAGGATTCCCGGCATCAGAAAAGATGTAAGATTGCTATCACCTTTTCTATATTTTTCATCTTTTACTCAATATATTAGTTAACATGTGTTAAGTGTTAGTGCCTTTCTTACTGAGTGCCCAAAAGAACTGACACATCTTCAGTACAAAAGAGTTGAAAATCACTATGCCTTCATCCATAACACAAGGAGTGAGGAAAAAGCTTTCTTCCTATATGAAAAAGCTTCAGAACACCCTGTAAAGATGGTAAGAATAGTGTTGAGAGATGTCTTTTCCAAAGGACTTTTAAAACAACCAAAGAATCACATTGAAGGTCAGTCACTAAGGAATTGTTCTGGGCTTTAGGAGAGTGCTAGCCCTTCCCTTTACATCATAAAGGAGTTCCTAATTCAGACAAAATCTCTGACAAGTGATGTTGGTATCTTTGAATATGTTTTGTCACAGCAATTCCACAAATTTGTTATGAAACTTAAGTGCTCTTAGTCCACTGCTGACCCCAGTTTGTACTACTATAGACTTTAACCAATTGGACCTGATTTTCTTCCCAGTTTACACCAGCATAAAGGAGAGAAACCCTACTCATTCAAGTTACATCAACAGAAAAATGGAAGTTCACAGAAGACTGAGCCCTGTTGTTGCAGAAACTCTATTAATTGTGGGAAACGACTTGATGAAATATAAAAGGCAAAAGGGCTTTATGTGTAAGCCCCTAAACTGGCAGAGGCAAGTAGAGCTTCAAAGAGAGGAGAAAGTTGTCCGGAAAGCATAGAGCTTGCTGGGCAGACAAAATTTTCTGTTTCAGCAACTTGACTAAGATTTCTCCTTTAGCTATACCCTATGCTCTGAGGCATAGACCCTCTCATGCCCTCTTGTGGTTAGGATCAGGCCTTCTCTATAATCAGGGAGAAACTAGGATTTTAACTCTTTCTCTACAATATTAGGGATTTCCAAAAGGGTGCATCTCAGCCTTGATGAAATTCAGGTACTCAGGAAGAAGATGCATGTAGCTTGGATTCAGGAGAGGAAACAAAGTGCACGTTGAAAACTCCTGAGTGCACCTGTGATTGTGTGATTCCTCCTAGTTCGTTTTGTCAAGTGAGTTTAGACCACTTTCAGCAGCTGTTTAATCTGTTTGATTTTGCAGCTGGAGACACCTAGTCAATATAGATGTGAGACAGTTTAAAGACCTACCATTTAATGGCTGTACTTCTCAAGCATTCATTCCTGTGAATGCTTTTAGCCAGCAGTGGTACAGTCAGGCTGGTCAGATTAACTCAGAGTGGTTTAAGCAAGCCAGTTTGATTTTGTACAGTAGTAGAGGAGATGAGCACTCAGGAAGTCTCATCAATGACAAAGTGACAGCTCATAGTGCTAATGGCTGTACCTGAATCAGAGGGTTCTTCCCATCCAGGGTGAAGCTCAGAAGATTAATTTGTCTGCTGGCAGTGTCAGCTGCATCCTCATTTTCTGTATAATGTTCTGTCCTTCTAGTGTAAAGAGAGAAACTCATGGCTTAAGTCTATGCAACTTCATAACTATGTAAACTGGCTACCAGGGAACAGAAACTGTTGCTCAAGTATTTATTCCTCAGCTTTTTCTGACATCTGATTTGTTATTTAGCACGATTTAGACTGAAAAGCAAGAGACCAGAAGATCAACCAGCTCAAGGTCCTGATCCCATATCTGGGCTGAATACACACCAAAATTCATCTCCACTATGTCCAGGTTCTTCCCTCAGTGGTATCTGAGCAATATCACTCAGGATATCAAATTGGTGTGAAGGAAGTCAACATTTGTCGCCCATGCTTTGCTATATTATAAATTCTTAACAATAGTCAGAAACAAAAGAGCAGATCGAGAACATCCTTGACTAACTTTGCAGGACTTGGTGGTGTCACTCAGCTTCTATGTACAAACTGTGTAAATTTGATACAGAAGTTGCTGTGACACAATGAATATGGAACAGTGTCATTGTTCAAATTAGGAATGCCTTAAGCTTTGACTCACAACAGCCTTTTTACTCCCTTCCCTAATTACAGATTCTGCCATATGAAAGGTCATGAAGCTGTGAGGTAGGACAGTGTGAGGGAGACGGATGGAGCTCCTTTGATTTGTCTTTGACCTAAATCAAGCTGATGAGTCGACCATCCTTTTTAGATGTGAAGTTTCTGAGTACAGGCATTCAAACTCTGAAGCAATTTTCTGAAATCAGTAGACAATGCCTAGCTACCAAGACCTAGGTCTTAGACCTGTGAATTCATAATCAATTATATCTAAATCAGATATGCATTAATTTACTGGCCTAGTATTATTAAATTTCCAGAGTTAGATGCTGGTCTATTTTAAAATCAACTACAAGCCTCCCATTTATTTCAATGAAAAAGAAAAAAAAAAAAAAGTTGGGTTTTAAGAATTTGATCATTACTGTTATCACAGTTTTAATTCATTAGTCTTCTAACATTTTCTGATTAAAATAAACACAGTAATTCCCAGTTAAATATTATCTGTTGATGCAAAGATACTCAAGACCTAATTTTAGCAGAACTTAGACACCTAAAACCCCATAAGAATGGAGTGTATTCATCGAAATGAGTTGTCCATGTTCAGCTGGAAGATTGAGATGGAACCAACATCGAACTCAGCTTTTTCAAATCCAGAGTCAGCACCCTAACGTTAGAGCTTCCACCTTGAACAATTATCAATAGTCACCCTCGTGAGATTAGTGCATTGCTGAATTCATTAGACAGACTCTACATTACAGTCTAGAAATAGAAGTGACCTTGTCAAGAAACTCTGAAAGTCTTAAATTTCACAGCTGTAGTTATCATAAGACCACAGCTTGTAACTTTCTGAGAATATTTGCCTTATTACATATTCTTTTTCGTCTTGAAAATTGTTTAAAATTTTCTTTTTGCTTACCAGATCATTTATTAAAAACATGGGAAGTTCTTTTGGAAAGTCACTATTTTATGTTTGATAGGTATACCACAGGGATTTGTATTTTGTGCTCAGGACTTTGAGTGAAGAAGGCTTGGGATTTTGAGAATAAGAAAGTCATTAAATATGCATTCGAGAAAAGAAGGTTTTAAAGCAGTACAAAATTTATATGCGAATTCCCCTGCTGAAAAAGAGACTAAATTAGATACAAAATACTTTGGAGGAAATGGGGGAAAAAAGAAGGGGAGGGAGAAGAATATCTCAGACCACAAAGTCCTTCCACAGGCGAAATACAGAGGTTCATAAATTAATTATAAAAATGTGCCACAGGCTACAACTTGGAATTCAAGTACCTAGATTTGAATCAGGATTTGTTTGTTTTATTGTTTTAAGCATAAACATGAGAGGGTTTTTTGTTGTTTTTAAATCAATTGGGTAAAGGTGAACATATTCACTTAAGCTTTTTTCTTCTT
>NW_020799097.1:22891310-22893975 GCF_003259725.1 Athene cunicularia | reverse complement strand
TCCCCCCCCCCTCCCCCAGTATCTCTTAAAATGAAACTTTAAGTCAATAATTTAAGACTTTAAAAATGTACATCTTTGTAGGAATTGTTGCTCTTGGGTCAATATCTTTTTTTAAAAATACTAAGATATTTATATTTGCATGATAGGATATAATATTTTATTCATGAACTGAAAACACCATTTAAATAGCATTAAGAATTATTTTTGCAGACTCACTGAATGTACATTTTACACCTTGATAGAAGGCCCCAGTATGAGCAATATCCTTTCCACTGCTGCTGCATGGCCATCAGCTAAAATGCTGCCCAGTGACAGATTTGAAGACTAGCAAGTATCTTACAAAATTCAGAAATAGATGGAAAAATGATCTTCACATAGAGAAAGGGACTTCCCCAAAACCAAAAAGGCAGGGAAGCTGGACATTGTATGGTAAGGACAGCAAATGGACATACTGTTATATGCAAGGCAGTGATTTCCAAGTAGTAGATAGGAGCCACTGCATCCTCACATGGATGCTGCTTCCAGTTCCTCTGGTGCTACAGCACAGATGCTCTCCCACTGCTCAAAAGAATGGGGCAGTAGCTAAATGGTGCTATAATATCAACCAACCAAAAGAAGTAGCAAGATGACATACCTCCCAACACTGCTTTGAGCATAGGACTGCTTCCCACAACTCCGACAATGTATTTGTGGAAAAGACAATGTAAGATTTCTGCTACTTATTCTAAAAATCATGGACTTCATTGACAACCAGAAGCTGAGCAAAACACATACACTAAGCACAGTCCTCACTTTAGGCTTCAGGCTGTCAATCTCAGAGTATCCAGCTCTTCCACATTGCCTGAATCTAGCTAGGAGCAGTGCCGTGGCGGGATCACACGCGCACAAACTGTCCGAGTAGAAGAGAGGAGCTGGCAGGATGCAGAAAGATGTTGTATCGCTAACATTTTCCACAGTTTAGACCTGGCACATGACCCATCATGTAATCTGCTCTTCCTCATGTACATGCAGCACATGTTTTGTGAGGAGATGTAAGATTTCAGGCACACATTTTATATGCCAAGACAGCAAGAGGTTTCTGGCCAGTCTATCCAATTTGTCTCTTTCACTCATGACAAGTAACACGTCTTCAGCACCCTCGGAGGACACTTAGGAAATCAGACATTAATGGTAAGAAATAAATTCTCCTGCCTACATTACAAATCTTGTTCCCGTGGCCCCCAGGGTTTCCACTTGTGCTAGGGCTCTCATCAGCTCATTTGTTGGCAGCAACAGTTAGGCTGCTTTGAAAATGCCAGCTGTAGAAACATAGATGCCTTAGGGAGTTTAGGCATACAGGGAGATTAGTGCCAGCTCTGAATGTGTTACTGTTGCCTACCTGGTGCACTTTGGCGGCTATTTGCTTGTTCAAGTGTCAAAATCACTTCTAAAAGCCTGGCCAGAGGCTCTTAGCACTCAATATACAAGCAAGCAGATTAAAAGACTGTCACTACTGGACTGATATTCACAGCAGGGTTTCCATGTATGCAGCTAATAAATAAGTAATGACAATAGAATACTTTCTGTTCTGCATTTGATTGTCTAATATTGTTCTGCAGTACTGCTTCCAGAAAGACAAAAGAGGCAGAGATTAGTTGAATTTTCACTAGTCCCACGGAAAAATTTTGGCAGAGGCAAAAATAAAATATCCCTTCATTACTTGGGCAGTCATGTCATCCAAACAGAATTACTTATCTGAACTGGACTATATGTGCATTCAGTCTATGTCTGTGAAAACAGCAACTTAGAGAAAGAATATAGAAACAACTCAAAATGTATTACAGATCAACCCATTTTTTCCTTTATCACCTGCATCCATGCCAAATACTGTCCTTTGTAAAAGTTAGTAGCGCAAAGCAAACACACACTTTCTTCCATTCTGCCTCCATACCCCAAAAGGGGACAGCCCTGATGTATCTGTAATGCTGACACAGCCAGTTTCCAGTGTGCCAGTTACTTAGTAGAGGTAGCTATGGAGGTAGGGAGAGGTAGATGAGAACATGAACAGTCTTAAGTGGGTTCAGGTATGTTCCCTCAGAAAGTATTTCTCAGTTAGTACAAATTGGGGCAGCTCTTAAGATGCTTTGACCTGCCTTTGAGTCATTCAGAGAGAGCAGGTACCCTAATTACCATCACAAAGTCGTCCTCTTGGCTGTGTCCAGCACAAAGTGCCCAGCACCAACAACTCTAAATAATTAACTTAGACTATTAACATTCAGCAACAGCACCACTTGCTTCAGTGGACATAGAGCAGCAGACTACCTAGATGTCATAAGTATGGATGGAGTATAACTTCTTGCATCCCAAAACAGTAGATGCCTGGTAATCTTATTCTGAACTGCAGCTTCAAAGGTCAAAAAACTCTTAGGGGAAATGCAGCAGGGAATATGTCTTCTATCCCATAACGAAAAAAATCTGAAATGAACTGAAGAACTTTGAATTTAAATAGCCTTAATAAGGGGATGTATCAAACCCAAAAGAATGTAAAAATAAACTTCTAAACATATATTTAAAGAAGGGAGAATAGCCAAAGCTTAGATGACAGTGGCTCCAAGAGGATGTCAAGCATTTAAGAAAGTCATTAAATATGATCCAAAGAAAAGGGAAATATGAACAGACTGGGGGG
>NW_020799097.1:22884020-22891260 GCF_003259725.1 Athene cunicularia | reverse complement strand
GGGGGGGGGGGGAACAATGAATGGTTCTAAGGCAATCAAAGAAAAATAACAGACTTGCAAGAACAGTACTTTGTTAGAAACAAACCGGCACACTGCTGGAAGCAAATGCAAGGAGAGCAGAGCCTTGTTGTTACATTAATTTTTCTCCCAACCTGGAAAGCAGAAGAAAGAACATGGCAAAGAAGTGAAAAGACTACTCACTTGTTAATGATTCTCTTTTTCTGTTCCAAACAGGTCTTTGCTACTTTTCCAAAACTGAGATGTTCCTCTTTATATTTTCTCCCCTTGAAACTTTCTCTATGTGCTATTGAAAAAGATCAAAGAGTAAAACCAAAGAAAATACAAACAAAAAAACCCACTCCCCCAAAAAAAATCAAGGAGACATAGCATTACAGAAAAAGAAAAGCACTTAAATATAGTAAATATTACTATTAATATTACTAATATTACTAGTAATTATATAGTAAAAGATCTTCCTAGGATAACATTTTTAATATCCTTGCACATATTTTTCACATTTATATCTTTTTCTTTCTTTTTCTTTTTCTTTTTCTTTTTCTTTTTCTTTTTCTTTTTCTTTTTCTTTTTCTTTTTTTTTCTTTTTCTTTTTTCTTTTTCTTTTTCTTTTTCTTTTTCTTTTTCTTTTTCTTTTTCTTTTTCTTTCTTCACCACCACTTTATTAAATGCTCTTTCTCTCTCTCTCTGGATCCCAGCATATTGTTCAGTTACAGACTACTGGACTGCATCACAGTTTTGAACGACTACTTTGGCTATATCTGCTTACCTGTAGATTCCATACACTTTCAGAAATCTTCAAACTTTCTTCACCTCTCTCCAGTCTCTTCTAAGTGCTCATGTCCACAATTCACCGCTTTTCTTTTTGTTGTCCTGCTGGCAAGTGCTGATTACACAGAGCTGCTCTATGGAAGTTTGAATCCTGGTTCGTACCAGGTAGCAAAAGGCTCACACATGCCACCATGCAGAACTCCTTAGAAGTCAACAAACACCACAGACTGAGAAATTACATTGATCAAAAGGAAATAATCTGTTAATACTACCAAAGAATCATGACAAAATCAAGACTGTTAACTGTGATACAAACCAGAAATTATGCTAGCATGTGAAATTAGGCTTAAAAGATGAGCAAAATAGTAAGACAATGAGTCATTATAACCATCTTGGGAGAGTGGGAAAAATTTTTTTCTCTGGTAGTAACTCAAGGAAAACACATGGGTGCAATAGTGCAAACATTTCCTGGGATTCTCTGAGACACCATAGCACAACTAATGCCTCATGGCTGTATACCAAGATATGACCTTGAGAAAGAAAAGAATGAGGAGAAAAAGGATATCTAAATGTCCTCTAAAAAGATTTATATCCTGTTTTCTATTTTTCATAATACAAGAATTGGGGAGTTTCTGATGAAATGTTCAGACAGTACTGCCTGGCACCCGATAATGTGAGATTTAGTATTCTCTTCCTGTCCCTTGTCCACTGTCTCTTTCTTCGGTCAGCTGATTCTTATTTTAGTTCACTCTTCTGCCTTCTGTTTAAAAAGACTGCCTTAACCAGGCAAAAGTGCCTCTTATACAATGTGACTGTGAATTTGTGACTAAAAAAGCAGCTATTAGAAACAAACCAATATCGGAACAATTTTTCTAGATCCTTAATTGGCCACTAATACTATGTGGTTTGCCTGCTTGTCCTTAGCAGTGAGGTTAAAAACTGTACCTTCTGCCCCCTGTTTGCTCTCTGTTCTTCTGTCTTCCCATTGCATGTTCCTTTTGCTTGGTCTTTCAGGAAACACAATAGTATTCCCATGACAAATTAAATTTTATGGAATATACTCCAGTTCAACTAGTTTTTCTTCTTTTTCCTAAGATTAAGGAAATCTTTGGCCACCTTTACTATGACACAAAAAGTTTGTGAAACACTGGGATTTACTTTATTATCTGCTAAAGGAAAAGCAAAGAAGGAATTTCAAATGTTAGAATGAATATCTGAATTTGTAGTTCAATTCTACAACTCTTTACTTTCCTTCTTAAAAGTTTTAAAGATTTTCATCAGTGACTATTTACCATGAACTAACTAAGCTTCTTTCACTACAATGTCACTGAAATAAATGTAACTTTACATCTCATTGTCCCAGCAACACTCAGGCTAACATTAGGGAAAATTCCTGTCACAGTCAAATATCACTCCCAAGTCTTTCACAGATTTTCACTGATATTCACCAATGCAATTTAACATACTTTGCTCATGTTTATGCTCCTTTTGTGTGTGTATCCTCTTTTAGTAATCTGCAATCTGGATAAAACCAGTAGAAATATACTAAGCAGTAGGATGTGTATTCTTACCTCCCTTGCTGAAAACCTGCTCACTACATGTTTCTTGCTTAGTTTCTCTCTCTTGTCAATCAACTCTTTTCTCTTGACTATAAAACCTAAATAGTATAGACTCATCTGTGTAATGGCATGTTGACTAAGGACAACAATAAGAAATTTTAAATATTAATTTAAAGCTATTATACAGGAGATATTCACCACTAGCTATGATTTCAAATGAGATAACTATTCCTGCCTGATTCTGCAATGTGCATAGAATTTAGGAGTGCCTGCTAAACTGCAGTGCCTCAAGGACTTAAGTACAGCTGAGGTCCTTTGCTGCCTTACTCCTAGAAAGAAAATTTGGTGTCTTTTGCCCTAGATAAAATCCCCTAAATTTAAAGTCATGCTTCAAAAATTTAGACACTGTATTTTGCAGCTAATCAAACACAGTTTCTGGTTTGCTCATCTGGATTTAAGCACCTAAATTCTAAATTTTCCCATTGGGTTCTAAAGTAGCATTTAGGCTCTTCCACTCCATATTTCTAAGGGACATGTAAGAAAGCAGAAAAAGGAACACACATTTTATACCCAAACCAATATATTCAGATGATCATTCTTTTTACCATCTCTCTTAGATGTATTATTGCAACTATGCAATCCATTTCAGTGAAATAAATATAGCATGAAAGAGTTGAAAACAGCCACTTTACCTGTCTTGAAAGCAGAAGTACTCCATGAAAAGATTTATTTTTTTTTTTTCATAAGTATTACACAGGCTGCAGTGCCAATTCAAGGTAACTTTTTGGTATTTGACAGAGAGACCTCCTTTTATTCTGTGTTCACACAGCATCACACAGTAGGGTGCTGCTCCACCACTCAGGCTCATAAATGCTATGATTACATAAATAAAAAATAGTAACAGTATTATTTGCCAAATATAATACTAATCTTTTGAAATAATTTGGGAACCTGTATAAAGTACTCTTAAAAAATTGATTTCCTGAGTCAGCCTCATTTCGAGGAATAATGATCTATAAAAGGCAGGAAGTAAAATTTCCAGTCCCCATCAGTGGTTACTGGATGGCAGAGGAAGTGAAAGCAGTAAAGATTTCCGTTTACAGTACTACTGAACAGGAACAGAGTCATCAAGGAACTCAGTCTTGAAGGAACTTTCTCACCTGTGAGAATTAAGATGTCAGTTAGAGACATGATTCATGAGTCAAAAGGCTTATAAGCTTATATATAACCAAAGGCTTATATATAACCAAAAACCCACTCCTGCAAAAGATGGCTCAGATGAATTAAATTTCTCAAGGTGAAGGTAATCTTTTCTTAAACTGTTTTTGGGTTTTAGTTTTTTGGTGCCTCTTCATTGATATTCCTACTACAGCTAACAAGGGGTTTCCAGCTTATAAAAATTAAACTCGGTCTGGGAAGATATTGTGAGTGCTGTGTCTCGGGGAGAGTATGCTTATAGTTCTAATAAATAGTACACCACATTCATACTTAGCAAGTTACTTTAGAGATAGTTATTTTGACTGTAATGAGTTTCATGTGGATAAATCTGTATGGCACTCTGCTGGATCCTGACTTCTGTAGTAGATAGTCATCCCTACAATAGAAGATGTGTCCTTTACATTTTTCCTTGTTAATTGTTGTAATAGCTTAAAAATTAGTTTACCAATAATCTCACAGCAGTGGTATGTTATTCTGTTTTGAGATACATGAGTACTATTAGTGTTCACCAGTTCAAGTATAGAACATACTTCATTATTATAAAGCAGGGGAACATTTCAGAAATTGTTTTTTGCATGATTCTATATTCTAACTAGTCATTTAAGAGAATAAATAGCAGAAATCAAACGATGAATAGTTGCTAGATTCCTTGTCATGTGAAAATATCCTTAACAAAATCATTTTGGAAAAAGAAATACTATAATTCAATGGAACTCAAACTTTAAAAGTGCAAGCCCAGCATAAAATAAACTTCACTTTGAAAAAACAGAAATTAATCCTGTAAAATGCATCATTACAAACCCTGTTTCTCTACAGGTCACTGTGTGATATGTTCAATATAGTTCTCAAAAGCAGAGAAACACAGTGAGAGAACATAGAAGAAATATTTCAATCATGAGACTTATAAATTCTATTAATAAATTTATACCAGTGTGTCGTTCATCTCCATATGGCCCTGGAACACAAGCAACAAAAGTGAAAGTCTTATCACTGTTAACCCTCAAGTGATTTAGTTTAATATTTCATTTTAGAAATGTTAAGTTTTATATAATATCTTTTTATAAATGTTAGTTGCATCCCCCTGAATAGGGATGCAACTAAGATCCTTTGAATAACTTCTAGAGGCTTAGCACCTTAAAGAGTCAAGAGTTGCCTGGTCTATATGAATTAACATTTTTTAAAGGCACTGGAATACAATTATGCAGTTATTGCTTAGCTAATGTAAATCAATACTGTGGCACAGATGTGGACTGCTGGTTTTCATCAGGATAAATCACAGAGCATTCAGTGGTGAAATTTATCCTGCTGTAGGTTTCTTTATTGTCTTATCAAATTTTAAAGAAAAGATATAACTTAAAACATTAATTCTATTCAATCTTTCTTAAAACATGGACTTATTCAAAATGTCCCCAGGTTTCATAAGTAGATGCCAATGACAAAGTACCTGTATTTAATTATTCATGTTCAGCTCCTGCCTGAAGTGCACAATCAACTTTTTTCCTACTTATGAAAGCCTCTTTGCTTTTCTTTTTTTTTTTTTCAAAGTTATTCTATCATGATCTGAAACAAGATTCAACTTTGTGATGGACTGACAGTGGAGAGGACAGCAGTAATAGAGTTACAGCATTCACGGTTCCCAAACCCCCTATAGCTCTCAAGTTGCTATTTGTATGGTCATAATATTCCTTAATGCAATTTCAAACATGATTACTTCTATGTTTCTTCACAAGCATCACTCTAGCACAATTTAAGACCATACAATGAGCTGTTGAAAATCATCTCACTGAAAATAAAACACGTCCTTCTCTCCTCATACTACAGTATCCTATGGCACACATTCTTAGAGAGACTGTTCTAGATACCTCATTTTAGTCAGTTTTTATAATAGTTTCTGTGGTAGTGTCATGTTTTGGAGAATTAAAGAATATATCTTCTGCAAAACCTTTGAGTATTACTGTGGAATTTCAATATCAATCTTATGGTCTTTCCAAATATCCCTCTACAGTTACTGGTGATGTGGATAGCACTGTCTCCATTGCCTGTGTTAACAGCATTGCTGTGAAAGCTGGTGTAATCTCCAGACTGGGCAAAGATTTGCAAAGAGGATAGAATTAAACTCAGATTCTGAATTCTTCTCCCCTTATGAAGTCTTGGCTATCTATACCACATATGAAAAAAAAAAAAAAAAAAAAAAAAAAAAAAATAGAATCAGGGGCCACATTGAAAAACCTGACATCAGTTTTTTATTAGTGTTGCATCTTTGTTCTCCTTGCTAATAGAAATATGCCCAGAGGAAAGACAGCATGAACTACAGAACCTGGTAGAAATAATTAGTTCTGAGACCAAATTCAAGGCCTGGGGACAGACACAGAGGACATCGTTGCCATATAAGTGTTAGAAGGAGCAGGAGTTACTCTTATCTAAACTGGTGGAAGCAGGGTAGGTGGGGCAATCTGGATAATTAAATTAATTGACTCAGTTGTTTCCCTTTCACGGCAGTTTCTATACATGTGGACACAAATCAATGAAAAGAAAAGTCTGTTGATAGGAATTTTTGTTACTATCTTCTCTTCCTCAAAGGTTATAGGAGACATTTTCCAGCTCATCATACTTAAAGAATCACTTTAAAATCACTATAATGTATAGAAATTATAAAGCCAGAATTTGAACCCTTAAACTCATAATAAATGCTCATGTATATATATATATATATATATATATATATATATATTTCTAAAAAGAAAAAAAAATCCTCCCGAGTGTTTATACCAACGATGTCTCAAAGCAGTTAATTCTGTTTTAAATTCTTAACGTTAGAGGAGACATTACTAAATGGGAAATAACTATGTTGGGTGGAGATGAGTTGTTTGATAAATTTAACCCTCAGGGTACATAATTAACTAGAACCGAGCAACGTTCTTAGACATCAATGACTCAAAAAATTTTGTAAACTATTATTCTGGAAAAAACTACTGCCTATCCAGAGCCTAAAGAATTACTATACATCAGTGCCATGTGTAACCCTAGGTATAATCAGTTAACATTAAGATATTTTCAGGTTTCTTTAAACATATCAGGACTTTCTGATTATTTAGATGCTTGAGAATTATTTTTTTTATATCAAAGCTACTCTGTTATATATGTATCATACTGAAAGAATCCAGTCCCACATAGCACTTAACATCTCCCACTGCCATTAAAGCAAATCAAAATTGAGGCTCCTGAGCCCTCTGAGAATGGGGCATAAACACCAGTAAGATAATTTTTCTTCCCACTTACCATCTAAATTCATTGCAAACAAGATTCTCCTCTCCTCTTGAGAGGATAGTTCCTAATTTGAAATCTAATTATCATCTCATTAATTTTAGCCAGTAATTTAGCCTTGCAAAAATTCTTACATTTTTTTTTTATTTTTTTTTTTATTTTTTTTTTTTTTTTGTAGAAGGAAAAGGATAAAGGAAAATATATTAAATTGGGAATTAGGGTTTGTCATTGTTTGTGACAGTCTTTTTCATTTTTGTGTTTTCCCTTCATTGCCCGCGCTACTTTGCCTCTCATCATTATGCACCTACACTTTCTTCTATACCTACCTTTTCAGAGTGCAGTTTCTAGAGGGGAAACATTTTTCTCTTTGTAAATAATATATGCATATATATATATATATATATACACACACA
>NW_020799097.1:22875711-22883970 GCF_003259725.1 Athene cunicularia | reverse complement strand
CCCCCCCCCCCCCCCCCCCCCCAATTAGGTAGTTCCAGCCATAGTAAGATGGTTTTTTCTTAAGACTGAGCAAACCCAGATCTCTCAACCTCTCATATGTGCCCCAGCCTGATTGCTATTGGATACCTTGTAACACGTCAAAATGATAGACATGTCTTTGCCCCTACCATTTACGTGGCTCACACTGGCACAACTGTAGACTCTGAAGTCACTAGCCTCTCATTAACAAATTAGCTCAGGGGAAGAGGAATAAACAAAGAGACACTAAGAAAAATTAAAATTATTCTTACAGTTTTTACACCATCATTGTGTACACAGATTCTATGCCATAAACTATGTTGTCTTTGCTGCAAAGTATTTCTTCATCATGCATGTCAGGATCTCTTCATTAGTACATAGTAAGTTTTGTAACGTTATTATTCTTAGCAAAAATTCATTTTCACATGTATTATCTAATTAACTGTAAACAGTATCAATTAAAAGAAAAAGGTTACTTAACCTCTAATGCCTGATGAGCAAAGCTTCAGGCTCTAGTGAACAATTACAGATTTGTGACTGATTCTGATTAGTGTCTTCTTGAATGTTATTGAGTATCTTATACTTTTCTTAGTTACAGTAAAACATGTTTTTTACTTGCTGCTTTATATAAAGAGAGATAAAGATAATCTGCATAACAGCAAAGGCTGTATTTCACCACTCTAATAATTAAAGAATTACAGTTATAGTTGGTCTCAAGCATGAATCATGATTTAACAAATTGTGAATGGCATGATGGTGGCTTGAACATTTAATGGAGCAATTTGTATGTGAGAGGGAGCTCATGAAAATGTCAGTGAAACAGAGGATACCTTAGCATGGTGCAGTGCATTAGATCATTTCCTCTCACATCCCCTGTTTCAAACTTCCAGTGTGAAAAAGCATCATTTCTTTTCAAGCAGTGCTGCTGAAGCAAAGCTCTTCCCTAACCCAGACTAGGACACAATCTCTCTTTTTCCTTGGGGAAAACCAAACTTATTACTATTGAGTCCATCTGCTGTCTTTTTAAACAGCTATTTGTTGCAGAGGGAACCCAGCTGGAATGGAAGAGCCTGGTTAATGAGGAAATGATTTGGAGTTTATCTAAGGCTGAGGTCCCATACAGCCAACCTAATGGCTATTTACTGTGCTGTCATCTGTGCCTGCTGAATCCTGCTATTTCAGTTCACTAACCCAGTGAAAAACCATCCATGTTGGGGAGGATGCTAGAGCTGCTGCAGGGAAAGGGTGGGAACATGTAGAAGAAGCTGAGTGAGGGCAGGGGGAGAAAGGGGCACAGCAGTCAATAGTTGCACACCACCACACAATGGCATCTGATTTACCTCGTTTGAAAGAATGATACATGGAAAGAGGTGTGGATTCTATGTATGGATCCAGGTAGTTATTTTTGGGGGTAGAAAGAGATTGTCCTTTTGTAAGCTGGTAGAATTTCCAAAGCATTTTGAATCTTTTGTAATTATTTACATTAATATATTACATGAGGAGAAAAACACTCATAGCAGGGCTCTGAAGTGACTCCAGTTACTTCCAGTTTATATTAGAGAGGACTATTTGAATTTCATTTGTCTATATTTTAAAAATAGGGGCCTGCACTGCATTAAATACACGACATTAAAATAACATTACAAAGCTATATATTCTGTGTATTTGTATAGATTTACACAGTAAATTAGCCTAACATTGTTTTTGCTGGCCTGGATGGAAAACGTTAGAACTGACCCTGATGATGCAGATAGGCCAAGTGCTGATTAACCTACCCAGAAACATATGAATGTCTTGAGGGACAGTAGATTCAACCTTAAAGGAAGAAGGGCACCAGTACTCAATAACTGGAGATAGGTTCGACATGACTGTTCTTTTATTGTTCCTTTCTATCTGGATTAAACTAGGCCCATGAAAATGCTACTTTAAATTGTAGGTGGCATGTTGCTGCACTGAAGAGTGCAGAGCCAGAGCAGAGAGAACCAGAATTACTTCAACCGCACAAGCCATCTGGAGAGAGCTGCAAGTTGACAATATGGTCACATGGCCTTAAAAGCTGGGCCACAAATCACAGTTTTCACTACATTGCTGCAATGGAGATATTCTGAAATTGCCTGCAAGTGGGGTTCACTCCTCTTGTCCCCCAAATTATCAAGATATATGCTATATTGCTTGTAAGACTGAGAGATTCATCCTCTGTCTTAAGAGCTGTATTCCTCATTTTTCTGCTTTGCTCCTAACTAGTTAAAAAGTATATTTTTTCAAGCTTTTCTATGTATTCTTTGTCCATCACATTCATATGATGTATCAGTTTCCCATTATCACAGTAGTTAAGTTTTTCATAATGCCTTAACATATTCAACCTCAGACCACCCTTGCAAAGCAGAACATTGTCTCCATTCTGCAGTAAACTCTGAAGTGGGAGTTACATATATAAATATCTTTGGGGAATTTATACTAGGCCAAAAAACTTAGCAGAGCTGTCTCAGGACCCAGACTAATTGACAATGTACTTGATGTTTTTCTCTCAAAATGATCAGGCAATGGATGGGAAAAATACAGGAAAATCAAGAAAATCACAATGAGGTGGTGATGACAGATTTAACAGGTAGAAGTGTTTTCTTCTGTTGATGGCTTATGGAATTATGTACACTGTGAGTTACAGGGAAAGAATTTAGAAGTGAAGGTCAAGAAATTCTTTAATATAACACTTATGTGGCATTAGAATCTTGTAAAGTGCTGGAACAAAATTCATGTTCTGGGTCATGTTAATCTTGGGGTTGCTAACTAAATAAAAATTTTATTGCAGACAGCCTGGCAATCTCCCATTTAAATACATGCTACAACTGACCTCTTACTTGGAACAACTTTCACCATATTCTATTGCTTTTTTTAAACAGCAGCTTTCTAGCTGCACTGAGAATTTTCAGGACTATATTCTGTCTAACCGGTGACTGATGGATTTGTGAGAGTGTATTACTGAAATGAACACATGCAAATACTGACTTCTTAAAAGGATGATGACCTTTTACACAGGATTTCAGTAAATTAAAATAAAACCAAATCCTTCCAGCTATCTCTTCAGTATTGTATGTACTTATAAATACTTCAAAACTAATATCAGAAAAACATCAGGTAGAGCTGGAAATGTTTGATCCATATATGAATGGGATTATAAATATTATACAAAAAAAGTATGGACTTCTATGGATAGATATGAGGCAAATTATCTTCATCTCAGTTCTTTCAAGGCAATAGATATACAGATCTAGTGCTGAAGACCTTGCTTGGACACAGAGTTATGACAAGCCCTTCCACCACCAAGAGCCCAGACATTATGGTCACAGCTCTGAGATCCATGCAAAAGGCACCAGGCTCTGAAACAGATAGACTTTAAACTGTATTTTAAACTTTCCTTTTCTGTATCGTGTTCAGGTGCTTCATGTTTTCATTTTTCCTGAGCCCTTTTGAGAGTGAATGTCAGGACTGAACAGAAATGTCTGTTGTTGGAAAATGGCTACAATTGATTAAGTAACTCTGAAATAAAGATCTGGTGCAATGCTAAGGATTTTCTTAATTCAGGAATATAATAAAAGAGGATTGTTACTATATAATATTTAACTATGATGTAACTACTTTTGTTATGAAATAATTGTGCATGGTTTTACTTTATGCATAAAAGAGATTAAAGGAAGAAAAAAAAATAATAAAAGTGAGGTTTAATGATGCTCAGATTTAATCATAAGAGAAAACATATTTCCTTAAAGCTGGGTAATACAAAACAAGGCAGATGTTTTGGTTAGGATCTAAAGCCAAAAAGCTGCACAGGTTGTCTGCCTTGACTGAGAAATTTTTAGGTAGCAGTAGTATTAAAGTAAACCAGATGCTTCTCTGTTTCCTGGTACAGCTAAATAATCTGATTCTTTATATATCAGCTGGAAAGCAAAGAAATCAAACTGTTTGGAAATACCTAGGACAGTGTAAGGAGGTGAGTAATGTCGCATGTGGATTTGTTAAGAACCCAGACAGATGTCAACCCAGTCAGATGTCCTTCTGTGACAGGCCTTATGTATAAGGGGAAAAGCAGACAAGGTATGTCTTGAATACAGTAAAACTTTCTGATGCTCCTTCAGATGACATTCTATGGATAACTAACTGAAAGCATTAGAAGGTGGATACAAACCGTTTGGAGGACTGTACCATGTAAGATGTACTGTGTGAGATCCTAAAGAGATCTGTTTTGGTTTTGGGAATAGTCATATATTTGTTGTAATAGAGACGCATCTTATTTAATTTATTGATGATACCAATAAAGGTGGACTACACATGGTTTAGAAAACTTGCACTGAATTCAGTGTTGTTCTAACAAATTAGAAAGATTGTCTGTGTAAAACTGTGGTGCTTTTCGGTAAGGTTATGTGCAATAATCCAAGTCAGAAAAAATTAAATGAATACACAAAGAGGAACAACTGGCCAAGACTTCTGCAGAAGATTATTTCTAGATCTAGTGGATGACAAGATAGCTGTGAACTAGACACATGCAAAAAAAGCAGAAAAAATGGACAGTTTCCTCAATACCATTCTAGGCTGTCTGGCCTAGAAGTCTGTCCTACAAAGCACATGATGCAAGGCAATGTTATTAATGGTAAGGCATCGGGAAAATAGTATTCCATGAAAGATGTAGATTTTTTTGCAGTGGTGAGCAATGACAATAATCAAGAGGTCTTGAAAATGTGATTTATGAGAGGAAACAGAATGAATTTCTGTAGTTTAGCATCAAGAAGGGAAGAAGATGGGAAATAAGGCAATAGATTTCAAGCGTGTAAAAACAAACAAAAAAGATTTCTGCAGAGAGGAAAGAAAAATCTCTTATTCATGACCATGATGAATAGGACAAAAACTAATGGGTGCATATTGCAGCAAGAAAGATTTAGGTTAGATAAGAAGGAAAATATTATAGTAAGAAGCATAGTGAAGCACTGGGATGGATTGCCTGACATTTCCAGTACTGGATGTCTTTATGAACATGTTAGCAAAACATCTATCAGGAGTGACACAAGGTATAGTTAATCTGGCCTTGAACAGAGGGGTGGACTAGGTGAAATATTGAAATTTTCAAGCATCTGATTCTGTGCTCTGATAACTTGGTTGTAGTTTATTATCTGACTTACTGCTTATTTAAAATAATATTGCCTTTAACTCAGCCACACAGTTTAATCTTTACTTTGATTTGACTACAAAACTATTTGGTTGCTTTAATTTTTATTTTGTAATGTTAGCCCTGACAATGTGTATGGTTAATGCTCGTTTGCCACATCTTTTTGATTTCTCTCCATTCTCCATAAAAATTCACTCGGTGTTTGATCATTTAGAAACAACTGGAATTCAAACTGTTAAGAAAAAACAAGTTATTTAAATTACTTTAGAACCATTTGTCCCTCTCTTTATTTTAAAATTGTGCTTACATAATCTGCATGAGTACTTCAGATTTTTCATATAATTGTTCATCCCACATATATTGACATCTAGTTTATATCTTTTTTTCCCCTTTTTTACAATTCCTTAAAATTCTTCACATTCCTTTTGGCTCTCAATTTTCTTGAAAAGAGTGACATTTGCAAATTTTTCTTCCTTACTCCAGGTTTTATATAACCCCTTACTGATTATACTCATAAACATGTTTGTATGCTGCTAAACTGGAGAAATCAATTAATAATGTTTTTCTCAGTAACTTTGCAACTCTTTCCCATGCCTCCTTAGTTTCTTTAATAGCCTTTCTCTTTTTTTATCAAATTATTTCCCTTTAAAGAACAAACTCAGTATTTCCACTGTTTACTCTCTTATTCATAATTTCATAGTCAACTTGAAACAGCCATGCTATGAATTCCTGATTCCTGTTGGTGATCAGTGAAGGAGAATACCTCAGCTTTGCAAGGAGTAATCAGTGTCAATTAACCTTCATCCTAGGCTTACATACATTCTGCTACTTACAGATATGTTTTGGTGTGTATATTTTGGTGTCATTAATGATATTTTTTCAACAGACATTTTCTGAAGTACCAACTCCTTTTCCTTTTTTCTTTTTCTGTTTTTTTCTTTTTCTTTTTCTTTGTCTTTGTCTTTTTCTTTTTTTTTTTTTCTCTTTGTCTTTTTCAATTTTCTTTTTTTTTCCTTTTCTTTCTTTTTTTTTTTTTTTAGGTAGGGAGCACTCAACAGAAAATAATTTGGGCTGATTTTTAAGTGGATAATAACAAAATTAGTAGGCCTGGACCCCACTCCAATGTACATCAAGACAAGTACATAGTGCATAATATATACTGTAATAGGCATGATAGAGAATTAGAAGATTTTGATCCCTTTCCATTTAGCATAACAACACCTACAAAGGAGTATGAAAAAAAAAAAAATCCGTTTCCCTCATTCAGAAGTTTTTCTATTTAGTTCCTGTGTAAAGAATATCAATTGGCTCACATAATCATTTATAATATGTATAGGTGGCATGTCACTAGAAAACTTTCGATTTCTGTAGAAGTTAATAAAATAGGTTTCCTCCTTTGGGGTACTGACATCATTGTTTTATTCAGATTTGCAAATGATGGATTTAGTGTAGCAGTTGAGAATGGCAGGAGATTCCAGATTCTCTGATATCTTGATCATCTTTGGTAGGACTATGGTACTCTGTGTGAAATATAAAACATTCAAAGCAGAGAAACTACAGTCTATTATGGTGCATAAGAATGCCTTTTCAACTTGGCAGATATGGAAAAAAAATAGACTGTCTTGGCATTGGTCAGGCAGAAAAAAAAAATATTTTTTTCCTCCAGAGTGTAGTCATATTCCTGCAACAATAAAATCAAAACTTAACTACATGATTAAATGGAGTTAGGTGATATACTCAGAAAACATCTTAAATCCATGGATAAAAAGTGTTCTTTGTTTTTTAGGGACCAGAACCATGTATGACTGCTTATTGGTTTCCCCATGTAAAAAATTAATGATGAATCAATGAGTATGTCACCAAATGTATGTCTTGTTTCATCTGATTTTCTTTTGGTGAACTGTTGTTTCTGTTTCACATTTCATCTCAAGTTTCATCTCAGCTAGTGCTCAAAGAAAGTTTGAAAGGAAAATTGCCACTTTTCCTGTGATTTTGTTAAACTATGAGAATTGTAAATTTGGTTTATAAGATGGTTTTTATAAGATGTACATCTTGTAATCATACTTTTATTTCATTGTTTCTGATAAGACCAAGTCTGTGACATGGTATTTCATTCATCTGAAGATGCATGAGGACAGTGCTGTAAAGAGCAAATTACATTCTACACAATATTAATCTATCTGCTTCATTCATCACTTCAGCACAAAATTATTGCAGGTGGAAACAAAACCAGTTTACTACATATTCTCATTTTAAAACAATCAAACAACTCAATTGTTACTGCTTGTCAAATATAAAATCAAATTATCACACAGTCCTTCAAATTAAGGGTGAAAAGTTCTAATGAGTAACATTCAGACTCAACTTCATGCTCATATATTTAACTTTGATGTTAATACCACCTTGAATAAGTATTACTGACAAACAGGAAGCTATTAAAAGAAATCTGAAATATGTCTGAGCCTAGGACCAATCAGTCTAATTTCATATACAGTACATCTTTAGTGTTATCTTCCCCCACCAGTCTTCTTAATTAGGCAATTATCACCGTCCAAGTACTCTGCTCCTGAGTGAGTTATGGTCGATTTTTTATTAAATTTGCATACAAATGTCACATTGTATGGTTCTTTTGCACAACTTGATGACAGAATTCATTCCCAGATAAGTAGCTAAGTTGGTGTTCAATGGCATATTTCATCTGTAGGTGTTCAGGTGGGAAAAGGTTGCAAGTTTAACTTAGATTAAAAAAGCATGGTAATTAGCAGAATTAAATTAGAAAAACAGGATTTAAGGATTGAGGAAGGAAGTAAGTTTGAATTAACATAGACAATGTCATATAGGACTATAGTTTTCTTTGACAAGTATTTAAAAATCTCCCTATACAGCATCTGCATTAATACAATCCAGCTGTAGCCTGTTGACTCCTGGTGGGAATAGGTTTGATGGAAAAAGGAAATTTCCATCAAGCAGAAAGGATACACTGGAACTGCAAGGCACTGGAATTTTAAGGGCTTTGATATACAAACATTTCTTTAAATTAAGATTGCTTCGTTCTGCTTCTGAAATAAATGTTCTCTCCTCCA
>NW_020799097.1:22870141-22875661 GCF_003259725.1 Athene cunicularia | reverse complement strand
GTATTAACACACCTACTAGCTGAAGTCATGTTGCATTTTTTTAAAATATCAACACATGCACTACAAACACCATAGTCTGAAATTCTTTTTCTTATCACTTCATGAAGCCAATTGAAGTCCTGTGCTTATCTACCATCTGAAAGAGATTTCTCAAAATTTCTTCTTCTCCAAAGTGTCATGACTCCTGACATCAATATCAGATACTGATTTTGACTTTACCAGAGAATATTGATCTGTGATTTATCTTTGGGCAAAAAATTTTCACACCCTGAGATGGTAATAGGAATGGAACCATGAAGTGCTAAGGCTTGGACAACAGGCCCAACCCAGAGTTGACCTATAGATGAATCCTGTATATTTTATAACTGCTAACCATTGTGCTAGTAGGTATTGTACTAAGTTATAACAACCCACCTATGTTGATGTAAAAAGTGCTAAAGCACTGAAATACTGAAGCCTGAACAACAGGCCCCAGGCTGAAGCCTCTAACTCAGTACATAATCATTAACAAAGTATGTAAACTCACTAGTGAAAGATGCAGCTTAGACAGAATATAATCAGTGGTGAGGAGAGAATGTAACCAACCAAAGAGAAGCCAAGTGTTTGGCCTTGTCAGAAACTCCCTTGGTCTCCCGCCCCTCCGAGTCCTGGCCAGGCTTTGGATGGAATCCAACAGGAGAATGGAAGCAGAAATTTTCTGCTCAAAACAAAGGTGCCGGCTATTCTGGCTGGCCAATCTCTGGTGTATAAGGCTGGACCCGCTCACAGCGACTCTGGCAGCCTCACCTGTGGGTGGACGCCCCGCGTAGGATTTCCCCCTTGCCGGGACAGGCTCTGCAAACCCTCGCTGTAACCGGGGCTGCCCAGCCACTGCGGGGCTGGGTGATGGTGACGTGTGCGAGTGGTGAGGGATCTTAGTCACTGTTCTCTCTCTCATGTAGTAATTTGATGCATTACCCTGTATTTTCCTGTTTGTTGCTCTAGGTGCAGTATTCTGCCTTTTTTTTTTACTTCATGTTTTCTGTATTACACTGTTACATTATTTGGTTATCACCAGTAAAATACACCTACTCTTTTCACTCTGGTGTCTGAGTTTAATTGGTATCCTTAATCAGCAAAACAAACCAGGAAGATTAGTAAGGAATTTTAAGAGATGTGGACATAAAAATAATAATTTCAGGAACATTCTGGTTTAACTGTGTTCAAATCTGTTAAGGACTATATTAAAATAAGTGAAATCCCTCTGACTCACAAGGAAACCTGAACATTTGTTAAACCACCTGTTCTTATGGTCAATCCTTCTAATAGCGGTAAATTCTATTTCTCATTAATCACAATCCTACAAAAATATGTCATTTAATTCACTAGTCTTTGCATCATAATGACTATAAAACTCTCCTCCAAGTAAGACTAAGACATATTTCAACCCCTTCAGTGCCCTCATCTGATATAATCAGTTGCTTTCACAGTATCTGTGACAAAAATCATACATGACAAGTCTTCCTAGTGGTCAAACTCTCTCTCACTTTGCCAGTGATAGAGAACTTCTGACTCACATGCCCAAATCTTTCCTGCAAAGACATCATGCACAATTGCACCAATTGCTGTTATTATTGTTTTGTCTATTGTTTTTTTCTGTATAAGAACCTACTTCGTCATAATGATTTTTATTTAACTGTTAAAGAGATTTAACAATTAACTTTTACTTGATTTTTTTTCCCACCCTATAATTTACCCATTTAAAATTTATTAGCTAATTATATGTGTGTGATGGCATTTGAGATGTAAGGATCTCTTTATTTTGTTGACAGCAATTAATTAGTTTTCACTTAAGTGTTTTTCTAGCTGGGATATTATGAGATGTTCAAAATAATTATTGATAGATTTGGTTAAGTATATTTCACTAATTAGGGCACTGTGGGGATTTGTAATTGATTTAATTGAAGTTGAATGAGTTAGCAGATATATGGGTAGCATATAAAAAGGAACACATGAGACTGTGGGAGGTTGGGAGATATTTGGGAACTAAATAACTGGCTGAGAATTTATGTTTTAAGTGTTGGCTGTTCATAAAGCCATATCACAACCATAAGACGTTTTCCTAATCTTTGCATTGCATGTTAAATTAATAAATCTTATTATGTAGGATTGGATTTTAATATATGAACATTTGTATATCAATACTTGCATATACTTTTTTGTATATAAACACACACACATATACATTCTATGTACCTATTCATTTATATGCATTTAACTTTTGAATATCTGATATCTTCCCTGATTTTACTACATGTAAGTACATACTTACATGTACAAATATACACTCAAACACGTGTCATGTGTGCACTCTCTATAGACCCAAAGGGTTGATGAAGACAAGGGAAATTACTTGTTTTCAGAGAATGAGTAAGAAATAAAGTAATAGCAGAAATTTGACACAGAAGACCAAACCTTTGAGTATATCGTAAGAATCAAAAGGGTTTATGAGAAGGACAAATAAGACCAGAGCCAAAGCAGCCTGCCAAGTATTGCTCAGCCATAGGGGCCAGGAAAAACAAAATATAAACTTAAGCCCATCGACCACTTGTCAGTCTATGCTGCTGCATCTCCTCTCATCAATCAGAGTAGCTATGGGTTTCTCTGTGTCCTGGTGGCCAAGGACTGCAAAAGGAATTATTGAAGACATTCTCAAAATACTTTATTTGTTGGCCATAGAGAGTGGGGCAGGAAAGGAACACAGTTGGGCTATGAGCCTTTCTTTATATCTAGTGGCCCGTTAATGCTGACAGACAGTTCTGCACCATTAGAAATTTATGTGACATTCTGCTACACGAGTCCAGAATGTGACCTGAAGCATTAGAGGAATTTTTTCTTAATGGTTTGTGTACCTCTGAAGTGCAAATACATTTGAGAAGATTTTTCTTATTTCACATATTACTCCATTTTTATAAGTGAAACTCAACACTGGTGCTGTGTAAGAGTACACTCTGAACTAGACTGTTTCAGGTTTTTGTAGAGACTCTTGCAGGTATTTTTGTAATAGACTGTTGCAGTTTCGGAAGTATGTGTTGATACCGATTGCATTCCTAAAGAGAGGAGACGTGATTTAGCTCAGTGGCAGCAGAAGCACGTAAGTACATACTAAACATAAAGAACAACAGTCACAACAAAAAAGCCTGAAATGTTGCCTGTTAACTTATATTAAAGACAGCTTAAACATGGGGGGCACTGCCTAAAATGTGTGTCTACAGTGAAAAGCATGCAGATTTACTGATGCATAACCAGTTATGGAAAACAAGCTGTACTGAAAATCAAGACGGGTAAAATGCATACATCTGCTCTCAAAACCTTGTTTACAGACAAAGAGGAGGCACACCTCATGTATAGGTAAGGCCAAGAATTAATTGTTAGTATAATTGAAATCTTATGTGTCTAAATACTATTAGCCCAGATTTAATTGTTAGAGAAAAAGAAGGACTAATATTTCAGTTAGAATTGTTCTGCACACACTTCCCAGTTGCTGCCCCTTCCCCTGTTGTTTGAAGTCCAAAGGTTGGTGGTTTCAACTTGGGTGGAGTCCATGTGGAGTATTTCACCAGGAGGAGTATGATGTTGATGGCTTCTTCCTAAATCTGGGATCCACCTGGGGACTGTTTTGTATGTTTGGTAACACATTTTTACACCTTCTTCTTTCTTCGTTAGTTTGCAGCTCCATGCCATATCCAAGCTCACTGTATACGATATCTTTTATGTATGTTAGATATTACTTCTTTGTTCTCTTTGTTACCCCTAGAAATATTTTTTTACCAGCTCCAAATCTTCATTTCTTTTACTGGGTAAGATGTTTATACCCACAAGTTTTCCAGAGCCAAGCTTGTGCTTTATCTTTTATCATCCCATGCTGGTACTTACCTATTCTGCATCCTGTGTCTCCATTTCTAAAGGCCTCTGCAGTTATACCAAGCCTGCATTTCTCTGCTTTACATCATCATCATTCTAAATTGTGCAACCGCTTGTTATATCTATCTATATAAAACCGTGATTGTAATACACAAAGATAAAAAAAAAAAAAAAAAAAAAAAAAAAAGCAAAATAAAATAGCCATAGGCTTCTTGTATGTTGCCTCAAGGGGATGTTAGTTCATTCTGATCTCAGTGAGAAATACACTCAAATCTTGCAAAGTATCTCTTAAAATACTCTTTACTGGAGCTAATGCTATAAAGAAAAATAGGATAATGTAGATAATTTTACATTCCTTCAGATGCTGGGAACTCCAAGTTGTGTGGTATCAAATGGGCTCCAACCAGGGCACAGCATGCTGTTTAAGGTCCCATCCATGGAAATGTTACCTCATTTGGGTCATTTGAACTCTTATAGGACTTTCTGAAAGGCAAGCAATGCTATTAGTTATTTTTACCATCAGATAAAAAGGATGTTTAGATGAGAACTTCTTGCTGAACTTCTAGGTAGAGGCACAGAGAGAACACAGAGGTGGTGTGTTAGCCACGTGGGAGCTGCCCACATGCTCCCCTGTTATAATCAGCCATCTGTGGCTGTCCTGCAGGCAGGGGAGCTGTGCAGCCTGAAAACCACGCTGGACATGCATGGTAGCACAGCACAGCACATGCCTGCGCCCACTCAGGTTCACTGTTATGTGGATCACTAACTCTTCAATGTACGATGGTCTCGCTGTCAGGATCACTGCACCCAGTCTTTCAGAGAAATTGCTATCACTGCTAAACCAGGTGAAACAAAGCTGCAGGCAAGTCGGGAAAAGTTGAGGCAGACCAGTTGTCTCAGTCCTGAAAGCCTAAAAACTCAATACAAAGATTATGGCCTGTTACTAAACAATGTCAATGCTGTATTGCAGGGCTACATGATTGCAAATCAAACAATATGACCAATATTATTGATATAATTAATTATCTTATGATAGAACTTGGACTTGAAGCTTGAGATAGGGACGCTGTTGTTTAATCGTTATAGAGTAAAAGCTGGGTTTATGTTCAAGTGGATTAACATCTACAAAAACTAAAGGAGCAACTCTTGCCTACAGTTTGAAAAATATTTTTTGAAAAAAAGACTGATTATTTGAATATATATATTTCTAAGCATTAGTGAAATGAGCCGAATTAGGTTTAGTGTAGCACACTGAACCTGAAGATTTTACATTCAGTATATAACTGGATTTCCACCCAAAAAAAGCTGAAATTCTCAAGGCAATTTGGGAGGAATAATAACATGATGAAAGGGCAGGGAAGAGACCAGAAAGTGTTTAAAGCTAAATTAACATATATCCAAAGGTTATGAACATCATGTAGCAATAAATACTGAAAGAATAAAGAAGGTCAGTAGAGATGTACAAGAAAGTCTAAAAATAATTGAAGCAGGAAAATAACCTATCAAAGATATAAAATATTCAGCAAGAACTTAGAATGAACTCTGGATGAGAAAAGTAATATGGAAAATTAAAAAAAAATTTAAAAAAAATAAAAAAAATAAAATCAGTCTGGTTTT